>NW_028277112.1:56083863-56386893 GCF_059951505.1 Python bivittatus | reverse complement strand
TATAACATACGCACATTGACTTCCTTCAAGTTTTATATGCAGCCTTGTTACTGCATACCCCCCTGCCAAAAAAAAAAAAAAAAAAAACCAAAGAGGGGAAAGCAGAAAGGGTTGTGGTAAACTTGAATTGAACAACAAAGCCTGATGGGGGTACACAATATTTTAATTGATAAAGCTTGTTGTTCAGTGTAGGATCTGACAAGCCTCTATGCTCCTTTTTAAAGAAATGTTTAAGTATTGAAAAAAAGCATAGGTCAAGTTTCAGAACCTGTAGCAGAACCCAGTAGGTTAGTGTGAACCAAGCTTTGTGGGGTAAGAGCACGTTTACTGTGTCATGCCAATTCAGAAAATTGAGTTAATTGAGTAATTCATGCTTAAGCTAATTGTGGCTAACCAAGTTTATTTATTTTGGTTTATTTAGCGTACCTGTGCAGCCACACCAATTCTATGTGACTCTGAGCTGTGTACATCTAAAAACCAACAGTTAAAGAATATAATAATAAAAAAAAATCACAAGAAAATAATAAAGATAAATAGCTGTGCTCCCAAATGCTCTAGGATCTAAAGGCCTGCTGAAATAAAATTCTCCTTCCTTCCTTGTCTCCCTAGCATAAAAATACACATTTGCCCAGCTGTAAGTGTATGAATGGTCTCTTTGCAGAGAAATCTATTAATTCCATGTGGAAAAGCAGTTTAATTTGGGAATTTTATTCAATCCGATGCATTAGCTCAGACATTACAGCACCTGGATGAACTGAAGGAAAACTGAGTTCGTGCCTTGAGGAAATTACTTTTGCACATCAGCAGGAATGATTTTGGCACACTAAATCCAAAAATGATTTCTGCAGGAAGATATTTGATGATTATATATTTTACTCAGAGTGAAGAGAAACGTTTCAACAGAAATGGAAAAACCAACTCAATCATCTTGGAACTTAACTGACATAATAGGCATTTTTAATGACAAACTTTTGATTTTTTTTGTTTGAAATTTTAGCATGAAAGGCCTATTAATGTAGTGTATAATGTAATAATGGCCCCATTAGATCTAGAAAAAGATACAAATTTCAGGTGAATTGGGTCTTTTGTGATCTTGTAAGGGATAGGATGAAGCTATGAAACTTGTTTAATAACGTTATTCTCTTTTTGAGAATTTTAATTCTATAATATGGGATAAAAATTCAAAACAGACAACTTTTATGATCCTTGATTAACTCCATTTCCCAAGATTCTTTGGTTCTGAGCTTTTTAATTAAGGTTCAATAACTATTTCAGACTCCTGACATACTTTCTCCAGGCTCAAAAACTCAATCCCTTGAGATTTCTTGTGAAATGCTGATGTTTTCATCTGAAATCCTGTTAGATTTGGGCCATCACATGCAAGATCACCAAGCTCTCATGAGATCTGGCAAACTTGTGAGAGTTGTGGTGGTTTATGTGTGTGTGTGCGTGCGCTTTCAAGTCAGTCTTGACTCCTGGGACTACATGGAAAAGTCCATGGAGTGTTTTTGGCAGTGGTTTCCCATTGCTTTCTTCCTGGAGCTGGGAGAACATGACTGGCTGTGGGTCATCCAGCTGGTTTCCATGCTGAAGGCCAGATTAGAACTTGTGTCTCCCTGCTTAACCGCTACACCAAACTCTTGCTCCTTCTCCTTCTCCTTCTCCATAGTAGTAATAATAATTTTGGAGCTTTGTGGACATCCTGGGGGTGGCGGGGGAGGAAAAGGTTGATATACTAGCACTATCAACTATTCTTTTTTCCCCTATGGCTTTTTTTCCGGGTAGGGAAAAAGATGCAAGAGCATTGGGAAACATAGGAGGTTACCAAAGGAAGTGATTGCCCTGGACATGTTATACATTTCTGTGAGCAAGGCAAGACATTGCATAATCAAAGAATGGTTTTACTTAACCATGACAGTTAAGCTGTTTTAAGCCTGAGAGACCAGTGTATTGGAGAGAGCCTTAAAATTCTTGCAGAGAAGATGGGACATAAGTTTCATAAAATAGATACATGACTGTATATTTGTAGTGGTGTATAAATGCCCTAAGAATGACCTTTTCCAGTTATTCCTATCCTATAATCAATGAGTAAATATGCTTTGATTGTATTGTGAATGGGCAATTTTGCTTTACTTTAATTGCATTTGTGCTGAAATGATGCCCGCTTATCAATGAGTCTCCCTGAATTTAGTCATACTTAATTCTAATTGAATATGCATAGAACTGCCCCATGAATCCCTCAGCTGTTGAAATGGTTCCTTAATGGGTTGGGGGGGTACGAGGGGTTGGAGAGAATGATTTTCTCTAGAAGAAGAACTGCTTAATGTTCTATCTCCTGGACCATGCAGGATATCACATTCTCACTTTCTCTATTTCTCTCTTTACTTTAGGTGTCAGCAGGATCCATAGTAGAAACAGTAGAAGACAGAATAGTTGATTCACGGCTGCAAGTTTATGTCACTCGGCCAGGTTTATTCACCTGTATAGCCACTAACAAGCACAGTGAGACTTTTGGCACTGCAAAAGCTGCAGCAACTATTAATGTTTCAGGTATGCATTAGAAAAAAATGCTGCTTATGGAGGATTAGGTGACATTTAACTCTAGGCTAGGATTTTACTCACGCTTAGGAACCTCATAGAATGGGAGGGATTTAGCTTCCTTGTAACTTCCGCCAGGATAAATACAATTCAAGAATTTATTTTGTTCCTGGCTGTTTCCCCCTATAATATATTTCAGATATTGGCACAGCTCTAGCTACCTACATGTTTGCTGCCATCCTCATTACACTGTCCTAAAGACCACTTTGTAAATTCATCCAGAGGAAGGAAGCAAGGGTGACGAACTGTTATATTAATATCCCCTAATGGCTATGCAGAAATAGCCATCATCATCTTGAGTATAATATTTATGTTGGTAGTATGTAGGTCTCCAAGGAAAACATACAGAACTCCAAAATGTCCTTTACTCACCAGGATCCATGTACATAACCCTTTGAGGATGGAAAATCATGAACTTAGTCTGATTTCTTTTTAATGTGATGCTCTCCTAAAAGATGATGGAATGGTGATTTGCAGTCTTACCACATTGGGGACATTTTAATGAAACCCATTCCTGCGTGCAAATCTTAACCATGTGGTAGCTTCCCATGTATGTCATACTTCCAAAAAATATTTAAATATTTCTTCCCCATTATATTTTGCTCTCTTCCAGCTTTAATCATTAGGCTAATTAACTTTCTGCATTATTGCTGCAATGGGGCCTCAGCTGCTTTTTGTGGCTATTTTATCAAATTATCCTTGCACTTGTTTTGGGCTACGTTTGCTGTGTATGTTTTCTGAGAGATAATACATAAAAGGAAAATGCAATCAAGTACTTTCAAAGTTTATTTGTATCCATCAAGATAGGAATAGGTTTTTAGTACAATGAAAATAGCACTGATGATTTCCCTGTCTCTCCCCAATTCAACTGTTTGTTTCAATGGACCTCCTGCCTGTTCCTGCAGAATGGAGGTAAGACAAATTTTGGCCTAGTTATTACTAATATTGTGTGAGAAATGTATGTAACCCCTTGGTGAACGGTTTTTTTTTTTTGGCCAAAGATGAAATTAAGTGCTACTAAGAGCATTCATGCTCTTTTACTTCCAATGAAGTAAAATTTAAAATACAGATTGTAGTGTTTTCTTGGTTCACTTCTTTCTGTCCTTGCAAACAGCAGGTTGTGATGGAGAATTTTGGTCTATGTATGAATCTAATCAAGTAACAAATGTATGTGGTGATAAAATATTATGTTACACGATGAGTATATATCTTACGATATAGGAACTTGTCATGTAACTTATCTTTTTAAGTCTTTTGAACATCAGGATTTAAAATTACGATACAAATTAAATTCTGTTTATCTTAATTGTTTTATCAATTAATTACTTTGCATGTGTGTTCTAGAAATACAAATAAGCTATATTCCTTTTAGCCACAAGCAATTATAGAACTCTGAATAAAAGCAGACAACATAATTAAAGTGAGTGCAAGATTTGACAAGAATACATCATTTGAGATATACAGAGAACTTACATAAAATGTTACCCTTTATATCTCAGCAGCAGAGAACTATTTGCATCTTGACCATACTGAGTATAAATGTTTGTAAGGATGGCTTCTGCTCCAGTTGCTAGTTGAGTATCACCAAAAGGATTGGGCTGAGGAATAATGGGTGACAAAATGGAGAGTTTGTTTGTGTCTAAATTTATTATCCTTTCAACTAAGAAAGTCTCATGGTGATTTACAATAAATAAATAAAACCAGAGTTAAAGCCAAAAAAAAAATAACACAAAATTATAATAAGAGTTACAAATCTATTCAGAAATATATGTTTTATAGACTTTTTAGGAAGTGAAGTAGTCAGTTCCCTCAATTCAATAGGGATTCCAGAGATGAGATGCTACCAGGAAGACTTGGCTCCAGATTGTTGTAAACAAATCTTTGGAAACTGTAGGTGAACCTCTTCAGATGATCTTGAATATGATTCTGGATTTTACTAAATTGAACCAGAACTTGTAAGACGGAGATGGTTGTGGTCAGGGGCAAGGAAGACAAAGTATGGGTACTATTTACAGTAGGGTCAAGCAAGAGGGAACTAAGTAGGCACATAGCTGCAGATCAGTCCACAGTTTGTTCCAGAGGAGTAGAAGGTAGTCCTATGTCCTATGTCCAGCTACAACAACTCTCTGAATAGCAGTAATGTGATCTATTTGATGGTGGCAATGGTGTGGAAACCATTGAGCAAACTTACAGGGTTTTTTGCCCTGGTTTATATTTTGGAAATGTCTGATACCAACATATATAAGATTATTTTTTTTAGTTTGGGACAGTGAAGAAGGCAGTAATATACTACCATATCTACTTGCATATAAGCCCATCTGCAGATAAGCAGACCCTCAATTTTTAACCAAAATACCATAAAAAATGCACCACCTGTACATAAGCCAACTCTGGAAATTTTTGTATGTTTAAATTTTCACAATTGGCTTATCTGCAGGTGGCATATTTTTCATGGTATTTTGGTTAAAAATTCGAGAGTCTGTTTATCAGTGGGTGGACTTATTTGTGAGTATAAACAGGATATCCGGGAATGTTCAAAAAGCTGAGGAAAAAATCTACTGTATATACTTGCAGATAAGCCCATCTGTGGATAAGCTAAACCCAATTTATGGGCTGTATTTTGGCACCTAAAATTCTCGGCTTATCCGCAAGTATATACAGTATGATTAATTTGGGTATAGTCTTTAGCCATAACGGTTATTGAGTCTAAGGAAAGACAGTTTCAATAAGGCTATGAAAGAATAGTTATTAAAAATAAAATTTATCATTCATCTTAGGCTCCTAACGATCAGAACGTACATTCAGGGGTTCCCTTTCTGTTGGGGCTAGTGCACTCTCACAAAATAGGTGCCATTTGAGAATGGGTTTTCCTATTTATTAATTGGCTATTATAATGAGTGAGATCAGTTACAAAAGACAACTGGTGGGATTTTCCTTCAGTACCCCCTTTTCGTCTCCAGAATGTTCCCTGCATTGAGGGCCATAAAATTGATGCTAGAAATTAGAATCTTGCTTGGCTGTTTGTCAGTTTCCTATATACTTTTTAAAAAAATTAATACTATTCAAAAATTTAATTATATACTTTTTAAAAAATATTTTTAAAAACCGATCCAAGTGGGACAGAAAGCCAAGTTGGTGCCTAGGTCCCACAGACATTTTGGAGCATTTACAACTAAATAACAATTTAGAACCAGAGCCTGAATAGGGACGATGATAAAAGCAACTTTGCAGAAGATAAACATGATCATGAGAAAAAGAGAGGCAGGATAGAACTATAAAACATACACAAAGTAAGTATGTTGTAATATCCTCAACTTTTCTATTATGCCAGTACAAAGATTTAATTGTAAGTGATATTCCAATAGAAGCAAGGACTAGAAAAGGAATCTGAGTCTTTCAAAAGTGAACACATTACTCAGCGCAAAGTTGTTAGTAACAGAAAGTGTAATTTGGGTGCCTGAAAATTGTATTAACCCTCAGAAAACCTGGGTTCCATGCGTCTGGTTGGAAGACTGACAGAAGACATGAAGCGATTCTGTCTTTTCAACATACTTTTTTATGGTAAGCAAAAAGAGAGAGAGAGAGAGCGAGGAGGTTGGAAAACACTTGAGGGTTGTAAATTGAAAACATCAGTATCTTACCCTTGTAAGATTTTGTGAATAAAGGATGCTAATTGCCCCACAAAAAAGTCTTGAATGGAGACTTTGTGTATGCTAAAACAGACAAATCTTGCTGATGTACACATCTCCCAGACCTTATTAAACTCTAATTTTATAATAACTGACAAATAACAACAGCCAAAATTACGAAGTACTCCACATCAAAGCTATCAGAATGAATCATCTGCCTAATTTTCAGAAACCATGTAATTTGATGAACTAAAGCTGATTGGATCTATTCCATTAAACAAATTTGTTTATAGGCATGTTCGGCAATTTAATTGAATAGAACAGATACCAATATATTATGTGTTCTGCTGGTAAAATCTCCCAGAAACTCCAAGCCACATTTCTAAGAGTATCTCATAAATAGCAAAGTTTAGTGAAAAATCCAATTTCAAAAAAACCTTGAAAGTTTGGGATACAGCTTCAGTAAGGAATCTGTTTAATCATCTTTGTATTTTCTAATCAATCTTTTAGCTTTTCACTTTGAAAGACCAAAAGTGGGTTTTAGTTCCAGCACAAGAAAGTAAATTCATTATTAGAGGAATTGAAAATAATGGCCCTTTATGTAAAAATGAATTTTCCAAAAAGTATTGGAACAGCTTATCATCATCTTTAATTTATTTCACATTGAATTACCTAGATTAGTTGAATTATTGATATTGTTTTATTTGGTTGAGTTAGTACTCTTGTAACTTTTTTTTAATTATTAGCTATTTTAGTCGATTTATATTTACCATAGATATTTTAACTGTTACAGATGTTTTTGTTGATTGTTTTGTAAACCACCATCAGTCTGTATTGATTCAGTGTTATCAAAATAGGATAAACAAACAAAGAAGCAAACTGTGGCTGGATTGTACTGGGAATGGGCCAAGCAGAAAGTGCCTATCTGGCCAGAGACTGGGTAATTTTGGTGAAACTCACTGACATGTATAACTTCTCATCTTGGTGGTCCTCATCCATAGTATGATCTTGCCAAGTTTATAGGCCAATTTTAAATAATAGCTTCAACTAAAGAAAGGGAGAATAAATAAAAACAAAAGGAAAGGCAAAAATCCAGATCCAGTCTCTAGGCGTTTTCTTCCAGGCATAAATAGAGGATGCCAAAAGGTTCATCACTTTGACAGCATTTTCCAAGCTCCATTCTTTGTATAACAAAAATATTCCATAAAGGCCAATAGGACATGGCAAGATAGCAGCCAAACCTGCCATTGTTCTACCAAGCTCTCCCAATTGGAAATGCAGGTGGGAAGGCACGGGAGGAATGTTCGCATGACTTCTGATTGCCACATAGCGTGCTTGCCTTTTATTTCATTATTGGTGCCAGGGGGATCAGAAGCAGCCTCTTGAAGGCACCCACCAGCTTTTCTGCCAGTCTAGATTCCTTTTGCAAGAAACCCAGACTTGCCCGCCAGCCTCCTTGCAGAATCTACCTTGTTTCTAGAGCTTAAGGGCTTCATCAGAGGCATCGGCTACTTGCTGCCAACAACATTTTTAGTCTTTTGTATTTATTGAGGCTGTGGAAACATCAAGCCAGATTTGGATGCCTATTGCTGATAACTAAAAAGTGCTATTCAAATCGACCAATGGCAGCATACAAAGAACCATCTTCCCATGTAACGTAATGGCTGATAAGAGCAAGCAGCAAATCAATTGGTCACAGTCAGATCTGCAGTGGGACCACTATCAGGAATGCTAAAAATTCAAACTTAATTTAATTATGCTCTTTCTTGATTATTTAAAACAAGGCCTAATTCAATCCACCTTTCACATCTCATAAGGAAACAGGGAGGCTGAGAAAGGGAGCACAACATTTTCACATCCCCTCTACTCAAAGGAAAGGGATAAATCCTACAGACTGAATTATCTGGCCCATCAGCTCTCCCCATCTAGCCTGTGGAACCTGAGGTGAAGCTACATTCTTACTATTCTCGACAAGGATTTCATACCTTTCAGGTGAGGAAGACATAAAGCTGGTTCCCTGAGAGACAGGGGGGAAGGCAAAGCTCCCCTTACCTACAAAGAACTGGGACAGGAGGAAAAATAACAGGCGCCCAGGATGTACCCTGTTCTCTGCTGAGAAAGACTAGTTGCCTGGGATGCCTGCAGGATGGGAGTCAGCAAGATAGTAGACAGAACACTGATTTTTCTTGCACCCTTTTTCTTGCACTGACATTGCATACACTTTCGAAAAGGGCAAGGCTTGCATTGCACCATTCTGTCCACCATTCCACCAATTTTGACATTCCACCAACAATCCTAATACTTGCCTTTCTTTGCACGAAGAGGCACGGTAGAGCTTTGAGAGGGTAGGTTGTGCCCCTGACGGCATCTAATCACAGAAAAGGTTTCAGGTCAGTCTTACGGAGTTTACTGGCCCAGCAGTATCCCCACAGCACTTCCTTTTAATCCAGGGTCTACAATCAAACCACCTCAAGTCATAAACAAGTCCAGTTATTCATAGGAAGACAGTCCACAACCTACCCAGATAAAACAACGAGGTCTATCTCCTAAAGGGATTCCATTAATATATAACAATTTACTTACAGAGGACAGCTGTCTATTAGGCACCTGCTGGCTGACAACTCTCCTTAAAGGTGCGATACTATATACCACAAGTCTGACATTTTGACCAGAAGGTACTTCTCTGATAGCAAAGTGCCTTTAAATGAATTAGCTTGGGGCTAATATCAAGAGGGAAGTGTTAGCTGGTTAGGTAAATACTCAGATAGGCAAAATACAGGAACATAAACCCAAGGCCTGCTACCACCCAAAGGAAGCACTAATGAGGCCTGAGCTTATTCAGTGATCTTAAGGAGGAAAGGCTTAAATGGCTATTCAGAGGATAACAGTAACAAACTGGGGAGTAGACAACGAACAGGCTGTTTGTGGTTCCCTCGAAGAAAGAATGTTTGGCTGGCAAATCTGAACTCTGAACAGGAGCTTTGTTATTACGGGTTGAAGATGTCCTGCCGTGTGATGTTGCAAGCCCTGCTAGCTTCCTTGATTCAGAAGCCTGCCTTTGATACAGTGAAGGCTAGAAGTGGAGTTTAGAAAACTACAGAGACTACACAGCGTCTCTGTATATCATTCATAAAATCAGACTGGAAAAGACTTGAGCACAGGAAGAAATAAGACTCCTGGCTTGCCCTACTATATCCGCAGGGTTGCTGCATAGCGATCGAGTTACAGTCATCATCAATCACTTCCTTTCCTTCAAGCTTGAGCAGAGGAAAAAGCCATCCTGTCCGGATGGTAGACAAAAAAGCAACAGAATTAAAAATGCAAGTAAGTTGGTATGCTGAGAAAGAATTCTGAAAAGGAGAAAGCTAGTTGGCACTCTTGCAACTGGAATTCATCTATAAATATGGAGTGTTTGGAAATGCTAGTCATCTTGTCAAAAGCAGGCAACTCACTTTCCTTCAGGCAGACAGATTGGTGAGGGGAAAGTTCTGCAAAGGTGCAAATAGCTGGCATTTCCAAATATTTAGAATGGATATAAATTGAACTCTGTGACCTTTGAGTAAAGCTTCATAAAATAAAAGCAAGGATAGCTCTGACTGAGTAGGGCTTTGCGCATGTTGCCTTTGCTTTATTGTACACTGCCTAGAGTCACCTTATGTGAGATGGGCAGCCATAGAAATTTGATAAATAAATACATTAAATAAATAAACCTTGCTGCCATAAAATAGTTACTGTTAAGATGGATGTGCAAGTGGATTAAGCAAGCTATTGTAGGCTAATGATTTTTCTGCAGTTGCCTGCAAAGCAAGTCTGTGGAACGAAAGACGATCCCCAACATTTACAGTCTCTGAGACCATGTTTATTTGGGGTTGATGCAGTATACTGTATGAACCCAGCCATTGTTGTTTATAAACTATATTTAATGCACTGTGTTATATGCTTATTCAGCCATTTATACTGTAGTCAACAAACCATGACTTCCATTGTTTCTGCCCATCCGGTATGTTTGGGCACAGTGGATGTGCTCCAGGTCCCTTCTATTAAAGGTTGCCATCTTGTGGACCTAGAAAGTGGGCCTTCTCTGTTGTAGACCCCATCCTCTGAACAGTATCCCCTCAGAGATATGGATGGTGTTCTCTCTCCTGGGATTCCAGAAAGCTCTTAAAAACCGGCTTTGGTCCCAGGCCTGGGGTAAATATGTTGCGGGGGAGGCTGCTGTGCTTTATTTTAATGGCTGTGCTTTGTCTTGATGGTTGTTTCTAGTCTGGGTTGTCTTGTTTTGTCTATGTTTTAAATTGTTTTAATTTAGTATTATATTTTGAAAGCTGCCCAGAGTTTGCTGGAGAATATGAAATAAATAATAAAGTGATTAAAATAAATCCTGGCGTAGCATTCAGTTGGCATTCGGCTTTCTAATGAAAAATGCTAGATGTATTCCAGATCTCAGTACTCACTGGAAAAGCTTTTTGGATTCTTGATGTAGCATGCTCAGATTTCAGTTTTTATCACAAAACTAGCCTTGTCTTTTATGGAAGATGAAAGAGAATTGTCCTTAATATACTCTAGCCCTGTAGCAGCAATGGACAATGGAGAATTTCTGATTACTATCAAGTCCTACATACAGCCCATGTACCTTAAATCTCCTAGTTTCTGAAACCAACAAATTAATGCCAGGGTTAAATATTGGCAGAGATGCCTTGGTTTGCCACTCTGTCTGACTATCACATTGGTAATCATGACTAACCAGAGTCAAATGGATTCCTTGGATCAGTAGTTTCCTTCAGAAATTAGCCTCTGTGGGCAGTAGAGAACATTCTGAACTGAAAGAATTTGCCATGGCAATCCTTGAGCCAGGGATGTGGGGTGTGTGTGTGTGTGTAAAAAAACAGCCAAAATGGTGGCTGTGGCCTTGCAATCAAAGATCTGCCCTTTTTGCAACAAATGTAAAACTGGGGTGGGTCATTGCACAGCTGCAGCCACCCCCTTGACCTTTTTGATGCCCCAGGCTCTGCATCTAAGGAGGGTTCTTAATTATCCGCATGATAGCTACAGATTTTAATTTGCCTTAAGATAGTTTTGGTATGTGTACAAAAGAGTGCATTACAAGTGGCATAAATATAACCTACATTTCTGTTATTTATACTCAGAGATAGATCTAACTAATTTTCTAATTAAAACTTATGAAATATAGAAAGCTATTAAATCCACAACAAAGGAATCTCAAATTAAAAGCTAATATTTAGGTCTATATGGAATGACTATAATATTCTTCAGGCATAAGCATCATTCAGTTCAGTACTGCTTATCCCTGACTGCATAGGATCAGGTTTTTAAAAGATGCTGAGTTTAACAAAAGATCAAAATAACTTCAGGCAGCTGCAATGCAACTTACCTTTTAACCTACAAGTGGGAAGTGGGGACCATACTGAAGAAGTCTTGTGAAAGACATCTTTGGAATCTGCTTCATTAAGGTCAACCGCACTGTGGCCTATTGCCCAAGCCTTGACCAAGGTAGAGCAGATGCACTCCGCAGAGCCTCCACATTGTCCCAGGATTGCAGTTGGCAAACTATAGGCTGGGAAACAAGACTTGGTGTGTAGAGCCAGCATTTCCAGTCCACAATTCAGAAAAACCCATGGGAGGAAAAGCATCTCATTTCTGGGGAATGAGGAACACCTGGAGTATTCAGCTGCTTTCAATAAGTGACTTGTGGGTTGTAGGCAACATTATGACAGGGGTGGCTTCAGGAGCAGATGTAAGGTTTTCACTGGGTGCGGTAGACTGTATTATTTCCAGCCTTCTCTTCTATGTTAAACACTAGTAGAACTAGAAACCTTCATTATCTCCTCCTCCTCTTGCCTGAGCAAGGATAGTCTGTCAGTTAGCAGAGACTACGTCAGATAATATCACCACTCTTGCTTTGGGGGGGAAAAAGCTGCATTTCCATGGAACATGTGTCTTCAATTGCTACATTCAGTTACTTTTTATTTGTTGGGCAAAGGGCCTGAAGGGAGAATCTATGCATGTACAGTTGAAAACACTCAGCATCTGCCAGGCACACGAGAGTCCTGATTGCATTGAGAAGCCCACATACCTTCAGTTTAATGAACAGAGGTTTTCCATAAGATCTTCTCCCTAATATGCAAAAGTTTAGGGCTGCAGCTAGCAGGGATCTATGGTGGTGTTTTTTTTAAAATTTCTGAATTGCGGATTTTGAACAAGTGAGTAGATAACTAGTTTGCTTTATAAAGCAGTCGTATGCTTTTGAGGGTTCCAGGAACTCTGCATCAGGCATACTGGTTAAAAGCTGGGGGGGGAATAGGGAAATATGACTGATCTTGGAATGCATGTCTACTAGTTTTAACACTTTTATTTGGAGAAGGAATACATTGGGTCTTACCAGATAAAAGCGATTGTTAGATTATATTGAGAGTTATCCTAAAGCTTGCTGATAAAGAGTATCGATTTGAGCAGCTGGGATTAATCTTTCCAAAAACATGAACTTCCAAATGCTTGCTTGCTTTTTCTTTCCAACAAACTTAGGACAACTCCTTGGAGTTGCTAACTCACTTCTGTACTTGATCAGAATCTAGAGATTTCATCTTATTCCAACTAAGAATGTCAACCGCAAAGATGTGGTTTCAAGATCAAGCATGTTTTGTCCTTCTTTTCATCCCTTTCTTTTTTAAATATTAGCCTTCTCATTTGATACAGAGTTCTTAGGAGTATGAAAGCTTGCAACTATTTTGAAAACCTTGCTTGGTCTAGTAGACATTTCACTCGTACATAGATTGTACAGGTAGTCCTCACTTACCAACCACAACTAGGACTGGCAACTCCATCACTAAGCAATGCGGTCATTAAGCAAGATATGTGACTGTATGGGACTTACAACCTCACTTCCACTGTGGTTGTTAAGGGAATCACTAGTGGCTGTTAAGTGAGACATCATGTGACCGCGACTTGCGATTTTACTGCCAGTTTCTCCATTCACTCTGCTTGTTGGAAACCAGTTGTGAAGTCCACAAATGGCAATCACATGACTGCGGAACACTGCAACAGTCATAAATGCCCATCGGTTGCGAAGCACCCAAATCTCCATCACATAACCATGGGGATGCTGTGACAGTTGGAAGTGCAAGGGCTAGTCGTAAAGTTACTTTTTGAGTGCTGTTGTAACTTTGAACAGTCACTAAACAGGGCAGTCATTAAGCGAGGACTGTAGTGTTTTTGCTAATGGCCATCAGAATTACCATTGTTATTTCTTCAATGGCTGCGCACCTCTGCTCAGTCCCAGCCTGCATGGAAATCCTTATCTACATGTGTTTCTTCCATCAGCAAACTCTACAAAGGTGATGCAGGCTACTGCAGTTCATATCGGGGAGAGGTGTGTAGTGCTTTGTTGCCAAAGGATGCATTTGTTTTCTTTAATACTTCCTATGGAGACCCAGAGGAGACCCAGGAACTGCTTGTTCGCACAGCCTGGGCTGAGCTGAAAACAGTGAGTCCATTTTGCCGTCCAGCTGCTGAGTCGCTGCTGTGTCACTACATCTTCCAGGAGTGCAACCCCTCCAGGATTGGACCTGCTCCAAAACCTGTTTGCAGGTAACACAAGTGAGCAAAGCAGACTTGATTCTTGACATGTCCCACATATTATATGACATTCTGTCAACGAGACTGCACTTGAGTTGTGTGGCTCAAGTGGATTTCTTTTCTTGAAAACTTGGTGACCCTAGGGAGACAGTAAAAAGAAGGTCAACTTTTGTGTACAATTATATGCCATTTCAGCATACATGTATGATGTCAGTATTATAATAGTCAGATTTCAGTGCTCAGTGTGGTTCTGGACAAATACATGGCCTGAAGAGTAGTAATGGTTCTCTATGAGGCATAGTGATAGTTTTCAATGAGAAGTGCAGTATTTTATTGTTCATTGTATTGGCTAACCCCAAGTAAACTAGTAAGCTCCATGGTTGACTTCACCACTATCCTATACACTGTACTATAAATATGTTCATATAAGCAATTACATGAGTGCAGTTTAGGATTAATTGATATATTAATATTTGGAATTCAGGGGGTCTGCAAATGAGGACAGGCATACTGTACTTCTAATTCTATAAGTGGGCCCAAGTAATTGCACAAAACCGAACTTCTGCTCTGCTGTATCAGAGTGAAAGGTCTTTTTAATTTAGCATTCAGTTTTCAGAGTTGGGTACTTAGATACCCGGGGGGGGGGGGGAACCTACAAGCAAGAAATGTGCATGATATAACTTCCCTTCCATCATTTCACATTAAAAGCCCATTTTCCTCATTAGTTCTTCCATGGCAATGATCAGAAAAGTTACATTAAATGCATTCGAAGATTTGCATGTGTTCAGGGCCTCTACCCCGTGCCACTGAAAAACATGCTTTGGGCACGTTCCTGAGTTTAGAGCTGTGTAGTGTGGGGCAAGAGTTTGTGTGGAATTAGTGGCATGTTCCTTTGGAATCTGGCCAGCACTATTTTCCACTTTTGCACCACTCAAGAGTATTGATTCCCAGATCATTCTGAAAACATTAAGCCTTCTCATATACTTTCTGGAGTAGGTTTCTCCCTTCACCCAGCAACTCTGTACACAGAGACAGTCAATCACTGCGACCACCACCTGTTAGTGGAGTAAGAAGTATAGCTTTCTGTTTAGCTTTCAAGTGCAGCTAACTTCTTGTGAATGGGTATGTTCTGCCATTGCGAAAAATAGATACACTCTGGAATTAATTCCTTCTAACTATATGCATGAATCAGATACCCAAGCAGTGGTACGGTGTTTTGATAGGGAAGCAGTCTACCCATCTTCTTTGTTGTGGATGGAATACAGTATAGCATTTATCTCTTTTATTAGTAGGCAGAATATTGATATTGAGTGGCAGCTAGACCACAGCAAGCAAGAAAGTGAAAGTATTCCCCATCGCTATCAGCTTCAAAGCTGCATTTGTTCATTTATTTATATGTTCCCAGGATGTGCTGCCCAACTCTCTGGATGGTTTACATTTTTATAGCAACGTTTGTAGCAGCAGAGATGTAGGGGAAAAAAGAAAGAAAATAGTAGTTAAAGGAGAGGGAAATAAGCAAATATGAAATTCTCTTTCATACTATCACAGTTGCATAGCAACACCCAAAGAGATGACCACTCGTGGAGACAACTCTGCCTCCTTTCTGCAAGAAGCACATTCCTGGAGGTTCCTTTTTCAGCCAGTGGGGGAACGATTGAGTTTTGTTCTTTATTGCCAAACCAGAACTTCAGGAGAAGTCTCTGACATCAGGAGAAAGTATAGAGTGGAACACATGAAGAACCTTTTTTGCTGTTGACAAAATACGTTAATGCATGCATGCAAAATGACTAAAGAAAACAAAGCCAAAAGGTGGCATGATTATACCAAAAACAGAGTCCCAGACAACATTTAAAAGGTAATTCAGACAATGTCAGTGTACAAAACAGATACTCCACTAGGTTGAAAGACATTCAGAATTAATGTTCCAGCACCAAGCTTATTTACACTATTCTGTGGCTGTGTGTTTGTATACAATCCATTGTGATTGCAATATTGTGATTGTATGGCTGACTATGCATTCCATGTTGTCTATAAAACAATGTAGAGAGCATTGCCTTGCTGTAAAGGATCTCTACTGCTTTAAGGAGTGGCTTTCGATGGAAGAAAACGCCCGCAAAGGCATTTACAAGCCTGCACTGATGTTGCTTACCTTGCCAGAGTGTAACAAGCTTCCCAGCATGCACCAGGATCCCACAGCCTGCACTAGGATCCCACATTTTGGTAAGTGGCTCAGTAAACTGCATGACTGTGCAATAAAACCTACCTGTGAAACATCCTCCCCCAGCAATCTGGCTGACCCTCACCCTTTTAGCCTTCTGGAAAGCCGTCAAGACCTGGCTCTTCATCCAGGCGCTGGAGTAGAACGAGGAGAGCCTGTGGATGGTTGCCAGGTGTTGGGGCATCCTGGGAAGATGATTGAGGTGCTGGGTTTTTAGTTTCTGGTTTTCTGGCTTTGGTAGTTTTATTGTGGTTGTGAGCTGCCCAGAGTTGTGTTCTAAGGTGGGTGGCCATACAAATCTTTTAAATAAATAAAATAAATACCCCCCCCCCCAAAGTTCTTGTGGAAATTATGGATCTGATATGAATGCTAGCTGACAGGCCTAAAGTCCTGCCCAATTTCCCTTCCCATCTGTTTCCCAACTGATTAAAAAGGCAGGATATATATTGAAACAATAAATATAATGAATAGTTGCGTGGCTAGTAGGATTCTGATTTAGCCTCTGAGTAGTCATGGGCACAATAGGGCAAGAAGCAAAAGGGTTTTGCCCTTAGGGAGAGGCATGTACCTGGCAGCTGGGGCACTTATGAAATTTTCAAACCTCCACATGCCACTGAATGTGTTTTAATCAAAATGGTGAGACTCTCTTTCACCAAGTGCTCTGGGGCCTGGAATAACAATTTAACCCACAGAAAAAAATCAGGTTAAAATGTTCATGCCATGGTGATTTATAGTTATCTGCAAATGGCTGATCGTCTAGCTGTGGATGAAAGCATAGCTATGATGATTGGTTGAAAAGTTAATATTCTTTTAATCATGTCATACTAAAAACCACAGCAACAAACCTTTCATCTCAAGATCGCTGTATAGGACCTTGATTACATCTTTTTTCTATCTTTTTTCTTTCCTTAGATCTGAAAAAAGAAGGCACAACAAGTAAGCAGTTCTCCTTAGAATCTGGCATTTTAAAACAATATATGATTTAAATATATGACGTAAAATGTGTTGGGCAATTTAGCAGGATGTGCAGAAGGGTCATTACTGTAACAGTAAGAATTTAAAATAAATTAACAGTTACAAAGAAAGAGAAAGAGTCTGAGGTTTAAGAGAGCTGTTAAAGCAGCCCCATAAATTATCTTGCTGAAAGATCTGTCAAAAAGATGCCAGTGAACCATGTTCAGTCTCCCCATCTAACCCTTGAAAGAAAACTGGTGAATTTTTCAATATTACCAGAGCAAATACAGTTTATCCACTAAGTGAAAAGTGTTCTGCTATTTGACCTGTTTGATTTTGTTTCTTTTCAGAAACTTGTTACAAGGGCAATGGGTTGACATATGAAGGTTCGGTGAATGTCACAGCCTCTGGCATTCCATGTCAGAAGTGGAGTGCGCAGGTAAGAAGACTGTTTTTCAAAGTGGAGGAAAGCTTTGGTGTAAAGTAGATTTGAACCTACATCTCCCTCTGGGAATCGTTGATAACAAATCATTTCTGGGCAAGGAAGAAGATTAGCCTTTGCATACAGGAGAAGAGAGACGGCGGCTTGTTTATGTCAAGTTTATTTGCAGATTAAAAAGGACTTTATCTTGGGAGATGAACAGCACAGTTTGAATTGCATTGCTTAGTAAGAGTCTAAAATGAGAAACACATTACTAGTGTGCCTGAGGATTTTGTTGTTTCTGTGTTATAAAATGAAATGGACTGATATTCTTGACCAAGGAGTGGATTTAGATGTGGTTCTCTTCGGCAGTTCTCACTGATTTGCTCTGTAGTTCTCTGTGCTGAAAAAAAGTACCAAAAATAGATATGGAAACAAATCAAAAATTTGGTAATAAGTGGAGAAAATAAATAAATAAATAAATAAAAAATAAAAAGTGGAGAAAACCCATTCAAATTCATATTTTCATGCAGAGCTTTCTTTTAAACAGATTAATGTGGCAGTAGAATAGACCTGGTGAATGGAAAGATATGTGAAACGTACGTCCTGAAAATAAATTGATCATTCCGTTCATATTTGTAAGTAGGGAAGGTATAGCCTAGGACTGATTCATCAACTCTGCCTTCCTGGAGCTTTCATTGTTTGCAAAATTCCGTCATGATTTATTTTTCAGAAAACAGTTACTTCTTCAAAAGGTCAATTTTTCAATGCTAAAAGAGATGAGAAAATGCTTGAAAAATGTTCACCATCTTCTCCTCTGTCTCTAGGTTCCTCACACACATAGAAAAACACCTGAGATTTTCCCAGAGCTTTTCAATGCAATCAATTACTGTCGTAATCCAGGGGGTGAAAATGCACAGCCCTGGTGTTATACAAGAGATCCTTCGATACAATGGGAATACTGCCATATACCTCAGTGTGAAGACGGTAAGGTCCCATTACAAACACTGTACAGGAAAAGGAGAGGTTTGGTGTGAATTTTACACAGTGGATCTTGTCCAAAAGCTGCAAACTCACTACTTCCAAACTTTTGATTCAGCATTACTCCATGATCTTCCGCTTCTCTTTTGAATTTGGCTGTAAACAGTAATAAAATGGCTCTGAAATGTTAAAGTCTCTTATTCTATTGGTGGCTTACCACAAGACATTAAAATGACTGGTATCAGATTAAATCTGATAATCAATGATGCTTTTTTCAGGGTGGAAGGAAAGTTAACCAATAAAGAACCATCTGTTTTTGAATTTACTAAGTTGCAAGGGTTTAATATGACTTACTGTACTGTAATTAAAATGTGTATATCACTAAATTTTAGCTATTCATTTCATATTGGTTCCATTCTTTCTTTTGAAGAACT
This sequence comes from Python bivittatus, assembly GCF_059951505.1. Classification (NCBI taxonomy): domain Eukaryota; kingdom Metazoa; phylum Chordata; class Lepidosauria; order Squamata; family Pythonidae; genus Python; species Python bivittatus. The sequence continues at coordinate 56,368,065 of NW_028277112.1, read as the reverse complement.
CAGGGCAGTGTACCTGTCTGTGCCATGTACATCTTCCTAACACTCCATTAAAAGCAAAATAGTGATCAGCCAAGAATGGAACTATATTATGAAGTGAATGCAGGAGCGGATGTGCATTTGCTTTGGAGAAGATTTGGCACTTGTAAGAGGGGAGTCCTTAACACCCCTTAACTGCAGATTCTTCCTGCAAACAGTCCCATGGTATTTTAACCTCGGTTGGACATATTGCCAATTCTAAAGTCATTTGGAGATCACACGTGATGGGAGGATTAAAACAGTTATAGAAAGGTTTGATGGCTGCTTTCAGGGCTGGTGAAACACTAGGACTGTTTCAGAAGGATTGCTTGCAAACCAAATTTCTCTCCTTGAAGTGTTAGAGTGACTGTGATCTTTAGAAGGCTTGTGCAGCTGCTGGGAAGACTGTCCCCAGCTGTCAGTGCATGGATGCACATGTACAGCTGTTTTGCTGGCAATCTCCATGAAAGGTTGTCTGGGCCTTTAAAGCAGCTGCTATTTGGCTTTCCAGAGGAGGTGGCTACTTTAATGCTGCAGGGGGAGGTATTTGTTTGGGCCCATGCACTTTGCAAAGTGGCTCTGTTGAATGCTTTGTTCCACCCCATCATCATTTACAAAGCAGTCTTTACTTTTGCTGTGTGGGAATGCTATGATTTTCTCCTAAAATATTTTTCTGCACTAAAAAAAAAAAAAAAAAAAAGGAGCCTAGATCACTATTCCCTACACCTCACTGGACAGTGCTTCTGCTTCTTCAGGCTGCTTCCATACTAATTTCCATGGCAATACAATAATGTCATAAGCAACAGTGCCTCTAAAATTGAAGTCTCGTTTGTTTCTATTTTAGACTCTTTGTCACAGGGAACAACCAAGTTGAGCACAGTGCCTCCACATTTTCCTTTCTTCTCCTCTCTCTCTCCTACATACTCCATGACTGTCATCATCTCCATCATCTCCAGCTTTGCAATGCTGATCATTCTCATTATTACGGTCCTTGTTTGTTGTCGCAGACGCAAGCAATGGAAACACAAAACAAGGTAAGTGTTAGTGGGTGCAAGCAAACTCAGAAAAGTGAAGAATTGCACCAACTTTACTGAATGGAAGAGCCAGTTTGGTGTTGCAGGTAAAGTGCTGGACTAGAAACCAGAGGACAGTGAGTTCCAGTCTTCCCTTAGGTATGAAAGCCAGCTGGGTGACTTTGGGCCGGACTCTCTGTCTCGGCTCAGACTATCACACAGGGTTGCTGTTTTGGGAAAATAGGAGGAGGGAACATAATATAGGCTGGCTTGAGGTGTATAAAATAAAGAAAATAGGAGGAGGAAGGAGTATTAGTATGTTTGCCGCCTTGAGTTATTTATACAAATAATAAAGGTGTGATAAAAGATCTAAAAAAAAAACAAAGATGGCATATAAATCTAATAAATAAATTAATCAGGAACAGGGTAAATCAAACTGTGGTATCAAAGTAGCTGTAATGTAAATGCATATATATACAGTTCTCTGACTAAGCAGCAGAAATCATTTGACCAGATTGCAGTCCCAGGAGTAAATCCATTCAGGGAATCTGTTCTGTTCTGGGCTGGAGTTGAGGAATGGGAACAAGCAAAAATGTGGTTATTCAGACAAACTCCAATTTCAAAAAGAATTTTCATGGCCAGAGAGACACACACAAGAGTCATTAATAAGTTGGTCCAGAAATCAAAAGCATACCAGTCTGAGTCTAGTTGAGGTTCCAGAATCTGAAGACAAGACAGCAGACGTTAGGGTCCAGGCAGTTAAGAATCATTACATGAGGGAGGTCTGAAGGCAATTAGGATTCAGCGCATATGAGAAACTAGTCACTCATGTTCACAAACAGTTGACATTGTTTCCATCAATAATCTACTTTGAAATAAAGAACTTCATACTATGTAAATAGTAGACTGAAGCTCCTAAGCCTTTATTTTGTTGGTCTTATTAAGAGCACATCCATACAAGGTGTTTGCACTCCTCAGTTAGCCGATGTCATCCTGCATCATCTCTGTTCAGCAACTGAGTCAACTTATCATCAACAGAAAATAAATCTGTTTATGGTTTTTCCACGAGAAGTATTACACTTCTCAGTCCTTTGGGCAGCGGGCCACTTTCAATGGAGCTCTTGCATCATTCCACCTATTGGTCACATCCTCTCTGTACAGAACTTAAGCCACTATAGCTTCTTATTATCTGATGTTTTAATGAACTTAGCAGAGAAATAGCTCTTTTGTGATGTGGCTTCTTGGTAGGTTTGTAGATGATCCTGATTATAAACGCTTAGATGTTTTAAAAACCAAACCAAACAGACTGAGGATTGGGGGTGGATGGGACAGTGGTTTGCACTGTCTGTTGATTAGCTACTCAAGAGATTCCCTGGGTTTTGAGGCCAGCAGTAATGAGAAGGACCATAGGCTGAACTGAAACTAGTTCAGAGCATTTGGGCAACAACAGTAATAATGGTTACAAGTTACCTAGTCTATGGAGTCATCCTAACTTGGTAGGTCCTGTTTTTGGCCCAAGTGCTTTGCTAGGATCGGGCTCAGCTGGTGCAGAGAATTTGATGGGTTTATCAGCCTTGTCTTCCTTCAGATAAGGCTATTGATGTGGGACTATTCTGAATAATCATATATGGGGTTGTAGGCTTAAAAGAGGGAAATCCAGACTTCACCTGGATTTGCTTCACCTGGTCACTCACAGCATTAATTAGGTTTACAAATTGTGCAACTTCTGCTGTTATATATTTAAAACTTTAACAACAAATTGTGTTTTTTTGTATTGTTCTTTGTTTTTAAATGCTTTAACAATTGTAAACTGCCCAGAGTTGCTTGGAGTCAGATGGCATATAAATTTAATAAATTATTGTTCGTCACACAGCCAGTTGTTTAGACTGGATTTGGCATTTTTATCCACCTATCGAGTTGTCCTCCTCCTCCTCCTCCTCCTCCTCCTCCTCCTCCTCCTCCTCCTCCTCCTCCTCCTCTCTTTTGTTGTAATCCCCTTCTTGCTCTTTCATTAGCTTTACATGGCCAAAGATGGGGATTATGTGACCTGAAATCCTACAGAACTGGAGGAATCAGTTTAGGGAATCACAGATACAGATGCTCCTAACAGTAACTCCTGAGACAGGCTTACATACCTAAATGATGCTTTGTCAACACCTGGGAAACAAATAACTTCCTAGTTTAATTTGTGTTTTATTATAATTATAACATCCCTCTATTTTTGCATATTCCATACATCCTGTGCTGAATGGACCCTAAAATTGCGAGTCACAAAAAGTTACATGTTGATGTGATGCAAGGCTTACTCCAATTAAGACACAGATTCTTTCTCCATCCCCATTTCAGGGAATTGGCACCACCAGCCCTGACAACTCTTCCTTCTGAGCTTTTGTTGGACAGGCTCCATCCAAATCCTATGTACCAACGCATGCCTCTACTCTTGAACCCCAAATTATTCAGTTTGGAATATCCACGAAATAATATCGAATACGTGAGAGATATTGGAGAAGGTGCTTTTGGACGGGTCTTTCAAGCAAGGTAAATGAACTGCTAACCAGTCATGATTTGGCAGCTGTCATTCTGTTTAAAGTCCTGCAGAGTTAGATAAATAGACTGAAAATAGAGACTTATTTAAATGAATTACATGAAGTGAGATTACACAAGCTAATATTAGTGATATCCTCTTAAACTTCCTTCCAGTAAGAGGACTTTTCCACTTATTCCAGGCAAGCCAAGACCTTCAGTGGTGTGGTACCGTTGTGTTTAGGGGACAATTCTGACTTGGATGCATTTAGTTATAATCCCACAGGTAGCAGTTTCATCCATTGGCTCCAAATGTCTTATATTGACCAACACAAAATGTCTTATACTGAGCAGAATGACTAGTGGGGCAATATTGTCTCATTAGAGTAAAATTAATCTAAATCAGGAGTGGGCAACCCCAAACCTACAGACTGCACTCAATCCCCCAGGATCCAATTTATATTCCTCCACTCCTCAAGACAGTCCTGCTCCAATTTGGTGGCATAGTGATGTGATTTGGATTTTTTTTTCTTTCCTAAATAAGCCAACCATTCCCATTTCTACCATGAAATCCCTTAAACTTGCAGAACTGGCCAGTAATGACCAGTGAAATTCAGCTGGCACTATTTGGGGGCATTTGTGATGTTGGTGGTGGTGGTTAAAAATCTTTTTAGGAGTAGAAATGAATGTGATTTATCTTGCAAAGGTTTCCCTCTCCATTGCCATTCATAACCCCCTCAAAGTTCTGTAAATGGGTAGAAAAAATGTATCCATACACCTTTCTATGATGTCTTATGCAGCCATCCAGCTCACTGGAAAAGTTGCAGCCATTGGTTCTTGGACAGCTCTCAGCTGTGGTATAATCCAGTTTAGGTTCTTCCTTATTAGTGGCTAATCTAACCCTTGCCGAATTCTGCTTCACAATGATAGGAAGGGCTCACGCTGAAGGATCAGGAAGTAATATCGTTAGAAAGCATAGAGTTAACAAAACAGTTATCTGTGTATTCATTGTATATTGAGGAGACATTTTAAAGATAAAGCTGGAATTATTTGATCAACTTATATGGCTTGTGGAATTTCGAAGAAACTGCAAAAATCCACATCAGAGTTTATTATCCATGCTGATGTAGATACTGAAAACCTGTATCAGAATATTATATGGCCTTCTTGTTTGTACAGTGGACCAAATATGGAATAATGTGAAAAATTGTTTACCTTTTTTATAGATGTTCAGGTGGATAAGTCCAGTATCTTAAATGCAAAAGAGATCAGTTTCAAAAGAGAGTAGAATGATTTGCAATAAAAAATGATTTCTATAGGAAACCCACGTCTGCAATGTGATTGGACTTCATTCCATCACTGATATAAATTGATAACTGTGGAGTCCTTGGGGTTCTCTGAGCTTGGTTCTTTTCTTGCAAACGTTTCATTACCCGGCTAGGTAACATCTTCAGTGAAGATGCACTGAAGATGTTACCTAGCCGGGTAATGAAACTGCAAGAAAAGAACCAAGTTCAGAAAACCCCAAGGACTCCACAGTTCGACCCTGAGCTACACATATTCACCTTTATGGGTAAACTGATATCTGCCTACTCCCCAACTGATGACTGCAACATCAAGTGATAACTTGGAATCTGAAACATCCAAACTTCCTCAGCAACTGTATTTATTTAATTCATATTTATTCTATTTTAATTAATACTTATTCTTTTTACTGTAAACCATCCAGAGTCACTCTGCAGTGAGATGGGCGGTGACAAATTTGAAATATTTATATGTCAGCCCTGCCTTGCAAGGGAATGGAGTAATTTGTTTTAGGTTGATAGATGATTGAAAGGTGAATGAAGGCAGAAATTGGTACCTGAATAATGCAACATTTTCCAGTGTTAGGCTAGACAACGGGATCCTTCAGATGGAATCCTGCCCTAAAGCAGTGTTGTTGTTTAACTGCTAGAGGAATGGCTTCCATATCACCTGTATTTGGTGATAGAAGATAGAAACAGAAAACCTAATATTGTGCTGGTGCTAAGGAATATATTATATCAAATAATAAAGAAATGTTTAAAAGTAGCGAAATCATGCTATGAAGGAAGCTGTAGCCACATGAAAATGTAAATAATTCTTCCAAATTGCAGAATTTTAGTTCTGGGCTGCAGAATTCCAGATTTTTTTTTTTTTAATTTATATTTCAAATTTAGACACCGCCCATCTCACAAGGAAGTGACTCTGGGTGGTTTACAATAAATGCGACAAATAAATATTAGTTAAAATACAATAAAATAGTATAAAAATATAATAAAACCAAATACATATGTAAATAATAGTATCTTCCAAGATGCTGGTGATCGAAAAGATATTAACGTATCGGAGCATCTTCATGCTTTGGCTCTAGAAAGCCATTCACATGCCCCAATCCAAAGCCATTCATTTGCCAATGGTCCCCTGAACACATTTCACTTGAGCTTAAATATTTGCAAAGAACTGTGTTGCTGTTGGTCGCAAACTTACGCAGGCCTGCCTTGCAGCTGTGTTGCCACTCTGGGATGATTTGATTTCAGACTGGCATTTTGCCATAGGCTGGCATTTGACAATGATGTGACATTTGTCCCATCCAGCTGCACCTGTCTGGCTGCCATATGGCCAGAGCAGCTACCACAAAAACTAGAAATCTGTTTTGGAGACTAGAGCCACTGAAGAGCTCCTGTATAGTAAAACAGCCTGACATTTAAGCCAACAGCTGAGGAAGTTGACTGTATGCAGCTACTATTCCCTTCTATATACTACATGACTAGGATATCTCTTCCTCATGGGCAGACCAGATGTAAATATCTATTAACATGAGAGAGTCAGGCACAGAAATCTCCCTCCTGAGCTTTAATTGTATTCTGTTTGAAGTGTGTTCTTAATTACAAATTGCTCTGCATATTCTTTTTTTTTTTTATCATTAGCTATTTGAACTTCAGGAAGGATGTAAATAAATAGGAATACTTCGGCTGAGACCAGAGAGATACCATCCACCACGATGTGTCCCATGGTCTAAGTTAGTTTTCCTGTATAGGAATATGTATAGGAATGACATATTAGTAGTGATAGGCTGTGATTTCTTGTTATGCTCTATCACCATGCTTCTCAACCTTGGCAACTTTAAGCTGTGTGGACTTCAACTCCCAGAATTCCCCAGCCAGCCTGCTGGCTGGGGAATTCTGGAAGTTGAAGTCCACACAGCTTAAAGTTGCCAAGGTTGAGAAACACCGCTCTATCATATCCTGTGTTCTGTCATGGTGATAATAGTGGGGAATCTTCCCATCATAACTGATGGGAAGAAAATACTTTCCATGCAGTGCTAAGATAAAGATTGTGGTCTGAAATAGTATAGATATGGTGTGGGTATGATAATCTATTGTACCATTCTTGTCCTATCTGTAATTCATCCTCTTTTATTAACCCTCCTGTCCCATTTGGTCATGACAGCCTAACAGCTGATGGCTGGAAATTTTGGGAGTTGCATTTCCACAAAGGGCTCCATCCAATCTGTAACTTTTCTTTGTCTTCCTTTAGGGCTCCTGGTCTACTTCCTTTTGAGCCGTTCACAATGGTGGCTGTGAAGATGCTCAAAGAAGAAGCCTCAGCAGACATGCAGGCCGATTTTCAAAGAGAGGCAGCTCTCATGGCGGAATTCGACAATCCAAACATTGTCAAGCTTTTAGGTACCAAAACCAATCCTCTCTGTTTTCCCCTTCACATTGTAGATGTTTTAAAATATGTCTTTACAGTACTAGCTGAAGTATACAGACAGCCATCAAAGATGACTTACTGATGAAGGAGCAGCAGTACCAGAACCTGAATTTTGATCTGGGAATACTTTGGACGCATCTGGCTATTTAGCATCCTCTGCAAAATTACTTGAAATTCTTGAGAGCCTTCTTGCCCTCAACCTGATATTTCAAAGGACCCAACACTTCCCTTCTCTTCTTTTCCATCACACAGTGCATTATCTGATATTCTCTTTCTGGCCCTTTCCTTCTCTGTCACTTCACATCAAAGGCTATTGAGTGTTGCAGATGCAATCAGAATCAAAACTGATTTTCAGTAGAAGTAATACAAAATGGGCATTTTTGGAAATTGGAGGGTTTGTTGTGAGTTCCTCTGGCTGAAAGTATTGCATATATTTCAGCAATAGAAAGAGGAAAAAGAAAATAGGAAGTTGACCCTCTGCTGAAGAAATGTGTGTGTGTGTGTGTGTTTATTATCACCATATTGGATACATTAGGAAAGGCCAAAGGGTTGTGGGACTGCTGAACATCCCTTGACCCAAAACTTTCATGTGGACACTTTCTTAGATCCAGATGTTTTCACACTAAGAAATGCCTACTTTTTCTTCAAAAGATAGGGGAGGGCACCAGCAAAAATTCAAACCCAACTACTGAATGTTGATTAGAAAAGTGTATAAGTATGATCAATATTTATGCATTTCTCATTCTCCATTTTTCCTAATTTAATAACATTACTAATAGAAGATTGCATGTTCTAATGATATGTTAAACAAGGTTCATCTGCTTGATGTCCAGTGCCTTCTCTTAACTCACAAATGACAATGAGCTTGAATGATCAATGGATGAGACACACTTAGGTGATTCCTTGTTTTGTCATTCACATATTCCTGGCATCCTAAGCTAGTTACATCATTCAGTCATGGTTGATTCCATTGTTATTGGAACCTAAGATGTTTTTAAAAAGTGGGAAAGTGTTCATATTCCTGTCCCCAATCCCAGAACATCTGTGAAAACCCTGATGAACAAACCATCATTGTAGTGGGACCTATAGCTAGTGCTGTTGAGGAAAATTCATTTTGGGGCCAGTTTAATACAAAAGAAATTGCTTTTGGAATTCTTTTCAGAGGAGAAAAGCATTTTGCTGAAAATCTCAGAGAGGAAGTGTAGTGTTTTTGCACACATTTGGTTAAAGAATGTATGTGTGGAACATTTTGTCTTTCATTTTATAACATTTTTTACAGCAGCCTGCTTTTCCTGTCTTTCCTCAATTTACATTCCAGGGGAAGACCTCATAAGGCAGTGTTGTCCAAACTTGGCCACTTTGAGTGGACTTCAACTCCCAGAATTCCCCAGCCAGCCATGCTGGCTGGGGAATTCTGGGAGTTGAAGTCCACTCATCTTAAAGTGGCCAAGTTTGGACAACACTGTCATAAGGGAACTCCTGCTATGGGACTTTTTTAGACTGGATTGTGCAGGCTGCCAGGGAGGTTTCGAAAGGGGGAAAAGGCATACAACCAAAAGCAATAGCATCTTTTACCACCTGCAACATAAAAGTAAGCTCAAAGATATTGCCAAACAACCAGAGAATAATGTAGAGAAATAGAAACCTCTTTCATGGGTTGATGGAGGGAGGACAGAGAAATTGCAAGGTAGATTTTGGCACAGCATTACTTGCTGTAGTAGAGTTCAGCTGTTGTAAAAAACAGTGAATTTTTCTTGAAAATAACAAGAAAAGCCCTTGCCGAATGCACTGTCTGGTTCATACAGTCTCTGTAGTTCCTGGCCATTTGTTTTACAGATGAAATTACTCCATATCCTCTTTATCTTGCCTCCTCTTCCTCTCTCTTCTTCTTTCTCCTCCTCTTTTACCACCATCATCAAGTGGTTATTTCTGTCCTCCAAATAATGAGCCTTTAAAAGATCTGTTTTTCTTTAGAATAACTCTTCTCTCTTGAGGACTTAATTTTATGTATTTATTTACATTTAATTCTAGCCATTTATATGGCTGTCCATCCCATAGCAGTGACTTCATAACATGAAAAGCAGCCTTCCCTTTTGGTAGCCCAACCTGGTAATTTCCCAGTGGGTTAGACTACAGTTCTCATCCCATCTGGTAAGCTAACAATGTGGAGGAAGCATAACACGTATTCAACCATTAGAGAAAACAACGCGTTATGGGACATAAATTATGAAGAGAATCAACAGGTACTATTTTTCCAACCCTTCTGTTGGAAAAAAATTACATTTGGTGGGTCCCAGCAGGCAGGCCTTCTCTGCTGTGGCCCTACTCTATGGAACATTCTCCCCCCCAAAATCAGGGTTAGCTCCATCCCTGCTATAATTCCGGAAGTCCCTCAAGACTTGGTTATGTCACCAGGCCTGGGGGTCCCAGGGAACCGGAGACATCCTTAGATGTGTGTTGTCAACCACTGTGGTTGATCTTTTTACTCTCTCCATGTGGGTTGTATATTTTAATTTTTAAAGTGTTTTTCATTTTTAATAATGACTTTTACATTTTAATATGATTTTTTTAATAATATTTGTTGCTTGTTGTACGCCGCCCAGGGTAGCTTTTTGTGAGATGGGCGGCTATATAAATGTAATAAATAAATAAATAAATAAATAAATAAATAAATAAATAAATAAATAACCCTTTGCTCTTGCTTATGAAATGATGAATGCAAACAATTCATATTTATCTCATGGTTTCAGGGGTATGTGCTGTCGGAAAGCCAATGTGTCTGCTTTTCGAATACATGGCGTTTGGAGACTTGAATGAATATCTGCGCAACCGATCACCACGCAGCCTCTGCAACCTGAGCAACAACAACCTTGAGCCAAAGATCAGGCCCTCCAGCCCTAACACGCCCACTCTTTCTTGTACTGACCAACTCTGCATTGCCAAACAAGTAGCAGCTGGAATGGCCTACCTTTCAGAACGCAAGTTTGTGCACCGAGACCTGGCCACCAGAAACTGTTTGGTAGGAGAAAACATGGTGGTTAAAATTGCTGACTTTGGTCTCTCCAGAAATATGTACTCAGCAGACTATTACAAAGCCAATGAAAATGATGCCATCCCCATACGATGGATGCCCCCTGAGTCTATCTTCTACAACCGTTATACAACTGAGTCTGATGTCTGGGCCTATGGGGTGGTTCTGTGGGAAATTTTTGCCTTTGGCATGCAGCCCTATTATGGGATGGCTCACGAGGAAGTCATTTATTATGTAAGAGATGGAAATATCCTGTCATGCCCAGATAACTGCCCTTTGGAGCTGTACAACCTTATGCGCCTTTGTTGGAGCAAGTTGCCTTCGGATAGGCCGAGCTTTGCAGGCATCCACCGTATTCTGGAGCGAATGTATGAGAGGGCAATGGCTGCTAAACAGGTGTGAGCTACTCTCTGGAGCAAGCAACTCCCAAGCTGAACCCTTCAGGTGCGTTGGACAAGAAATCTGAGAATTCCCAGACAGTCCGACTACTGTAGTCCAATACATCTGGAGGGCATTGGGTTCGGAAAGTCAATTCCTGACAGCAGCATTTCCTTACCTCCTTCCTGAATGTTTGGATTTGGAAAAAGAGAGAGCTTGCACTTGGTATATCCTCAGTCTTTGTCATTAAGACTCAGGCAATTTTTCCAATAGGAAAGTGAAGCAGGGTCTGAAAGAGACATCACTGCAACTTTTTTTTTTTTTAAACTAATTCATTCTCTAAAGATCATTCTTACTTTTAAAACTTTCAAATAACTTTGTCATACCCTCCAAAATCCGAGGTGGCTAGTAAATACAGTCTACATCAAAACAGATACTAAAAACAAGTCAGCTAACTCAGCAGCAGAATCTCAAGTACAAATCAGCTGAAAGAGCAAACAAGAAACCGCAGCTGGGTCAATCTTCACATTATTTCTGAAAACCCAACTCCAAATGATGTCTAGAACAAGAACACCACCGTTGGTTTTGCATACTGTCTCTCTCTATGTGGTTGCCTTACCCTGAATCTGAACGTTGTTTCATCTAGCTCTATATCCCGCTCTGACTCTAAAGTCCTTTGGACAGTGGCCTTTCCTGATCTCTTTTCTAGATTCTTTAATTGGGGATATGAGGGACTGCATTTGAGGCCACTACTGTACCATGGAAATTGTAGGTTCCATCACTAAGCGTGTCAGATGCAGGGAAGGCCATTCTAGTGGAGTCAGATGAATACCACAGCTATAGCTGGGAGGTTGGAACAAAAATAGAAGAAATTTGTGCATGTCAGGTAGAACCTGTGCTTTTGAAATAAAAAAGAAACCTGTTGGGAGGGGGAAAAACAATTCTGTGCAGTGAAAGTGAAGGTTTGCATTGAAGTTCTTATTTTCAGTTCATAAACTCTTAAATTTTCTAGCTTGTCAAATTCAGGGTGTGTTCTAATATCAGTTCCTCCACCTTCCTAATTTGACTTTTCACAAAGATAGGAATTGAATGAACCAATGTTGTGTTGATGGTTGTACCAAACAGTGGTTTCCATGATTGCCACTTTGGGTTTAACTATCATTTTAACAGATTTTTTTGTTCAAGGTATGGTGGTTGCTGAGTCAAGTGATGATTGATTGACTGGTTATGTGCCTTTGCATTTTCAACTGTCAGAGTATGAGATCAGCATAGTGCAGGCTGTTGATGTTTCTTCCTCCAATGTTAAAGTCACACTCATCTTTTTCCAGTCCAGCTTCCCTCAATATATATTCAGCATATACTGTAGGTTGAATAAATAAGAAGAAAGTATACAGCCTTGTCTCACTCCTTTTTCAACCTGGAGCCAATGTGTTTTGCCATGTTCTTTCCAGGTTATGACCTCCTGACCTGTATATAAGTTTCACATGAGGACAATAAAATGATTCTGGGATTCCCATTTTCAAGCACATTCCACAGCTTGACATGGTTGACACAAAGGCCTTTCTGTAATTAATGAAGCATATATTGACTTCTTGTTGGTGAATTATTTAAAAACATTAATGATAGCTAAAGCTGAGTAAACATATCTCAAGCAGAGCAAAACTTTCTGTTGCCGTTTCTGCTCTTTTCACCCTCATTTTCACCTCAGAGAAATGGTATAACCCTTTTCTCCCCACCATCCATAGCCAGTTTTGTACCTTGCTTTTTCAGAAGTCTTTAGAAGCATGAAAAATAATAGCTAGGAGGGGAAAGTGCAAAGTCATACATACAATAAAGCTGATGTTATAGAAAGGTTGATGTCATAAATCCTGAAAAAACTTAATTTCTGCAGTGCTTCTTCTGGTTACACTGCTAACTCCGATTAGTCTGCTGTTCAGCTTGGTGAACATTTCTCATGAAAAAGATATTGGCTATGACATGCTTATGACCTCAGATCTTCCATTTTAATTTTGGCTTGACATCCTAAACGTTTTTTATGCAGGAACAGGACTCCTCGTTGACCTCCTTGGGACCATGGAGGGAAAAAGAATTTGAAGAGAACCTTCTCTGGGCCATGGAGGAACTGGATTCAGTCTTACGGACTGAGAGGGGGAAAGCCAGATGATCAGAAGGAAAGGACTAATGGGGTTGATTCTGTCTGTGTTTCTAGCCTAGTGAAGGCTATGATTACATACCACCACAATAATACATGAAGGTAGTGATGGGGGGAGGATTAAATTGAAAGCTTGTAGAGGCAGTAAAAGGGCAACAGTGGATTCTATTTCTAATCATGTTTTCAAAAATGGTCACACATGTTCTGCACCCCAAATCCATCTTCTTAAAGGACATTTTGTTTAAAGCTAAATTCAGCAGGAGGCCTTGCTATTATACATTAAGAGAATTTAGAAAAAGCTGGTTGCATTTTCTCTTTCTGAGATTCCTTATGAAGCTGCCTATTACCTCCTCCTTATTTTCTCACTGAATCCTATATATGACTCATACCCTTATAGGACTGAAAACGAACATTTGGATTATATGGCCATAATCCCACATCTCTTGATGGTTGGGTTTCTTAACCAATGCTAAACGCAGACTTCAATACCCTGTGGAGGCTTTATTAAGAAAGTGGAGTCATACACAGTGGTGAAAGGTAAATAAGTGTTTTCATAGCATTTTCCTTAATAAAGTCTTCATTTGTATACTGTGGGTTGGCCTCATCCTGGTGACCTTTGATGACGATGTAGTGGTACAATTGAAAGGAAAATGTAGCTCCTTCTAGCCTAGCATTCCAGCCTTTGTGGTGTTAGTGGGAAATAGAGAGTGAAAGTCTATGGTGCTCAACTGTGTGTAGTTGCAAAACAAAGGAGGGTATGTAGCCCAACATTCTTCCTGTGCCCTCTAGATGTGTGGAACTGCAGTTCTCAGGAAGCTGGTCCAGTATACAGTATCTGCAGAGCACCAGGTTAGAGAAGGCTGCCAAAATCCCTTCTTGCAAATATGTAAGAGGGAATAAACAAGGACAAATCTTGTCTGATATATTTCAGTGGTGAATAGTATTATGTGGATAGACTAGGTGCTATTATTCTGACTAAAGATTGTCTCAAGGGGACTTTAAGTTGCCTTTCTGTTGCCCTTTCATAGTTTTCTCTCTTTTGGGTTTGAGTATTTGAATCTATCCCATGCTGCGTTCCCACCCCTTTCATCTGTATATGTTGAGCTACGTGCAGTCTCAGTAATATAATTGTCTCACTTCATACGGTTTACTTGATTATTGCTGTTTTACTGATAATATATCTGGTTTTTGGATTAAGATATCAGTGCAGTTTAACCAAAGCACATCCCTGAAGCGAGAGGTTTGAAGTTTATGCCTGGCTTTAAATAGTGGGCGGGGAATCCAAGTAGAGTCCAGGAAGGGTGAATTGATAAGTTTTGTAGAGGTGAAGGTAAGCTGCAACAATCATAAGTATTTGCTAGTTTTGAATAAACAGATATCATGCAAATCAAACAGCAAGTGACAAATCAGAAACAACTATCCATAGAAATGATGGTCCAAATGTCATTATCTTTTGCTATTTTGTTTAAATACAGATGCAAAGGATCTCACAAGCATGAAGAGAACAACTTTTCAGACTGCTGGGATGGACATATTTATTAGACATATTAGAATTTTCAAAAACCAAACTCCAAATTCTACTGCAGTTAGTGCCTTTTGCATGACATTAACTGGGATATATATATATTAGAGTCAAGGTTAATATGAATTTTAAAATTATTATGTTAGATACAGTGGTACCTTGGGTCACAAACTTAATTCATTCCGCGACTCTGGTCGTGACCCGAATTGGTCGCGACCCAAATCAAATTTTCCCATAAGGTTCAATGTAAATACGGTTAATCCATTCTGACCCCTCCAAATTTGGTCACCAACCGATTTTGGTCGCGTCCCAAATCAAATTTTCCCATAAGGTTCAATGTAATTACGGTTAATCCGTTCTGAACCATATGTATTTTTTTTTTTAAACCACAAAAATATGAAACAAAATACAGTACAGTGCAGTACAAAGAGAGAGAACGCTAACCTTGCTCGAGGCGACTTCTGGCGTGGAGGACAGGAAGGCGGGTGGGGAGGCGGTTATTGCTTGGAGGGAGAGTCCCCCTCCCTACAGGAAGCCACGACCACGTGTCACGGCAGGGAAAATGGCCACGGATCCTGTTCGTCACCCGATGTGGAGTTTGCGGACGGAAGCAAAATTTTGCGAACGGTGCTGTTCGTGACCCGAATTGGTCGTGAACAGAAGCGTTCGTGACCCGAGGTACCACTATATTAGATATTAACTGGGTCTTGATGGGGAGGTGCAAGCTTTCCTTTTTCCATAGCTCTGCCCACTGTTGCAAAGATGCATATCAAGTGGTAATTCTGGCAAGTGATGTATGCAATGTATAGATCTGTTTCTTGTTTTATAACTTTTGTTTCATTTTACATTTACTCAGAAATAAACTTTATTTTACATTGATTGTTGGAGTCTTTTGTTTGAACGGCATATTGTCTGCTGTGGTGAGCTACAGTTCTTCCTCAAAGGTGGCTTTTATGAAACATAACAAGAAATCTCCTTTCTCCACAGCAAACCCATCATGTAGTAATAAATTGTCACTGGAGTTGAAGCAAGCCCCCTCCCTCTCAAGGTTCAGGAGCAGATTCAAAATATATTTATTTACTCAGGCCTTTAATGATCTAATATTTTCATGTTTAGAATTTGGTGGGGAGGGGTTTTATAGTTTCTTGTTTAAATGTTTTATTATTGTTTTCATAGCACTTTTCTAGGCCGCCCATAGTTATTAAGAAATTGGGTAGCATATGAACTTGCTAAACAAACAAGCAAACATGTTCGTTTTTTTTAATATGAAGAATTGTGTTTCTGCAATCTGGTTGGTTGATGTCAGATTTCTGGAGTGCAGTCCTTTGGAGCTATTAATTGTTCACCTCTGTTTTAAATGATTTTTCTTCCAGCCGAATTTATCTCTGGTTTGAAACTATGGGAATTTGTCCACTGAGAAAAGGTCATGGGAAGACACCTCAGATTTTTCTGCCTAAAAATTTAACCCCACTCATTTATATGCAGATATGCATGGTGTCCCAGAAGCCATAAAGCAGTCATCAAAATAAATATCAATCACTGATATTTTATTATTACTGCCAAATTTTGACTGCCCTATTACTTCTGGGACACTCTGTCTACAAACACACACACACACACTTCATTTCTTATAATCTACCATCACAGAAAGCATGAATGAGCAGCGACTGTAGTTCCATGCTGATTCACAGCTTATTATGACTGACAGTTTTATGTGTGGTTAAAACATAACAGACACAGTTGAAATGCTGCAGATCTAAACTCCTTTCAAGCCTCGTATATTAACTTTGTAAGGGGAATGCACCATATGTATTGACCAGGTGCAAAGGGATATTTCTGTGGTTCAGTCACAGAGGACTTTGAATTTTTGTGACTTTAGCTGGAGGATCAACATCCTGTGTAAACAAATAGCTTGGTGGAAGAGCTGATCCAGTAGGGTTAGTGAATGAAAAGAGCATCATTCACTCTCCTTGGCAGTGATATCACTGACTTCTAAATTTACCAGTTGTAATTTGGAGCTAGGTTTAGTTCATGATCTGGGATGCCAAGGAATGAGACAGGCAGGGTTTGATTACAGAGAAGGGGGGTTGGGAGTCCTCAGCCCAGTTAGCAGAATGATACAGCATGTCTCCAAGAAAAGAACAGGAAGTTCTTAACATCCAGACATGTGACAATCTGTTGAGAGAAATGCCAAGTGCACTTCACCCCTGGTGAAAAGTCTGCAGAGCTATGGAATGGCTGGAAATCCTTTCAGCATCCACTTACAATCTCCTGGTAGCTGATCCAAGAAATAGGCTGTAATCGCAGTCTTGGACTTGTAAGGCCCTAGACAATTGCTAGAAACACAATCAAGAAAGACTTAATCTTTCTGATTCAATCTCAGAAAGGACGAGTTTCTTCTGCAAAAGGAGCACTCACGTGAAATCTCTCTGCACTTCCTTATCACCCATGTCTTTAAAAAAATTGAATATTTTTGCCTTGAGACATGAAAGGCTGGCCTTAGCCTAAGATTGAGTAGGCACTGGCCTAGGATGCCAAAGCTTAGGGGATCCTGCAATGCCCCTCCTTGTGAATCATTCTAAAAATGCAAATCTTCACATTGGCAGGAGGTGGTGCCATCAGTCAATGTGGCCCAAGGGTGCCATATATCCTTGAGCCAGCACTGGGGACACAGCTTGAGAAAACAATGAGCTGCTGTTGCAGGCATAACATTTAAACCACTTTGCAGCTGTATTATTCTACAAAACATTTTGTGGGATCAGATCAGGGAACTACCCAATCCAAGATCTTGTTTTGTATGGTGAAAAGCCCAACGAATTAAGATGTGACCAGTTACAAATAAAAATAGACATCAAAGGCACATCTTTGGATGGAGTGTGTTGCCTTTTCACAGAGTGTTCTTAAAGAAAGATAAGCACACATCTTATTGGGATGAGTGGATTGCAGCTGAACCCTCTCCTTGAGGCCATTAGTCCAGCAGAGATGCATTGGTCAACTTTGCAAGCACATCATTCTTGCTCAATGAAACACTGACCTACTTCTGATCTTCTGATGAGCAGAAGCTGCTGTTACCCAGTTAAGCAAATCAGCACAGCATCCCTTTGGTTAGACGTTCTGGAATTGTGTTGGAAGCTGTATTTCCTTGAATATCTGACAAAGAAGAACACCCTTTCAGGGATTGGCACAGCCTCTTCTAATGCAAGCTGCAATGTTTCAGTTGCAAGTCCTCTTTTATTAGTGACTTCCATGACATAAACCATCATGCCAAACTAATGAGGATGTTGTTTATTCCAAACCATATGTTGACTCAGCACAGTGTTGCACAAATATTGTTCTTGGCTAACTTACTGTGTAATTAAGCACCCATTTTGAAACAATGTTTCTCCCCCACCCCCCAAGAACAAACTGAATAAACCCAAGAGTTTCCTAATTTGGCAGTGGTGTTTAAAATATTTTAGAGGATTTGGAAAGATAAGGCTCTGTTTTCAAAAATACAGGGCGTAGATAATGGAAGCAAACTGATGATTCCACGAAAGCTAATGAAAGAATGATTTTTTCCATTGAGAAAGAGCTTGTTTAATCAGCCTCTTCCGAACTTGGCATTCTCCAAATATGTTGGGATTACAGTTTCCAAAATCCAGATGATTAACCTGGAGATCCTACTTCTTGAGTTCAAATTCAACTTTGGTATGTATACGATGCACAGCAGAGTTGAGGAGCAAAGAAAGGGAAAGAGAACATGAGCAAACCAAGAGAATTATAGAAATCAATCTGCATTAACAAGCCCACTTTGAAATTCAGTTTCTACTTTTGAGAAGCTAACATTGTGATCATGTGTACATTTTATTCCTGCCTGCTTTCAGTTTCAAATTACTATATGCATGAAAGAAAGAGATTCTAAAGGCAGCCAAGGGCAAGTGCACGTCTGGATTCAAAG
This sequence comes from Python bivittatus, assembly GCF_059951505.1. NCBI lineage: Eukaryota > Metazoa > Chordata > Lepidosauria > Squamata > Pythonidae > Python > Python bivittatus. The sequence continues at coordinate 56,349,759 of NW_028277112.1, read as the reverse complement.
AAAAACTAACAGAAGATTATTTTCTCGGGATATAATGCGGAACACACACACTTTTGATAATATATGCACCTCTCCATCTATATATACTACACACACACTAACACCTCTACTTATTAACAGATGAAAGATATCAGGGGTGCCTGCAGAGGGAGTCAAAAAAGTCAACACGGTGGCTGTGACGATGTAATTGAAGCTCTGCCCTTTGTGTGTGCATGCCGCATGTCCACTTGTACAAAAGGTAGGTAGACTCTTTTGATCCTCCCCTGTGGATGCAGCTGAAAGGCATATTGTTTAATTTAGAAATAGCACCTCTCTAAATGGAGTCAGTTAGCAGAAAATATATCATCTCATTTTTATTCTCCTCTCTCAAGAAACTTCCACTGACATTTCATATTATTTTCATAATTCCACAACTTTGGGCTGAAAAGTCTATAAAACTGTATGCACTGTAGAGAAAGTGGGTTGTCAACATTGTTTTCTCATCATGTAGGGGCTCAGAAGCTGAAGAATGAGAGTTTCAGATAAAATGAAGTACTTCTTCACAGTGCACATAAAACTGAAATTACCTGCCTCCAAATATAAAGATGGCAACCAACTTGGTGCTTCAGAAGGACTTTGGAGAAATGTATGATGCCTATACTTTAGGGTTGTGCAAAGCTTCAGAGGCTATTTTCCTTGAAGGAGATTCAGTTGAAAGTTCCCTTTGGATCAAATCACTGAACTGAATTGAAGTGCTGAATCTAATCAGGTGACTTCAAATTGCCAGAGAGATTTAAAGGTGATTCAGAGATTCACATATTACAGCAGTCTTCCTTTGGTAGGAAGACAGATTGAATGATATTGATATAAGCATGTAGCCAATGTGTTCTACTATCTCTGAAAACTCTGCTTATTGTACCACTTGTGGGAGTTCTGTTCTCCCTCTTGTGCCTTACTCTTCTGTTAAATTTGTTTGGGCAGGTGTGCTTTGAGGAAGAGAGAGGGGGGAAAATCCTTCAGATTTATTCTATTGTTCTTTTTTTATCTGGTTTGTTTTTTACTTTGTGAACCTATATATTTCCCCATTTATTTCCTTAACCCTCAACCCACTTGTTTGAGCTTTGTTATAGTCCCTTTCAACCTTCTTGTCCAGTCTGTCTGTAGCTTTTCAGCTCTAGCATTCTTTCTAGTTCCATCCACCAATCAACCAATCAATCAAATAAAAAACCTCTGTAGTCTTCCTGCAACTATTCTATGAGCTTATCCACCGGCCAGGTTGCTCCATCACCAGTATGGGGCAGCAACCATTTTTAGAGGTTGGGAACAGATATTGCTGTGTGTTCATCACTCACCTACCACAAAAGTGTCTGCCAGTTTTCCTGCTCTGCTTTCAAAGTACTGCTGTCCTGCATTTGCCATCTCAAGTGCTACTTTCTGGTTTGCCTGTAGCATTTTATTGTCATCTAAGCCAGATCCTGCATTTTGACTGGCTGCTTTGCTGAGGCAGGAATATCTTCTCAAACGGTGCTCCATTTCATCCTTGTTAAAGTCCCTCATGTAACTAGCAAAGGATGAAATGGTACATTAATGGACTTTTTTAAAAAGAAAAAAAGCCCAAGAGAAAATTTTGTAACCAAGGATGATGATGATGATGATGATGATAATAAATGCCACCTTTGCAAAGAAGCTGAAGAAACAATGGACCACCTAGTTAGCTGTCACAACAAGATTGCACAGACTGACTACAAACAACGGCATGACAAAGTAGCAACAATGGTGCATTGGAATATCTGCAAGAAACACCATTTCCCTGCAAGCAAGAACTGGTGGGACCACAAAACAGACAAAGTAATAGAAAATGAAGAAGCTAAAGTGCTCTGGGACTTTTGAATTCAAACAGACAAGCACCTGCCACATAACACCCCAGACTTAACAATTGTTGATAAGAAAGGCAAAAAAAGTCTGGATAGTGGACATTGCAATACCTGGAGACAGCAGAGGAGAAGAGAAAGAACTGGAGAAAATCACAAAATACAAAGACTTGAAAATAGAAATAGAACGACTGTGGCAAAAGAAAGCAAAGATAGTACCAAAAGTAATAGTTGCCTTAGGTGCAATTCCAAAACATCTGGAGCACCACTTGAACACCATCGGCATTGACAAAATCACCATCAGTCAATTGCAAAAGACAGCTTTACTTGGAACAGCTTATATCCCGAGACGATACCTTTAACACCATCAAACAACAACATCTGCCTATTCCAGGTCCTTGGGAAGGACTTGATAGATGGATAAAAATGCCAAATCCAGTCTAAACATCTGGCTGACTGTGTGACCAACCACAATAATAATAAAGATGAAGAGTGTCTCTCCCATGGTGAGATATAACTTACAGAAACCTATACTGGATCGGTTGTCACCCAGTTCAACAAGGACCACACTAGGTGTTGGAGTTCGTGGACTCAGGACTGTTGGCTGAGCAACCAGGGCCATCAGCTGCAGGACTACTGGAAGAAAAGTTGTTTACCTGTCGCAAATATACGAAGACTGAAAACAAAGAAATAAAGATCTGCTATTACAAATTAAGTCCAATGAGAAAAGGATATCTGACAAGAATGCACCAGTTCTGGAAAGAACAACATCCAGAAATAACAGAACAGAGGCTAGCAGATCAACATCGATTTATAATATGAAATAAAGTATTCACAGAAGTAGAATTGGAAGCTACCTTTATTAAAAGACAACATCTGCCTATCCCAGGTCCTTGGGAAGGACTTGATAGGTGGACAAAAATGGCAGATCCAACCTAAACATCTGGCTGACTGTGTGAACAACCATAATAATTGTGCTGGGTTTCAAATCAGCAATCTTTTACACATTAAGCAAATGTTACAACCACTGATCTATTGCAACACCTTTGCTAATAATAGCTCCAGAAGTTATTCGAGACCAATAGGGAGGTAGGAAAGGATTTTCTTTATTATTTTAAAGGTGACTGTTGTGCCTGTGTGTGTGTGTGTGTGTGTGTGTGTGTATATATATATATATATATATATATTTGTATACACACATACACACACATTTTAATACTTTTAACTTCTGCATGTTTGCATGTGTGTGGGAATCTATCTGTGTATGTCTATGTGTCTGTATCCTGTAAGACCCGCCCCAAGAAATGATTGGCCATTGCTATCCTGGAACAGAAAGGCTGGAGAACGCAGCAGCAGCAGAATTGTCCAATGGGAATAGGGAAGGACAGCCTGCCTGAGTAGATTATAAGCACCTGGGCTCCTCCCTTCCCTCCCTTTTTGGGTCTCCCCAGTTGGCAGGATGACCCAGCTGCCAATCAAACATCAGCGGCCAATCAAGCAGCAGTGTTGGGATGGCAGGAGTCAAGAAGGAGGGAAGACAAGATGGCTGCCTGGGAGCTCTGTTGCCACAGGCCTTGTGAGGAAGAGACTAAATGAAAACAGCCAAGGCCCAGGAGTCAAATAAAGAAGCAAACTAAAAGACAGACAGCCCTGATGAGAAAGAGGCAGCAGGAAAGGAGGCAGCAGCTGAGAAGACTGGAAAGGGAGAGGCGTTGTTTCCTTCCCTCAGCGCTGGCGTGAGGGAAAAGGTCTTCTAGCCATTTCCCTCAGATGGAGCAAAGACTGGGAAGAAGAGGAGAAGAATCAAGAAGCCCCGCCAGGAATAAACAAGCCGAAAAGATGAAGAAAAAGTAAAGACTTTGACAGGACAAAAATAGAAAGCAGAAACTAAAGAAGATAAATGACAGATTGAGCTCTTTAGAAAAAGGAGTATAGCTCTACAGAGAGTGACAATAGAGATATACAGGGATTAAGATTACAGGTCAGCAATAAATATATTAGACATACAGAATAGAAAGATATGAGAAAATACTGAAATTGTGTAGATAAAGAGCTTATAGAAAATAGTTAAAATAGTTGTTATTCAGATTAATTTCTGAACTAGTTGAAGGCATTTATAATTTATAATTCATTTTTTATTTGTAAGCTTTCCTTTTGTAAAGTAAAAGTCTCCCCCAGCTAAATGTCCACATTTCCAGTGCTTGTGTCTATTGAGTCTGGGTCAATCTGGTTATTATTGGTTCAAAAAAAATAAAAATGGTAGCCTGTTGTCTGGACTGAATATCTTTCAAAAGTGTTTTAGGCCGGACAGGATTTTCTTAAATTGGCTTAGAGTCAAGGACTCTAAGGAGGACAAGATGGGGTAGTTTAGAGATGTAGTGTAGATAATGCCTTTTTCTATTTTGTCTTGTACTGAATGAGCCTTCTCTATTTGCACAAGGAGGTTTGGGATAGTATGCTTGCTCTTTGACTGTTGGGTATATAAATGAACTATTTCTTCATGTCCCAGTGTATTATAAGCAATAATGATAGCACACTTCTTAGATTTTGCTAATGAGTCATGCCAACAAGCCTGCCTGACCCAGAAAAACCATGACCAGTGGGGAGGGGATTCTTTGATCATTAGTAAGAATTTATTTTTTAAAATAATGTCTGAAAGTTGTTTTATATATTTAAGTTGGAATAGGCTACTTTCTGCACATTGGTTTTCCAGAGGCTCTTTACTGGATAATTGGTGCTCTCCTTTCCTTTGTAACTTGAATCACAAATATGAATTGATTTTTGCCACTTTTGAATCTCAAATTGGCATTGGACCTTGGCTGATATATTACAAAAATCATAGGTAGTAACTTCTCAGTACCAGTTGCAGAGTAACATGAAGTGGGAGACTGCTATTGTGGTTTATTCTGCTTATGGACTTCCCGTTAGTAGAATGTTGCGCTAAATTGGCTCAGTGTACCATTGGTCTGATCCAGCAGCAGTCTTCTTATATTCTTATGAGAGAAAATGGCTGGATTCACTTATAACACTAAACTGTGAGGTTTCTTTGTTATTGGCTTAGCTGCTGAGTCTTAACTTGGTGTGTAAACTAGCCAATTAAGGTTATTCAGTAAACCCTGATTAAGCAAGCAATCTGTTAGCACAATGTCTGAACTTAGGCAGTTTCTTGCTCAAGGCTACATATCTCAGCAAGTAATTGATCTGGTTTTCCAGATCCAAGAATGGAACCACCACACCAGTCAGATTCTCAGACCTTAACTTCTAGTTCTTTCCACATTCCACCAAAGAATCAGCATTCAGAGGGATGGTGAGTTTCAAAATCCACTCCTATAGTATCAAATACATTATGCTGGAGGCAATAACCAGGGCAACATACTGTTTTTTAATCTCTCCCCAAAGCATTTTATTCTATGATTCATCCACAGATGAGTTTTTGTGCAAGAAGGCAGTATGGCTTCCAACCAAAGTATAGCTAAGTGTAACGCAGAAAAGTTCAATATGTTTTAACAAGATAGCACAAATACCAAACTTTATTTCCAAATATTTGGTAATGGATTCTAGAAAGACATCTAGCTTTCATGATTTACTCATTTCTCACTCTGGGTCTATCCAGAAGTTTAATGTTAGATTTTGGGTTAAATTTTTATCTTAAATTTTCCCAGTAACGTTGGTTAGGCTTTGACTGAATGTTACTGTAGCACTCTATTTTTAGACAACTAGATTCCTTCATATGGAATAATCAAAAACCCATGGCCAAGAAATGCATTTTGGGGAACAAACTGTTGAAATGTAATACATTTTTTTCATTAACAGGTATGCATATTGTTCTGTGGATTTTCCATACTATGCACATGTTTGTAATTTTAAATGTGAGAACTGAGTGCAAATTTTAAGCAACAGTTAAGCTTCAGTTCATGTCGTTTGAAAGTATGAAGTAAAGACAGTTTACATTAAAATGTGAATTGAACAAATCTATACCCATGCCTACTTGTAACCCAGAGATTATCCCAATAACCTTATGCAAAAACATTAATTTATTTTCCTCTTCCACAATTGTCTACCTTGCAGTTAAGTCTGCAGTCTGCCATTGTGGAACTCCTACCACCAATCATATTTGCCTGATATGCTACAGTTCTGTTATCTGAAGCATCTTTGGGACAATAGCTAAAGGCAAGAAGTTATGAGGAATTTAAATTAAATCCTCTCTGGTGGACCTCCACTTCCAAAAGATCTCTAGTACAAACATCACTACAATTAGTTGTCCCCAGTCTGGCTGAACCTCCTTACCCACAATTGTCTGTAATTGGGGAATTCCAAGCTCTTCTACCACGAACCTCTTTTAGCCCAACTCTGAAAAATAGAAGATGGTACTTTGGATCCTTCTGCCCAATGCCAGCAACACAGAAATTAACAAATCTGGTGGCAATTCTGAAACACTTAGTAGAAAGTTTTAATGAGAAGTTTCTTTTTCAAACCAATTCTGTCAAACCTCTAGATAGAAAAAGTTTATTGGTAAATGGGGAGTACAGAAAGAAATAGCAATTGTAGACAGAGAATTCCAAATAACATCAATATAGTCAGCCTAACTAAACTAATCACAGACTATCTGGTGGGATAAGATCTTGGACTTCAGAGTCTCTTCAAAGTTCATGGCAGAGAGGATGTTTGGAAAGAGTTCAACTGGGCTTCAGATTGGACACTATTAGGCAAGTCCTCCATGCTCCTCCTCCCTCTCTTCTTCTTTTCTGAACACTGTCTCAAGTTTTACAGAATGCGGAGGAAATGAAGGGCAGCTTTTCTGGGGAAACCACCCTCTGAAATCATGGATCTAGGCAGCAAATCAGAAAATTACCTGATGGTTTAAGAACCCTAGGCTTGGGTGATAAAGACAAAGACTAATTTTTGCTGTTTGTGTCATAACATAAAAAGGATTGTATGTGATAGGCTTAAAAAAAAAAAGTAGAATTATTTTTAAAATTAAATATAATTATTTCTATGCAGCCTGGGGTTATTTTATCAGTTGCAGTTGTGCCATGCTAAAAACTAGCAGTTTGCCATGTGAGGGAAAAGATAGGAAACAAATGGAAGAAAACATAAATCAATGGGAAAGAGAGTGAGGTTAAAAAATTGAGGAAAAAGGTGGGTGTATTGAAGGGGAAGTGATTCCATTGAAAGATTCACACAGAAGAGTTAATCAATGAGGCCTAAACCTCATTGAAATTCATCTTACCTCAGTCATGAAGGGCATGAAAAAAAAAATCTGATCCTTTCCTGAGATGTGAAGATTTTTGTCATATATACCCCGAACATTAGTGGTTTTTTTTTTTTCATTTGTGATTGTGGATGTCCCATCAGGTTTCTCTGCCCACACTTCAGTCTAGAGCGTAGGAAGAGACAGGCAAAGCCTGAGAAAATCAATTGGTTCTAGTTTTTCAAGAGGAGAGGGCATCTCTTCTTAGAGTACCTCCCATCAAATAAGAAGAAGCACCTCAGTCCAGAGGGTTGGAGAATGAGAAGAAGATAGCCATCTAGGGATATGAGGAGCTAGATGTGAATTAGGGTTCTTTTCTTTATTTTATAAATTGACCTGACCGGTTTCTTTATCTCTTTAGTCCTAGTTTGTTCTACCTATATTGTCTCTGTGTGTATCGTGTGTGTTTCTGGATGTATAGACCAGCCTGGAAGATTAGCAGCTGAATCAAAAAGGAATTAGCAGCTGACTTAACTACATGAAAGTAGAAACAATGGAGAAAAGGAAAAGAAATTCTCATGCAGGAGTCTAAAGAATTTCTTTTCCGTTGTCCATCATTTTCTGCTCTCATTTAGTTAAAAAGTCTGACTTTATGGAATCAGCTCACTCATTCCAAGAGGTCTTTAAACTTTAGCACATACCTTGTCAGGCTAAGCTACTGAAAGGGCAAGCAAGCCAACAGCCGGGGATTTTCCTCTCTGGTCTGGCCGAATAGAAGTGCAGAGTGGAATTTCTCTGTCATCTGCAGGAACATGGTAGGGTACATTAGTAGCGATGGTGGGGGAAGGGCTTAAATGTTCTTCTGGAGGGAACCAGACATCCCTCTGTGTATGTGCATGCAAGCACACGCTGCATTACACTGCGGAAGTGATAGGCTGTGCTTGAGGATTCCATGAACATTCATATGGAAGAGAACACATGGAAACTTTCTCAGCGCAGAGTTCAGAGTCAGGGATCTGGTGTACAATCCATCCATTGTGCTAATTATGGTATGCTGAATAAACCACAGTTGCCTGGATTCACAATTAGCTAAGCCCAAATAAACAAACCACATTTTGGCTTAGTACTATTTTTGAATACAGCCATTGTAACATAAGTAATGGCTAAACCAACTTTCTAAACAATTGAACATTCAAAGCACACAATTGTGGCAAATGATTGTATCCCATCTTAAACCATACCTAATCTGTAATATTCTCAAAATGTGTGTTCCTTTGCTCCTTTTGTGACACACACAATCTATTCAAGAAGTCTTTAATTAAATTGTGTTCCACTTCCTCCTAAGCCTGGAATTATAATTGCTAGCTTTTGAACAACCAAAGATATCTCAATATGGATTAATATCCAGGATTGTGGTTAACATGATGCTTCCTAAATTAATTGTGGTTTACATGCAGGGGCTGCAAGTGTGTATAGGAGGGGCAGAGGAAGACTCAATTCTATCTCAGCTTAAGAAACTAAAATATGATTGTTCAGACTGGGCCAGTGGCAAACTGTCCTGCTACAGATTTCAAAAATCTCTTCACCGAAGATGCAGCTCATACTTCAGAACAACTGAGCTCAGGTTTTTTGTACACTTGCAAAATGCTGACCTATTTCATTTTGGCAATCCTACCTGTAACATCTGCTCCATGTCCCGTGTTGAAAATAATTATCTGATACTATGTAATTATGTGTGTGCCATAAGAGCTGAGTTTCCAAAAACACTTAGCTTCACCCTAAAGGTTAACCACTGTAGGAATGGCTTCAAGGAAAGCACAAATATTCTAATGCTAACCATTTTTTAAAAATATCCTGCCTGGGATTCTTCAACTGTGGATTTTTGAACTAGGACTGATGGTTTCAAAGACAAGGAGAGAGAGAGAGACTTTTCCTCTGGTGCTCACTAGCCATTTCTGCATTGTTCCTCATTATGAACTGTTCCATACTCTGACATAAATGTAGTCTGTAGGTGACCTTTCTTGAAAGATTGGCCCAAGATTTGCTCATTACAAAACAGCGTTGGGATCCCAGCCATTTGACTGATTTTTAAATACCCGTGTTCAGCAAGCTGGATCGATAAACATCCTGAAACACTTTTCTTTTGAATGTCATTCTCAGACTTGCATACTTAATGTGGCAGATGCCCAGGAGAAGCACACACACACACACACAAAATGCAGGCATGCAATCTATACATACACTCACTATAGTCAGGACTGATTCCTGAGACAGAGAAACCTGATGGGACGTCCACAATCACAAACAAATGAAACCCCCCCCCCCCCAATGTTCAGGGTATGTATATGACAAAAATCTTCACATCTCAGAAAAGGATGTCAGATTTTTTTTTCATGCCCTTCACGACTGAGGTAAGATGAATTTCCATTGGCCAACAATTTCACCATATTTTTATAAAATACAAAGTATATTCATAAGCTTTTTCTGGGCCTTGCATTCATTCTCCTGAAAGGAATTTATAGATTTCTGTCCCAGAATCTTGTCCTGGTGGAACTATTGTACATACACTGTTAAGTGTGAATCACGTTGGATTGGACTGAATGTAAGTTTGTTTGGAAAATAAAGATTGGGGTCAGACATCATGGTGTGTTGAATAAGCTGTCATGCCTGCATTCACCCAATATACTAACTACACTGTGGTTTAAGATGATCTGTGAACCCAACCTATTTGACTGAATGTGCAAATAGATAATATTGTTATCAAAGACAGAGCATCTACAGTACTGTGCAAAAGTTTTAGGCAGGTGTGAAAAAATGCTGTAAAGTAAGAATGCTTTCAAAAATATATATTGTAATTGTTTATGTTTATCAATTTACAAAATGCAAAGTGAGCAAACAGAAGAAAAACCCAAATCAAATCAATATTTGGTGTGACCACCCTTTGCCTTGAAAACAGCATCAATTCTTCTAGGTACACTTGCACACAGTTTTTGAAGGAACTCGGCAGGTAGGTTGTTCCAAACATCTTGGAAAACTAACCACAGATCTCCTGTGGATGTAGGCTGCCTCAAATCCTTGTGTCTCTTCGTGTAATCCCAGACTGACTCGATGTTGAGATCAGGGCTCTGTCAGGGCCAAACCATCACTTCCAGGACTGCTTGTTCTTCTTTACGTTGAAGATAGTTCTTCAGGACATGGGCTGTATGCTTGGGGTCGTTGTCCTGCTGCAGAATAAATTTGGGGTCAATCACACGCCTCCCTGATGGTATGGCATGATGGATAAGGATCTGCCTGTATTATTCAGCATTGAGGACACCATTGATCCTGACCAAATCTCCAACTCCATTTGCAGAAATGCAGCCCCAAACTTGCAAGGAACCTCCATCATGCCTCACTGTTGCCTGCAGACACTCATTATTGTACTGCTCTCCAGCCCTTTGGCGAACAAACTGCCTCCTGCTACAGCCAAATATTTCACATTTTAACTCATCAGTCCAGAGCACCTGCTGCCATTTTTCTGCACCCCAGTTCCTATGTTTTCGTGCATAGTTGAATCACTTAGCCTTGTTTCCACATCGGAGATATGGCTTTTTGGCCACAATTCTCCCATGAAGACCACTTCTGGACAGACTTCTCCGGACAGTAGATGGGTGTACCGGGTCCCACAGGTTTCTGTCAGTTCTGTGCTGATGGCATTACTGGACATCTTCCAGAGTCAAAGGGAAGTAAGCATGATGTGTCTTCCATCTGCTGCATTAAGTTTCCTTGGCCAACCACTGCATCTACAGCCCTCAACGTTGCCCGTTTCTTTGTGCTTCTTCAAAAGAGCTTGAACAACACATCTTGAAACCCCAGTCTGCTTTGAAATTTTTGCCTGGGAGAGACCTTGCTGATGTAGTATAACTACCTTGTGTCTTGTTGCTGTGCTCAGTCTTGCCATGGTGTATGACCTGTGACATGAAACTGTCTTCCACAACCTCACCTTAGGAGCAGAGTTTGGCTGTTCCTCACCCAGTTTTCAGCCTCCTACACAGCTGTTTCTGTTTCAGTTAATGATTGTGTTTCAATCTACATATGAAATTGATGATCATTAGCACCTGCTTGGTATAATTGGTTAATCATACACCTGACTCTAATCCTACAAGATCCCTAACTTTGTGCAAGTGTACAAAGTGTGCAAGTGTAAGAATTGATGCTGGTTTGAAGCCAAAGGGTGGTCACACCAAACTATTGATTTGATTTAGATTTTTCTTCTGTTCACTCACTTTGCATTTTGTAAATTTATAAACATAAACAATTACAATATATATTTTTGAAAGCATTCTTACTTTATAGCATTTTTTCACACCTGCCTAAAACTTTTGCATAGTAACTGTATATCATACAGTGCAGCTAGTTGCTACTCACATATGTTTTTTTCCTGATACATATAAATATGGATGCCAACTGGACATCAGAAAAAGGTATGTGAATAGCAGGTGGCTTTCCTGAAAAGAATTGCATGTAAGGAGATATATACAGTGGTACCTCGGGATATGAACTTAATCCGTTCCGTGACTCTGGTTGCAACTCGAGTTGGTCTCAAGTCGAGGTAAAGTTTCCCATAAGGTTCAATGTAAATACGGTTAATCCGTTCTGCCCTCCGAATTTGGTCGCAACCCGAGGCAAATTTCCCCATAGGGTTCAATGTAAATCCGGTTAAACCGTGCCGCCCTCCGCCCGAATTTGGTCGCAACCCGAGGCAATTTTCTCTTCAGAGCCTTACTCCCGCCAAGCCTGCTCTGCATTTTCTTTGGAGCCATGCTAACACACACACCAAAAACCTTCGCAAAACACTGCAAAACACACCACAAGCCTCACCGAACGTCTCCTTGCTACCGCGACCTCACCCACAGGAAGCCGCGACCGCGTGGCAGCAGGGAAAATGGCTGCGGATCCGGTTCATAAGTAGAGGCAAGTTCGTAACCCGAGGTACCACTGTATTTGAATGCTGTCATGAGTGTCTGGAGGGAGGAGGTACATAAATCTGCAAGACAGCAGGTACAATGTTGTGATCTAAGCCCTGCCCCTTTTGTATGTGCATCAACATCACATGTTGTACACATATGTACAAAAGGGGCAGAGCTTGGATTGCAATACTGAATCTGCCATTTTGCAGACTTTGACACCCCCCCCCCGCAGACTAACATGAATTTCCAAAAATGATAGTGATGATCCGTGATGACTCATTTTTATACCTATGTCATATTTTGTTGTAATTATCAGATATGAATTTGTATGTACAAACAACACATTACAGTAGTCCTTGGTTTACAACCATTTGTTCAGCGACTGCTCTAAGTTACAACAGCACTGAACAAATTGTGGTTGTGACTGTCTTCGGAATTCTGGCCATCGCAGCACCCTTGCAGTCACATGATCATGACCTAGGTGTTTGGCAATCAGTTCACACTTCCAGTTGCAGCACCCTGCAATCACATGATCGCCATTTGCAACCTTTCTTGCTGGCTTCTCCAGAAAGTCAATGGGGAAGCTGGCAAAGAAGGTCGCAAATCACTGGGGTAAGTCTCCCCCACCCATGTACCATCCCCCAACCCCTCTGTGCTCATGCTGGCCATTTGTGCAACCGTGAGCACATTCCCTGAGCCTCACTGCGCCTTCCTTGCACCCTCACGCACCCCCTCAGGCCCTCCCCCACCCAGCAACAGCCACTTACCTGCCTGCCGGCCTGCTTGCAAGCCATCTGAACTTGCAACTTCCTGCTGGCTTTCCCACTGACTTGGTTGTGCAAGGGATTGCAGGGATTGCTGTTGTTAAGTGATGCAGTTGTGCTTTACAACTGCATTGCTTAGCGACGGAAATTGTGGCCCCAATTGCTGCTGTAAGTTGAAGATTACCTGTATGTATATTCTGCGTATGCAGAGAAAGTGAATGCTGGTTATACAAGTGTGATCCAAGTCCTAGTGCCATCATCTTCCAGTATCCCCACAGCTGATTGTTTCTTTTAGTAAGTTAGTGCAATTGAACAAGCAATTTCAAAATCTTTCCAATGGGCTAAACCTCTGTTCCTTTTATTGTGTTAGGAGAAAATAAATGAAAAACTGCTCTCTGGCACTTTAGGGTGAGCTGACCTCATATTATTTCTTGATTTCCAAGAAAAATATAACCATCTATCATGTTGCTCTGTTTAAAAGAAGCATTCCACACAGCTTATCTATTCTTATTATTTGATTTTGTTGTGTTTCCAAAAGACTTTAAAGAAAGTCTCCATTTTAATGTGGTCCTGAGTTCAAAAGACCACTGTCAAAACAAGTGTTCCGCAATCTTTGTGTGGCCTTCCAGACCACACATGGTTTTTTCCTTCCTCTTATGGTACTAGAAAGCCAAACAGCTGACCTATGGATAACCTCAGCCTTTATTTTTGCTCCTAGGAAATTGGGTTTTGACGGAGGTATGTGGGAGACTACCAAGTTAAAGAGTCTTATGATATTCAGTGGAATAATTCAAATCCCAGGAAGTCTACATGGATTAAGGTGACATACATTCTCAGGATATCTTTGTGGCAGGTATTTAAGCAGCACTTTTAAATAATTTTGTAAAACAAAACCATAACTCTTATCCATAATTATAAAATTGTGCTTAAGTATAAATGAAATTCTCTGAAGAAGGAAAGCACATTAACAATGGAATTTCAAAAGAGCTTTCTTGTAATTGTGGTTCAGAAAAAAAGACCTTAAACCAGAAATGGGGAACTTTGATCCTCCACTTATGGCTGAAATACAGCTCTCAGCATCTAATACTACTGACCTGGGTAGTTGAGATTGCTGGGACTGTATTATCTGAGGAGATAGGAGCTCATCAACCCTGTTCTAGACTTAGCACAGTTTCCCATATCTGAATGGTACATGTGCAGATTTGCAGATGGGCACATTTGCAGTTGACTACATAGGGCAAGTCCATTTTAACTAGGACTGACAGTAATTGTCATAAGTCACTTATAACCTTTTAAATGCCCTGTACAGCTGCCAAGAATAACACCAGCATTTGTTTTTTTTACTGGAGTCTGGAAATGGACTAGGAGTCAGGACTAGGAGCCAGATGGTTAAAAAAAATGGTTGTATCAACCATGTTGCCCTATTTTGGACCAACTGAAGCTTCTGGACCATGTTCAATGGAAACCCTTCATAAGTATGTACTACACTTCAGCTGAGAGGGAGGGCCATTGCCAAAGATAGCCTCAAACAGTAAACATTGCCACAATTCAATTGTGTGATAGGATCACCACTGATCTATCAGCACATGCTGATCAAAGGCACCCACAACTGCCAAGGCCACAGGTAGTGTGTCAGTGCTGTAGAACTGGGGAAAATGATAGATATTGATACAATTTTCATAGTTTATGAACATATAAAAATCAGTACACTAAACAAATGGATTCCATTTCTAAAATACCATGTGCAAGGTCATATATATGAAAGGACAAGATGCAGAGGGATGAATTCTGTGACATAAATTATCAACTGCTGTTTAAACTTGACCTTAAAGAAACCATTTGCTGAAAGTCCTGCCACACCTGGCCTTTCTGTTTTCCTCCACCCTGTCTGGTTGTTTTATGCTTCAGAGGACATGCATCGTAAAAGATCAAAGAGCAGCTTTGAAAATTGTTTTCTACTACTGAGTGATGGAAGAATACCATCTAAGTAAGAAATGGCCCTTGAGTGGGTCTTCTCTGTGATGGACACCATGCTCTTTTGCTGGATTACAATGCTGCCTTCGTCTGAAGGGTAATGCTGAATGTGGGAATGGAACTGCCTTGAGCTCTTGAATGAAAGGTTGGGATATAAATCAATCAGTCATGAAAAAAATTCCAGGTCCTCAATATTAAAAAATAAGCAACTCCCCAGTTCAAACCCAAAGTGGCAAAGAAGCAACACAAGGCATTTTTTATGGTGGGTCAAATTGTTCTTTGTTATTTTCTGTGTGAGAGAATGATGACATTTTGTATGTGCACCAGTGAGAGGATGAGCAAATGTGTCTGCAGGCAGCTGTCCAAACTCTAAAGGAAATCTTGCATTTTTTATGGAAGTGGGAGGGCAGTGCAGGAAGACATGCCTGATGTAGCCAGTACCCAGCACACTTGCCTTGCACTAGAGAAGAGATAAAGCTTACAGAATGCCTCTAAGAGCTACAACAGACCATATAAATAAAGGTAAAAAGAGAGAGCACCCCTGATATAGTTTTCCTTTAGTTTAAAGGTAGCATTCTGAATTAAACTGATACTTTCAGGAAACCCAGAAGAGCTGAAGTGTGTAGTCCTTTTAATAGTTCAGGCACTATATCCAGGAAGAGAACTGGTTAGGGATATTACTAGACAAGACTTAAGGAAAGAGATGACTTCCCAAATCATGTGCATGCTGCCAAAGTATTGAGTACTTTCTTCTTTCATTTCATCTGATACTTTTCTTATGCTCCAAGTTGTAATCTTCCATATATCATGTTTCTCACCAGATGGGCCTATAGATGGTGGCCTTTGATACCCATCATGGCTTTAGTCAATTGAAATTTTCACATAATGGTTTTTAGTAAAACAAAGTAAGTATAGACTGGATATAGCCTTAGCTGTATCTGCCCCATCTGCCCCATTTCCTACTAACAATAAAGACAGCACCAGTCTGTTTTGGCACATTTTGGTTGGTCTACCACAAGCACAAGTTAAGCTGAGTCTTACCCCAAGCATGTTCACACTATCGGGTGCAAGCTAGGGTTTCTAATCTGAGATTACCATGCAAGCCAATGTCCTGTTGCCCATATTTGACCAACTAAGAGGTACATGCAGTAAACTGACACACACTTGGGATATGAGTACAAAGACCAATCTTTGAATAAGGAAACATGTAAAGCTTATGAGAGAATGAATCCCATCTAGCGGTTGGGCTGCATAATGCACCATCCCTTGTATGAATATTGTAAGGAAACCATGTGTTGAATGTGGAATAGTGACAGCTGTGACAAAAAAGAAGCCTGAGCTTTGCATTAAGCCTCTTATGCTTAACTGTGGTTTCTCTAAAGAAACCCAATTGCTCCTGTTATCTCAGATGATACATGGTGGATTGTGACTTGAACAGGCCACCAGTACATAGTTTTACTGCTCTGTTTGAGTCAAGATATTTTCCAAATGGTTGGATATGGCTAGCCACACCTACAGCCTATGAACGAAACAAACACAGCTGTAAAAAATCCCCCTTTTCCTCTTCTTGAGTACTTATTGTAATGTATCCCAATTTCTTCCAGCTGGAACCTGCCCCATTCCTGGATACAGGTTACAGTGTTTCCGAAATGTTAGATCATAGCTAGTAGGGTTATATGACATAGGGTTCAGGCTCATCCTAGGCAGGTGGTTGAGCCTAAATGGGAAGTGCTGAGTGTTAGAGAATATTTGTAATGTTGACTGTATTTAAAAAAGTTGTTAATATATTTGCTATCTGGCAATGCTAAATAAAAAGTAGTTGCCTACGTACTGGACTTGTCCTAAAAGGGGTTGTTAATTCAGACCACAGACCAAGAGGCTACCTATACTTCTACTCTGGTAACACCTCTTATTTTTTATTTAAGGAAAAACATTCTATTTAGAGGGGTCAAATTCAGTAGTCCACTGAAGATTTACTTTTCTTTCTTGCTAGAACATGTATCTTTTTTTCAGTGGTGAAAAATACTCACCGCTCAATACTACCATCCAAAGAAGAAAGGCCAAGTCTGGAGAAATATTGATCTGTAGCTTGGGAGGCTAGCCCAAAGTAGAAATACAGAGTCAATTAACCTTTCAGACTTTAGTGACTCAGTTTGTACATTTATTCACACAACACGCTTTACCTTCTCTGACAAACTAGTCTGGCGTTCCAATGCCAAACAACCAAAGATACCAAGGACAAATCAATTAAATCTAAAGGTTGGTATCCCAGCCACCTTTATGGCTGAAACTTCTTGTGTTTTAATCCACCATTTAAAAAGAAGTAGAAATTCAGAACAAGCCATTAGAGTTGGAGCCATTGAACCTTCAGAAGGTGTAGGAGAAATAAAGGACATATATGAAGAAGCTGGAACAGTCAGTCCAAGTTTGTTTATTTACGGAACTTATGTATTATATGAACCACATAGCTCATATAATGATTCTAGGTGGTTCACAGCAATCAATAAAAACAGAGATAAAAACAAAAATGCCCTTCCCCCTCAGGCACCAGACCAAACAGCTTCCCAGCTCAACCCCCATCCTAGAGTAATGCTTGGGGGAAGAGCCAGATCTTCATGCCCTCTGGAAAGCTAAAGGGGATCCCTCAGATCTCAGGCAGGAGGCTATTCCAAAGGGCTAAGATGGCCACTAAGAAGGCATGCCTCCCAGGTCCAATCAGGTGACAACATCTAACCTAGAAGGACGGGCAGATACCCTCAAGGAGAGGTGGTCCCCCAAATAACTGGCCCTGTGCAATGTAGGGCTTTAAATGTGATAACCAGTGCCTTGAGTTACACCTGGAAAGCAACTGGGAGCCAGTCAGCTCACTTAGCAGAGGTATAACTTGGGTGAATCACAAGGCACCCAGAACTGTGCATGCTGCTGCATTCTGGACCAGTTACAGCTTCTGGATGGTCTTCAAGGGCAGCCCATGTAGTGTGTGGTCAAGTAATCCACTAAGTCACTTAAGTCATGGTGTATTTATTGAATTAACGCAATTTCCTGGGTTTACCCAATGGACTGAACTATAGATTAACCATGTGAACTGGGTTCCATTACTACTTCTGTGTCTCAGTGGAACATCTAAGCAAGATTGGTCCTGGTTAGCACTTGGGGGAAAGACTACTTGGGAATTCCAGGACTGTTGACTGGGCAGGGACATCAAAAGTGTTGGAAAATATGGGGTTTCAACCAAGCCTGTCTCACAAGAGCACAAAGGGAGGGGTGGCTCTGCTGCGGCCTGGCTTGGCTACTCTGTGTGGTCCATATTACCAATCCCAGAGTCCAGTAGAACATGTGCAGCACCTACTGAAGTAGTGATTTAAAGTTGGCTCCAGCAAAAGTCGCCCAAGGACATTCACAGTTGATCACATTGCTTTCTCAATGAGGTAAGTAGAGAAGCATGTGTTTTTGTTAGGGAGAGCTGCCAAGAATGTTCTAAGGAGGCTATGTGTTCCAAGTTAGTGTACGTAAGTACAGGATGGGGTTAAGTACAAACAATTCACTCAAAGTGACAGAAGTGTTCAGTGTGGTTCACCAACCTTTGTCCATTTCCACGGCCTTGTCTCTCTCATGCTTCAGCCATTTCCACGTCCCCACCTGTGTTATGCTTTAGCCATGGTCTCCTGAACAACAGGAAACAAATCTAGCCATCTTTTGTGTGGCAGATCTTTATATATTTGAAGACAGCTAATTTCAGTTGCCACGTATGCTGTGGGACAGCAAAGTCTTTTAAAAAGCACTTTAAAAAAAAGTCGTTCTTCCATTTTCTTTTTTCCCCATTGATGCTTCCTAATTTTTATTTAGAAGAAATGTCTAACAAATGGATGACATGTTTTAAAAATTGTTTATCTGCAGGGATGGGGGACAAAAAGCTGTATACCGCTCCTTGTTGGAAAACGTGGGGTTTCAACCAAGCCTGTCTCACACGAGCACAAAGGGAGGGGCGGCTCCGCTGCACCCTAGCATTGCTGCTCTGTGTGGGCGGGGCTTGGAGCCCGCCTTTTTTTTCTCCTGTTTCCCTCATTTTCTTCTCTTCTCCTCATGGCTCTCCACGAGGTAGGAATGAATCCTCTCTCCTCCTCATGGGTTTTGAACTAACATTTCATAACCCCAACACAAAGAAGGCAATGGTAAGCAATTACAACAACATAGCATAACAAGAAAACTGCGTGGAAGTGTCTGTAAATCATCTGGGTGAAGCTTGACTTGAAGGAGTCTTTACCTTTTAGTTAGCGGTTCAGGATGTCCATGTGGTTTGTTTGATTCTCGACTTGGTATGTTGTGTGAATGAACTCATATAGCAGATTTAGAAAAACCACCCGCAGAGAAAGGATAGGGCCAGACAAGTTATTGTCCCATTGCTCTCCCTCATTTACAAACGTTTCTGGGAAGGGTGTGAGTCCAGATGTCAGTGTTTCCCCACTGCTTTTTATATGCCATGAAAAAAAAACCCATTAAGAAAAGGAAGCCACAGTACCTGTCTTGATTGGTAATCTTAGGAGCTTCCTTAAATACTAAACAGATGAAATTTCCACAGCTCAACTTGAGCCTTTCCAATTCCTTCTCTGCCTCCTTTGCATAGGTACCTGAAAGGCTGGAAACTAGGCCTAATTTAAAACTGTAAATAATCCTGTTTGGCTTCTTCTGTTATTGCAGCATTGTGAAACAATAAAACCGAAGAAAACTATAGTTAAATTATTTGCATGTAACTTAAAACCCCTCTCAGAATTTCAACTGGGGAACCCTACTCCGATGCCTGTATTTCTCAGAGGTTAGCTTCATAGTACAGGTTGCTCTGATGCCTGCCGGTCATTTAGGATATAATCCTGAAGTGAATATAATTCTGGACATGCTGACAATGCACTCCAGGTTTTGGAAGTTCCCAATCTGCATTTGTTTTTCCTATCCAGTGCTCACTGGGCATGCATTATTAAGCTGTTCAGTGTTTAATCAAGTGCAATATAAATAATACTGCATGCAACGTTGCCCCATTATGAGTATGGGCCACCAACTGTTTCTGGAGGGCAGGAACGGATGTCGCTTTCTATTTGTCCACAGGCACCTGCCAATGGAACCTCTGCCATAACTTGGTCATACCTGATGCACAAATGTACAAAATCTAACATCTGCTACATATAAAATGAAATTGAAACAACAATATATTGTCTAGCAGAAAAAATGAGATCCTTTTGCCATGTAGCAAGCTCTGGAAACTGCAGTATATGTACTCAAGATAGAACTTCAAAAATCTAAAAAAATAGAAATTCCAGCTACTGCAAGAATATTTTCATTACAATATTTCAAACCTGAAGAATGGTGCAAGGATACATACAGCAAATATTATTCACTTATTGAAAAACTTTATTAGTGGCTTAGCATGTAGTGTATTTTTAAACTTTCTAACAGCCTGACCTGTTTTATTACACAAGTTACATAAGTAAAGCAGAATGGGCTCACTGATTTTAATTTCAGTATGAAATTCATATAGTATTTTTTTGTCAGATGAACCTTTCATGATTCCTGGATACCTTCTGGTAGGATCAGCCACACTTCCCTTTAATTTTAACCTAGTCACTTTGTACATCACTAAATAGTCTATCTTTTTGACATTGCTATACTTTGTTCTTCGAAATCTACCTACTCTACCCAAATAAACATGATGCTAGCTCAAATCTATTATCCCTCATTTGAGAGCATTTGATTGATTCATTTCCAACAAGGGTTCTAAGCAAATTTTCTTATGTAGGCAGGTTTTCAACATAGAAGGGGACTGCTGCAAATTGCCAGCACTATACAATTATTTATAATGGTCCCAAATTCTTCTAAAAATCCTCAGCCTTCAGTGTATACATTTTTACATTTGATCTTAATTAAGAATTGACAATCACAAAGAGAAATGTTTTATTTTAAAGTCACTTTTCTCATTCTTAAATCTATTTGTAGGAATGGAATACTGACACTTATTTCATGGGGTTCTGTGTAAAAACTGAATAGAATTTGCACTTTGAGTAAGGAAACAGTTGGATGTGAACAAAATTACCCAAGAGACAGTGTTCCAAATTTGTCTCTTCTTAGATAGCAAAATTGAGATGCTATTTCAGTTACTAGAGGATACTATAAAAAGAATAATTCAGTTTCAGGTCCAGCATCCCTTTGCTTTCTCCAACATTTGAAAGTGGCTGCCTGTAAGAGGTGCTACAAGACCAGCTCTACCACTTCATAAAATTATGTTTTTACAGACTAGTGCAGACAGTGATCCACCCACTGCCCACAGACCTGCTACCCAGATCAGGTCTTTCATTATAACTAAGGCTATAATTATAATGAAAGACATCCTTGGAGAAATGCATTGTGAAATCATGTCTGTGGAAACGATATTGCACAGACAGCTGCTGTAATCACTTCAGTTTACATCACTCTGAGAGTTCCTCAGAATTTTGTTTACAGACCATCTGGGCAATGAGTGAGTAGCAGAGGCACGCAGAAGGGAATGATGGGGAGAGTCCTGGTCCATCTTCCATCTCAAGAGGCAAGTCCTGCTCCTGCCTACTCAGGCAGCAGGTCCTCTTAGGATGATCCTGGGCAGCTGGCAATCTCCCTTTCTCCACTCATCCTCTATCATTTGGACAGGGTGAGAACCATGCCATAGCTTTTGTTTTGTTTTGTTTTGTTTGAAACATCAAGAAAATGGGTAAAAAGAGCTTGATGTTGCCATCTTCACAGGCAGAACCTTATAACAAGGAAAAGATCAATACACTTGATCACCAGAAACTAGACTTGCTTCTGAGGGGACTTCCTGTGAGGACCATGGCGAGCTGACATGCTGCTCGTTAGCAGGACAGCTTTGCAAGGAGAATCATGGCTGGATGCTGGATTTGGATTGGTGAAATTTCTCTGGAAGGACTGAGATTATCCACATGACTCCAGATGGCCGCTACTCATGAGTAGACCATGGAAACTGTCATTTTGCAGTTGACTTATGAGTAGAAAAGCTGGGAGTCGGGATTTCATCAAGCTCACACTTACAAGGCAGCCTTTTGCAGACATTAAGCTTGACTGAGCCTTATTAATCACTTTTTTTGATTTGGATTATTAATTTTTTTTTGTTTGTTTACTGGAGAGATTATCAGCCTTTGGACCAGCAAGGTTTTGCTGTATTCATTGGATGAGCTTTCTCCTCCTTGGAGGACGATGGTGTAAATTCGATTTTAAAAGTTTTGAAAATCTATTTCTTGGACTATACAGCAAAAGGGTGCTTAGTATATGGATTCTGGAAAGTTAAGGGGTCAATGGGATTTGGAATTATATCTTGGAATTAATTAGAAGATATTTTTTCATGAGGAAATGGTGACTGTTGTGGCTTTTTTATAAGAATGTTTTGGCTGTTTTTATGATGAGACCTTGAAAGGTGGACACTAGAGGGAGCTAGAAGATAAAGAATATGGAGCAGATAAAGCATACAGAGCAGAAATCTGTACTGCAAACTTTTGAATATCTCTCTACTGAGCTTCTTGATAGAATGGATCAATTGCCTGATAAGATGGACAAAGCATGTTGTAATGAAGTTACAGAATGAGAACAAGTTGCAATGGATGTCTGTGAAATTACTTTGAAGGGGGTCTTGAATGTAATATGGATCTGATGGGTGACTTGTTGCCTAAAGGAGATATACAAATATCAAACCAGGAAACTGGTTTGGATAATTTTTTCTTACTGGATATACAAAAGAGCTCTGTTAAGGTTTTGAAGTCACTTTTATTACAAGTGACAAACAAAAGGATAAACTTTACTTATTGGATATACAAAAAAAAAAAAACTTGTTAAAGTTCTGAAAGATTTTTGCCTAGAAACACAGATGACCGGCAAACTACCTCTGGGACTCTGTCTGAAGGAGCTAAAGAATATTTTTAAAAACTCTGGGAAGGCATACAAGTTCGGTTTGTTCAATCAGGGCTAAAAGAGGAAAATAGTTATATTTGGCTGCCCTTACTGGACTTTTGCTGACAAAGAACAATTAAGGAAGCATTTGGATTTTGTTTTTTTACTTAAGCGATGAGCTACGGGGAGAAGAGAGATTATGTTCTATTTAGAGATGTGATAGGCTATTAAATTTGTCTTTACTTGCTGGGATGAAGTGGGAAGTTACTTCTTTTTTCTTTTTCTTTTTTCTCTTTTCTTTTTTCTTTTCCACACCCCTCCTTGTTTTTTCTGTATTTTTCTGTTCATTTTTTTTTGCATTTTGTATTGGCTTTTATTCTTTCCATTTATAATTCTTAATAAAATTATTTGGAAAAAACCCCCAGAAACTAAACTTGCTTCTCAATCATATCCATTGTTGGGAGTGTGGTATCATCCCTCCCTAAAATCTGGGACAGATATTGAAATCTGGCAAACATACCTCAGCTCTCATTAAAAAACCTTCCCCTTGGTGCAAAACAGCAAAGAAAATGCCTTCTTTTAAAAGTAGAACCCCTTTAGTCAGAAGACTCAACCCCAAAATGTACTTTATGTAAAATCTGATCTTTTAGATCCTTTCTATTCCACATTAAGGATCTGGCCACAAGAAAGTTGGATTTTTG
Source organism: Python bivittatus (assembly GCF_059951505.1). Lineage (NCBI taxonomy): Eukaryota > Metazoa > Chordata > Lepidosauria > Squamata > Pythonidae > Python > Python bivittatus. The sequence continues at coordinate 56,326,410 of NW_028277112.1, read as the reverse complement.
TTGCATGTTACATTCTTGCTTTTGGTCTTTACTAATGACAATTAAAATTTCAGGGACAAAATAGCCAGACAACACTTTTATATCCCACTGATTTCAGTGTGAGAATTAAATGCATCTGCATATATACAACATGCTTGCTTCCAAACACTAATAAAAACCAAGGTATAAACAGTTATTTCCCACCATTATTTTGATATGATTCTCATTGTTATTGGCAGTGTAATTGTAAGTTAAGACTGTTTCATTCCTTGCCCAGAAAATGTCTGTCCCAAAGCAAAGTGATGGGAGATGATTATTAAAAGAAACGCATTTGGGGTGAGGGGAGAAGAGGAAGCTTTAGTGCCTAAATGAAAAGGCAGTGAAGCAGTTACGAAGCTTAAAGAAGTGGAAATGATTTTCGTTAGGACTGTCACAAAAGCATCATCTGATGAATGGCTAGTTGGGGTGGCTTAAATGGCTTGTACAAATATTTTTCAATGCCCCAATGGGAACTGGTTATGTTTTACTTAAAAAAAAAAAAAAAAAAAAAAGGAAAAAGAAAAAAAAATCTAGCCTAGAGAATTTTTGTGGGCTGGGCACTGGTGAAGTACTATAATCCATTAGTGAGTAAGAAGAACTTTTACAAGTTGTTATTCTCCCTGTTTCAAAGACTGTCAACAATGTTGTCAATAGCTTCATAACTAGGTATTCACCTAGCACTAAAGTTATGTTGGCTGGATTTTGTTCAGACCACTGAGTGATCACTGCTGTGTACTCCAGCCAAAATGGTGTGATTCAGTGAGGAGGCCGAGCGGTCAGAGCCTTCTGTTGGTCCATTGGCGCTCTCACTGCGCTGACAGCAAAGAATCTGCTTGAAGGTGGCACTCATTTCTTTGTCTCGGTAAGAGTAGATGATCGGGTTCATGGCAGAGTTGAACTCGGCGAGCAACAAGAAGAACTTTTCGTATGCTAGGACATTGCACTGAGGGCAGCAAACGTCAAGAAGAAGCAGCACTAATCCTGGAGTCCAGCAGATTATAAAAGCACCTGGAAAGGACAAAGAAGAATACATTTGCTCTTCTAGATATTATGTTTCTATCATACACTTCTTTTAAGGAAGCATATATAAATTTTATTCCCATTATACACTGAAAGCCTCTGAGCTGGACTAGGCTGAATGATTATTAATCTATAGGAATTAAAACGACTTGATGGTACATAATCAATTGAAGTCTGAGAGTGATCTTCAGAATGAAGCAGGGAGTTGAATCTAGGTTTACTATCCTCTATACAAGTAGTCCTCAACTTAAAACTACAATAGGGGCTGGAAAATTTGTTAAGTGGTGCAGTTGTTAAGCAATGCATCACATGACCACACCTGATTTTACCACATTTTTTGCAGTGGTAGTTAAGTGAATCACTGTGGTCATTAACTGACTCACGCAGTTCCCCATTGATTTTGCTTGTTGGAAGCTGGCTGGTGATCATGTAGCCCTGGGATGCTGCAACTATCATAAATACATGCTAATTGCCAAGAGCCTGAATTTTGATCACTTGACTGTGGAAGTGGGGATGCTGCGACGGTCATAAGTGTGAGGACTGGTCGTAAGTCATTCTTTTCAGCACCATTGTAACTTTGAACGGTCACTAAATGAACAGTCATAAGTCAAGAACCACCTGCACACCATACTGACTCTCAATGTTTTGGTTTGCTTCCTAAATATATATTCTGCCAAGGACATAGAAAACATCCTAATTTTCAAAGAATAAGACATCACAAAATCATTTGTGAATCCAAATTTGAATTAACTTTAGCAGACTAACTGATCACCTTCCAAAGTTCTTAAAAGTAACTAACACAGTGAGTAGGTCTGACATGTTTTTAAGTGAATTCCATAACTGAGCATTATCACTGAAAAGCTTCTATACTGTGCCTTGTTTTTGCTAACTTTGTACCCCAATTGTACCATACCTACCAGATAGGAACACAAGGATTTTCTGCAAATAATTATCTCTGCACTGAGGGCAGAGAAGGGCCAGTTGTACATCTGCTGAGAAGCACAAGTGATACTGTGGTCAGCTTCTTAAATCTAATGTATCTTTCCTTGAATAGGTCCAGTTCATTTAAGGAATTGCCAACAGCTGTGATGTTTGCGCCCCGACATGCTCCAAATCACCTTTCCTCCTTCAAATCCTGATTACTGTACAACCTGCTGAAAAGTATAGATCCCTTTGCAGATTAACCATAATTTGGGAGAGGCTTGTTTGCCTGGTGAATTTTATCCTTTTTGTAACACTGAAATGGCTTCTTTTTCCTTTTTTCCCTTCCTGCCCAGTTGTCACTTTGTCTCACCACACCATCATCAAGCTTGTTTGTTTATTATACCAATTTATATGTCTGCCCAAATCAAATTCATGACTCTGAGCAACTAACAGTAATGAAAACAATATAAAAAACATATAACAATACAAACAAGAACACACATGTAACCTGTAGCCGAGGTATAAAAATGAAACCTCACAACAGCAACAAATCAGCACAACTGTTGCACTAGCTCTGCCACACATCCAGATCCCCAGGCCTGGTGAGTTATGCTCTCCCACTTCTCTTCCCCTCCTTCTCTTCCCCTCCTTCCTATTCATCTTTTACTCTTCTTTTGGGAACTATTACCTTACATTCAGTTCATCAACTATCAATAAGTGTGGCGCTGTTTTAATAATAATCTTAATAATTTGGGGAAAGTGCAACTGGAAGTGCAATTTATATTCAAATTACTGAGTGCAATTTATATTCAAATTACTGAGATTAATAATAAGATTACTGTCTAACTATTCTTAAGGTAATGAATATTCCATTGAGTGTAAAACTGAAAGCTTATATCCCGGCCAGAGATGCCTTCAGCTAACCAGTGATGCCAAAATGTGAATCTTGACATCACAATGCAAGCATTTCCCTTTATATACTTTAATGCAATGTTGAAACACAAGTATAAAAGTATCAAAATTTTGCATTGTGACATTGCAACACACGTTTCATTGCTTCTATTCTGGGGAATCATGATGCACGTACAAAAGGAGTTGAGTTTGTATATGATGTCACGATGCAGGTTTCATCATTTGCCCTCCATGATCCACCCCTTATGGATGTCCATGGCCAGAGTCAATATAAAGTGGGTACCTTTTTTTTTCCTTTGTCATTCTTCCTCCCCCAGCACTCCCTTCCCTTCCCTTCCCTTCCCTTCCCTTCCCTTCCCTTCCCTTCCCTTCCCTTCCCTTCCCTTCCCTTCCCTTCCCTTCCCTTCCCTTCCCCTCTTATTCTTCTGACATTCTTTTCTCAAGCAGCCAGGAACCTTGTAGAGAACTTTTAAAATAAGGCTAAAGGTCATATGAATTTTAAGCCAAGGGCTGCATGGAACCCAAAAGCTACAACTTAACAAACTCTGTTCTAACAATTCCCAAGTGATTTTGCCCCTCCATGCTGGGTAGTTACTTAAAGTAATTCAGACAGCAGCTTGAGAAGTGTAAATATTTCCATGTCTTGAACCTTACTAATCCTCATTTAGGTATCTGAAGAAAATGAGAACAAGGAAAACAAGGTACCCTCCCCAGATTTCAAAGTTCTAACAGGCCTATAAGCAAAGAGATCCAAGCTTTGAAGAACTAGGTGCATCGTTTTGAATGTTTCACCTTTTATCAATGGTTTGAAAAACTTTCTTTTCCTTTGGCCATGCTCATCATTTAAGTTCTCTGTCCATTCTCTCTAGCTCTGCTGCTTATTGATTCCTTGTCCAAGTCAAACTGTTTTTTTGTTTGTTTTTTAATTCATTAAAAGTATTGATTTTCCCCGCTTTCATGTTCCAAAGGAGGAAAGAAAATATTTGGGAATGTGGAATGGTTTAGAACAGTGGACTCACAGTGATATATGTCTTGGAAGAGGCAGATAAAATCAAATAAGCAAAATGAAATATGTAATGCTTAGGAGATACTTCATCTGTTTGTTAAGAGAACTTTCCAAGTAGGCCTCAATTTATTATAATTTCAAATGAGAATTTATCATCTTGCCAGTTATTTGTAGGGATTTCAAGAACTAGATTTTGAAGTTAATCTCAGAGAACATTTTTCATATTCATTTATCTATAAAGAACTCAGAAAATTATATTCTAGGCCATATTATCAGAATCTCTTTAAAAAGTAGTACTGTATGTTTAAGAAATCCAGTAATATATTCATACAGCATTCTACCTGATAGACCTTAACTTCAGGAAGGGTTCTGAGTGTAGCTATTATATATTCAGAAAACAGAAATTGCCAGAACACAAAAATAGAAATCCTTGGTGTTCCTACACTGCATATCCTGGTGAGATAAATCCACTGGTTTTCTTTTATGTTTTTGTCACATTTAAATATGTCACATTGTCCCTAGTTGTCATTTTGTGCAAACTGACTGTACATCCTTGAACGTCCCCAATATTCCCATACTGTTGCATCTCAAAAGGGAAAATTGGGGGTAACTCTCTTACAGATAATGCTGAACAGGAATTGTTCCTATTCTATGAACCAGAAACAGGTCTAGATTTGAAGGATCCCAGGGTGAAATGCTGTCTGAAGGGCTCTCTCATTCTGTCCTGGTCTGGCTGTGGAAGCAGCATCAATCTGAATAACCACAGGCAGCTAGGTCTCTACTAGTGTAAACAGAGCCTGTATGCTCCAATATATTATAGTTTCCATTCAGTACAGAGCCTGCCAAGCAAACACAGTTTGAAGTGCTAGCTAGAATTTTTCACTACAGGCTCAGAGTAGGTGTCAAATGAGCCTCTAACACCGAACTGGGATGTCAAACAGTGATGGTGCCCTCATAAGTTAAACTTTATTAATTTATGGTCAGAGAATGGCCACCCAACGCACCCAACCAAAACAAACCCAGCACACAGAAGGAGATTAGTGATAATTTCCTAACAGATCTATATAAAAATAGAGTAAAATGCAGTTATATATTGACATCCATCCATCCATCCATCAGTTCACTGCTCTTAACCAGCATAAGAATCAAATACAAAGTCTTCTAATCACATTTGCAACTGAATAAATTTCATTAAATTCCTGGAAATTTCACTGTAGAGAAGTCACCAAGAAAAACAACAACTCTAGTTTCAGATCAACCTACACCATGAGTAAAAAGTGAGGTTATGAGTTCTGTGTGCCAATTGCAATGGGAATGGCAATGAAATAAAAGATGACCTGATTCGGTTGCAGAGAAGGAACAGATGCAGAAACATTGTGCATAAGGAATGTTATTGTATCTGCCATTCATGAGCATCTAAGGTAAGGCACTGAACCTTGCTAACATAAATACTCTTCTGTGTGTAGCAGAAGTAATTCTATGGAGATAATTGGAGAATGTGAAAAGATTATGAAAGAGCTCTTTGAGATATTAAGATGGAATGTTAGGTCTGTTATTCTGTTTGTCCATATCTAGGACTCTGTTTAACTACTTCTGAGAGATAGTAGGAATGGGGCAGAAAAGCCAAAGGAGGACAAATAATTGGCAATGGTCTTCTTTCAAGTGGAAGTAAATTTATCTGCCAAGGTAAACTCGGCCAAAAATTCACTCTAGAGGCCATGTCTGAGCCAATATTTCAGGTGACAGGTTTTCTTTGACAATTATTACTTTAACCTTTCAGTGGAAGATAAACCCATACCTCATAGCAGGATTAGGAGCAATTTTGGGGCCCATAGTCATATTTGGAATTTTGAAAGCATGCTGCAGGCACAAAATGAATTCCATGGAGCAGGGTCCTACATTCACAAAATACCTGCCATGAAGGGCATGATTAATCAAAAAAAGTCAGAAGACAAGTTGTTCCCCATTTACTTCTATCACTTCAGCTTAAATCTTTCTCTTTCTTAGACTGGTGAGCAAACCTCCCAACAAAATATTGGAGAGCAACTACTCATCATTTTTCTTTTTTAATAATTCTTATAGCACCCAGAATTATTTCAAATCAAAATGATGCTGAATTCTAGTTCTTTGCAGTGTTCCAGTCAAAGAAAGATAGGGCAGAAGCCTTGCAACTGTCAAGATCCTGTGGGGACCCTTCCAGAGGCACCACATTATGTATAGACCATAATATACAGCCTTATTCTTTAACATACTCATATGAAACAGAAAATAGTGAAGACCACTACTTCTAATCTTTTTGGTAGGTCATATGATGAAAGCATGCTGGTCTTTACCAAATGTTCCATGTTGGGATGGCTTTCATCTCAAAAGAGTGGAAGCCTCAGGTTATTTGTTAGTTTCTTTTTGAATCTGAAGTATGATATCTATCCATGGTTGAGTTGCCTATATTTTCACAGGTCAATAAACCTGCTTCCCCATGGTGCTTACTTAAAGCTAAAATTTAATTTAGAAAGTCTAAGTAATATTATGAATCTTCATTACATGTATTTTAATACAGTAAGTTGAAAGCTAGCAGTGTACACAGAATTGATATTGTAGGATCCAGTTAACTATTCTGAAGTGCGTGTGTGTGTGAAGTATGGCAGGAGACATTTGCTAGGCCAAAGGGTTCAGTTTGATGAATTCTGCTTGCATATTTTAAGCAGATCATTGATTCAAAAGGTCAATCCTTTTTGGTGAGTTATTTATTTCATACAGCCACATCAGCATAAGCCTGGCTAGCACCAAGCAATTTTTTTTTTATTAAAACAAGAAATGAGGAATAAAATTATTGAAGCCATTTTTCTTGAGATGCAATGCATTTTTATAGACCATGTTTCAAAATTCATTGTGTTTTTTCATAAATTTGTATCAATTCTTCAGGGGAGAGAAATATTGATGCCATCTCATAATTCCTTTCGCATGAATGAACCATTTTACACCACTATTTTAAATAGCAAATTACAACTTGAGCTAAAGTATATCTACTGTCTTGCAAATGAGTAAATAGGGTAGAATGCTGTTAGATGACCAGAACTACACTCTATTTTGTATCTACACCATTTTGCTGAAAGCATAGACTCTCTGTTATTACTGTTGAACCAATTTTCAAATTAAAGAAAATGCAGTTATTAAAAAGGCATTTTAAGATGTCAAATGCCGAGATACACTTTTTTAGTTGAATAGTGGATCTAAAGTTGATTAATAAATCCCAGGTATTTTTTTTCCCTTGAGGACTGTCCTTTCCTGCTCTTAAATTATATCCATCTTCAGGAAGAGCACAGATTTATATAATTTAAGAGCAGGAAAGCCTAGCCCTTAAGGAACAAAAAAAATCTGGGATTTATTAATCAGCGTTAGATCCACTATCTAAAGTTAAATCTTTAAATTTAAATCTTTAAATCAAATCATTTAAAATTTAAATTTAAATTAAATCATTAACTCTCAGGGGAGAGAAGTAGTCACAGTAGTGTGGGAGTTAAAGTGCTGGACCTAGGAGTGGGGAGACCAAAGTTATTGCTACCCCTAGGCATGGAAGCCAGTTGGGTGACCTTGGGCCAGTCATCACCTCTCAGACCAGAATCAGGGTCGGGCTCTGCAACAAGTCAGCTGAAGAACAAAAGTCCTCATCACATTATGCACTGATAACTTCCCTATAAGGAGTAGGTAAGCACAGTGCAAAACAAGTAGACCTTGTAACTAAGCAGGCAGGAGTTAGGAAAAACAACAACCAACAACTTGGGGAAGAGGAGACAGTTACTCGGGTGAGGCTACATTTGAATCCCATTTACAATGAATGAATGAAAGTTCCCTCAAGTCATTATTATAATTTCGGTGAAACCCCCCCCTTTTTTTTGTTAATGTAATAAGGTTTTGGGTTTTTTTTTATAATCATTGCTTGCTGTGTTAAATGGCATCTATTACTCCTATCTAATATACACTGTTACCATGTGTGGAAATAAAATATACTGTGTCTGGTAAGATACTTGGTTCCCTCAATCCTTGATTGTCTGTTCCTACTTCAAAGGAAGGGTAGGAGAAAAATTATTGATAAATATTAATTTTTTTAAAAAATAATGTTTTATCCCATGTTCAAATTATGTATCTTATCACTTTGGCTTACTGCAGGCTAATTAGATTTTTGAATACATGGTGAAGAAATCAGAAAAGAGCTTTTCATAACGTGACTTGATCCTAATGTGGGATCCATCTGAGATAAAACATATCTTATGTTTCTTCTATAATTTATTTTCTTTTTATTTTTTTAGTTTCTCCTCTCTCCTACTTACAAACTCTCATTTGGTTTTTCCTCACACTCTTTGGGACATGTTTAGCTTGAAAAAGAGATAAGGAAGGGTCAGAAATATAGCAGACGCTAGATGAAGAGGAAGGTCATAGGACAGAATGTACTTCATTCAAACATAGTTACTTGGGAGATGGTTTTACAGAAATCAATTGACCTTTCAGCTAAACAGGCCAACATAAATTGTGCTGACACAGCGCGCTTGTTCCTATTGTCTTCTGAAATGTATCCCTCTGGGATACACACAAATTAAACAAACAAACAAATAAATAAATAAATAAATCCCACTGGACTGCTCTGTGTAACCCAAATCATATTGAACTCTTCCCTAATACTGTGGCTTAGCTGATACCATGCATGTGGTAAGTAACAGGTTCCTTGTATATATCTTAACAATCAAACAGGATCAGTACCTATCTGTGGATGGATGAGGCAACAGTGTAAAACAAAAGAATAAAATGGCACAGTTGAAGGCTCTGGTCCAGAACAGTAATTTTTGTTTCAATCTTAGCCAATATAAACATTTTATTCAACTCATATTTAATGTCTGGATTATTTTTTTTAATGACTTAAATTACTTTTTTGGTTAACAAACAGAGTTGCTTAAACAGGGAACTTTCAAGATGACAAGAAGTGTTTAAAAGAGGATGGGAAGGCCTTTCAGTGGTATCTGCAATCAGAAAGATATGGGAAATTAATGTAATGGATGAGTCCCAGCTGTTGTCAAAACAATTTGAAATATTTATTGTTACGAAACACATAAAGCTGCCCCTTTGGATTCTCATCATTGCTGAAGGCCAAATATAAACAGGAAGTGTTAGTATCTGTATCTTCTTTTATCAATTACACAATAGCTCTGCGCTAGGAAAACTATGTAAAAAGAGACGTGGCACTGAACCATAAGAAACATTTGGCTGAAATGACTAAAATTGAAAAGTCATGTACTGCATGGTTAAAACAAACTTTACATTAAAACAATGAGCTTTAATGCTTTTTTTGAGGGAGTAGTAATGGGTTACTGTTTCTCTCTTGTGTCAGGGTTGTGTCTGTATTCCTTATATGAGATTTCACTTGTTAGACATAAATGATCATTCCAAAGCCAGCATGGCTAGGAAATTATGGGAATTCAGTTCTAACACAATTGGAGAATACTGCACTGGGGAAGCTACCCCAAAACTGGGAGATATTGGCTGAATCCACTGGTATGTTTTCACCAGCAGAAAGGGTTTCCAACATTATTCTAAATGCTAAGTTCATTCAAGTAGTTATTTATTAATACTCAGCTAGGGAGGTGATGGAGAGCCACTTTGGTGTAGCGGTTAAAAGTACTGGGTTAGAAGCCGGGAGACCATGAGGTCTAGTCCTGCCTTAGGCACAGAAGCCAGCTGGATGCCTTTGGGCCTGTCACCTTCTCTCAGCACGAGGAGGCAGCAGTGGCAAAGCACTTCCAAAAAACCTTGCCAAGAAAACTGCAGGGACCAATCCAGGCAGTCGCCAGGAGTCAAGATTGATTTGAAGACCCACACACACACACAAACATGAGTGATATACATGAATTTAGTGTCATGTTTGGGATAAGCAGGAGATTCTAATGTATCACAGAGCTTGCTTGCATGCCAGAGGTTTCATTTAATAATCTTCTGTCTTCCTGAAATGTTAACCTACATGAAAAATGCAGTTGAGCAAATATTAACATAACTTATTTTGTGAGAACTAACAACATTATATTATGTAGCATTTACTTCACAGTAAATAAAGATTGTGTATATGCAGGTTTCCCATCATTTTCTTCTGGCAACTAGGTTGTAACTAGGTTTGGCTAAGCAACAGTAACTGTCCAAAGGTCACCCAGTGAGTTGTGTGGCTGAATGTAAACTGGATTCTACATCTCTTCAGCCCAACGACAATACCTTAAGCCCTACATCAGACTAATGTATTAGACAGGACAATTAAGAGATTCAGATTAAAGCAACACAAAGAGTAGGAGAAAGAATTTATACAGCATTCATCCCTTCCAGGTCAAAACATTAATACTAAATTAGGCTCATTAACTAACCCATAGCTGGATGAACCAGATGCATTTGTGATGATGCCCACATTCTGTGCATTGTTCTGGGAAGCACCAAGTTTCTGCAAGAGGAGAACATCTAAAACCTTCAGACTCCAAAGCTGCTCCTTGACTCATGGAAAGAGCTGGAGTTTTCTCACAGCAACACATAGGGGCCTTGTTTTGAGAAAATTTGAAATGACAATTCTTTGTAAACATTTCCCCAGATAAGATTATGAAATATAATGAGGCTGAACTGTTTAGTCACCTTTCCACTGTATCCAGATCCAAAACACTTGCCAAATTTGTTTTAGTGGAAAATGATCACTAAGCACTATGGATGACTTGAGATCTTACGAAACTAGGCCCCATCTAAAAAATTCCTTTGGCAATAAAGCCTCTGTCCATTTCCTGCAAACTTATTAAGTTTCAAAGCAACTCTATTACTGCACCCTCTTTGGCTCACCACAAGAGGTCACAAGAAGCGTGAAGTGGACAGCAGACATGCATCTGCAAAAGCTGGTAACAGCTCTGAAGCAAACTATCTTTGTATGATTTCTGAAATATATATTTTTCCTCCTTAACCATGATAGGAAAGAAAAAGCTTTTAAGATAATGAGATAACACCTTCACTACCAAATACCAGGATATGAGAGGCCCCAATTCTGTTCTGGGCTGGTGAGCATAAAATTGGGGTTTTGAGAACATGCACAAGTCTCCCAGAAGAGGCTTCCTACAACCCATAAAATATATAAAAGGTGGGATATCATCATCATCATCATTCTTTCTCTGGGCAGATGTTTCCATTCACTCTAGTCATCCAGCTTTCACGTTTGAAGCTTAAACAGTGTGGCAGGTGACAGCAGTAGACACAGAATGCTGGGCAAGGGGTACAACAAAGGGGTGATTAATTCTATGCATGCTTACCTGGAAGCAAATTCTATTGTGTTCAGAGCTTGGTATAGCTTTACAGCCTAAAAGAGAGGTATCATTGGTGAAACCCTATTCAAGCCACCTCTGTGCTATAAATTCACTGGGGATTTAAGCAAGCCATTGTCTTTTGGCTTCAAGTCCTGCAGAATAAAATGAATTTATGCTGCCCTGCTTTACTAAAGACAGCATAACAATAACTATTACCACTACTAAGAACATTAACACAATACAAGTACCTCTTCTTACCTCAATTGCTATTTAGGGAGTATTTGGTCCTTTAACCACGTCTTTCGCTTTGCAGTTTTCTGGCAAATATCTCATTAGACCAGAAGACAGGGCATTCTTTGACCACATATGCCACTAGTTCAGCGCTGCCCAGTTTAGATGTGGGAAGTACCCATGGGGAACACAAGGAACATCTTATGTCAGATCAACCTATTTCTCTACCTAGACTAGAATTTGTCTATTCTGGCTGTTAGAGACTCTCCAGCATATTAAGAGCATTTATAATAGTAACTCCTAACAATAGCTAAGTGTTCACTAGTGATTCCAGGGATTGAACCTGGGACCTTTCCATGCAAAACGTACTCAGTTACAGACTGGTCCCTTCCATCAAACTTCAGTTCAGCACCAAACAGCACCAAACTCATCTTGCTCAGACACAACTGATTTCAGATATACTTTAACTTCTTCCTATTTTAACATTGTCTTTCACACATGCTCAGTCTAGCAGAGAGAGAAAATACATATGACAATTTGATGTGTCCTACTACCCCACGAAGAACAAGGCCCTGTTGCTCTATGTGCAAAACTTCACAGGTCATGACCTAACTAGAGTGTCTGCTGTTGGTTGTTTTCTTAGAGCCTATAAATTATAGGCCTGATTTTGTAACATGCTTTGAAATGCAGACTTTACTAACAAGGTAAATATATTAAGGACGTGGGGATGGAAAAGACAGGGTTCCATTCTTTTCATCTGATTTCATTAAATAATCTTCCCCAATTGGCCTGTTCCAGGTGTGTTGGTCTCCCAGAATTCCAAGCTACTCCTTTAGCAGTCATTTCTGTTCTTAAGTGGCCTCTGATTCTGGGACTAATTTTTCCCAATGAAATGCTGAATTTACAAAACCCATCTCCTTGTAACAGTTTTTTTAACCAGATGTGCAAACAAGTCTGTGTTTAACACTTTCAAAAAGGAACATAAAGTTTGTGCAAGGTGTGCCACTGTTTACCAAAAATAAATTGGTGCAAGAGATAAGAACGATGTCTATGTGTGGAAGAGCAGGCTGCTTAAAAAAACTGCGGGCACCTGTGCTTCCTTCTTCCCCTCCTATTTGAGCCTTTTCCCCAGCATCAGCATGGCAGAGTTGCCAATAAAGCTGTAACCTTGAAACAGGTGTGGGGGAGAGGAGATGTGTGTTTTGGGTCTTCTGCAGCCCCCAGCAAACAGAGTCAAGCAACAGAAGAAAAGAAGGCATTTTTCCTTCAAGGGGAGTGGGTGGTCCAGAGGAAGAAGAAGTATAGAGGCACAGCAAGGAAAAGTGCAAGTATACAAGCATAACGTGGGAAGTTGCAAGTACTCTGCATGCTGGCCATTAACAGAGAAGAAAAAAGCAGAAGAAATCCCAGAGAGAGGAATTAAGGCAGAACAGTATTTGTAAGAAGAAAACATATTTTTTTAAATAAAACATCTCCCCAACCCTTACAGGGAGATATAAAAAACCACCTGTCCAGGGCCCAGTGCTTTTGTGGATCTTTTGAGCCTGGGTCAATTTAATTGGGTACAGTTAAAAAAAAAATCTGTGACACTATGGCTTTTTAAAAAAATCCATTCAGCAAGTTTAAAAGATAAATAGGAAGAAGAGAGAAAATATTAAAGACTTCTATCATTCAGGAGCAGCAGCAAAAACAATAGAATCGTGACACATTTACTTAGCAAGGGATTTGGAATGGAACAAGAATGTTCATCAGGAACAGAACGCGCAATGAAGTTCCAGCTTACTGCTCCTTATACCATTTGCAATGACTGATCACGTGAAAATGAGTTGGTGTAGACATCTAATGAAAACTGGGTTATTTTATGGGGGGGAGGGCTTATGCTAGAGCTTGTCTGCGCGTAGCATATTTAGAGGTAGTGACACAGATCGACTTCACCACAGCAGGGCAACTTCCTTTCTGTGCTGAGATTAGCACTCAGCGTTATCACTTTTTAAAAGCTGAGAAAGCAGCGTCATGGTGCCAGATAACGCATATGCTTATGTTGTTACTTCCTGCAAACATGCACATAACAATCTGTCTGGAATATGTCCCATACGTGTGAATATATTTTTAAAAAATCAATGGTTCGGGAACTTGATGCTCAGTGAAGGGGGGGGGGGAACCTTCAGTAGTTCCATAAATATTCTTATTGCCTACCTTAATAAGATAGTGGGTTTCTTTAAAGAAAATCCCAGGCCTTGGACCTAGTTAATACATTTAAATGGATGAATCCCACTACAGGAAAGAGATAGAGAGAATGAATAGCCTTGGGTAATAAGGCAACTTTCTGCCTTAGAAAGTGAGGATTTGGATATAATACTAATTTCTGTTTAGCATTAACTCTAACTGGGTGAAGGGCATGATGGAATGAGCACAAGATGATGGAAACTGACTGAAAAGTATAGACATCTGGAATTTCCTTTCAACTTGCAAATATAAACTGATTTTGGAATGTCACTAAATTACCATTACTAGCTTGGTGGCTTCATGGCCAGACAATAGAAACAGAAGCTGTTTAATTATTTGAGATAGAAATGGTTTAATTATTTTGTGAAATTGCAGAATTCTGTCAGGGACTGTAACAAAGTGTATTCCTATTACCTCTACTAACACCCAAGATATTGGATGGATATTTAACTGAAAGCAACACTTTATGGTATATAAATCATGATCTTCCCTCCACTTTTAGAAATTACTTATCCTGAAAACAGCATATTTTATGTTTTTTAGTATCCTTTCTAGTCTAATTCATCACTAAATAAACTCTGCTTGATTATGGAGCACACAACAAGACATTTGAATTATTCTGGAATAATTAAAATTCTGCAAAGTGTTGTGATAAATTGTCATTTCATTTATTAAATTAAATCACTGACAATAAACAATAGGGTCTGTGATTCCTGCCCATTCAACAGGGATCAAAGGAGGTATTTTTCTAGATATAAATTACATTCAGAAAATTATATAACCTTTTCACATTAACATAGATTGGATTACAGTAAATTCTAAGTAACAATTTTTCATACTATACCACAGATATTTTGGAAATCTTGTTATTTATTTATTTATTTGATTTATCTCTGCCCATCTCCCCGATGGGGGACTCTGGGCAGCTCACAAAATCCGTTAAAACAATAAATATATATAAAATTACATAAAAGAAAACTATACAAAGCATTACCGAAAGAAAAGAGAAAGTCCAAGAGGCTGATGGTTCCAGAGCTGCAGATGACAGGCCTCTAAGGGACTAGCCATCCCCATACTTGGTCTTCCCTCCCCACTCCAGGCCAACTGGCAGAACCATGTCTTCAGATCTCTCCGGAAGGCCAGGAGTGAAGAGGCCAATCTCACCTCCGGGGGCAAGATATTCCAAAGGGCTACAGCAGAGAAGGCCCGCCTTCTGGACCCCATTGATCAGAACTCTTTTATCGAGGGGGTCCAAAGCATGCCCTCTCTATGTGATCGGGTGGGACGGGTTGAAGTCATGGGGAAGAGGGAAAAAAAACCACAGTAGAGACAGTATAGTTGTTTTATATATTTTCAGGGTATATCTTATTAATATTGACTTTCATATTATTTTATAAATATTGGCAATGTGAAATCCAGAGTCTTGTTATTCTTGTGAATACTCTTAAGGAAAAAAATACTAGTTTCAGGTCTGCAATAATTAACTCAAGGCTTCCTAATACTTCCAGTGTTTCTTATTTTTGTAACTATTTTTGTCAGCTCATTTTCACACCCACCCATAAAGACTAGAAATTTTCTTTAAATCACAGCTAGCAAAAACACCAGGAAGATATATGAAAAGAAAATGATGGTTACTTTTCATCAACACATCATATATTATTTAGCTCACTGCCCCCCATTTATTTATTTTATGTATAACTTGTAACTAATACATTTTATGTACAGCTTGCTCACCTGTTTTCAGAGTGAATTAAAACCTCCTATCAAAAAGCATGCATCTGGAGAAAATACATTCTTGAAATGTAGGTTTCAAAGGATAGCTGGTAAATGAAAGTATAGTTTGTTCCAAAGCTTTTTTCAGCACCAACATTTGTTATTTCGACTCAATCCATCTTTAAGGGTTTATTTTGCATTCCCATATGAATAATTACTGGTACATTCCATTTTCACTGTCTTTAGTGGAAAACATTAGCTTTTCCCAAATGGCACTCTCTGATGTCCTCTCATATCATTTTCAATTATTTCCTATTAATAGTGATTAAAGATGACAAATTTAGGGAAGCTGAGATCAGTGGCAAGAACTAACCTTTACTTGTGTGTCAGTTAAATTCATGATCTATGCAATTTAAAAAGAGATTTATGTATGCAAAAAAATTCTGCAGAAACAAAAATATTTCTGCTTTTCTTTCAGAAGAGAAACTCAATTCCTGATTTTACTGCCTTATTTTTTTTTCCTCTGATAGAACTGAAGTTAGAGGTTAGTTTGGTTTGGCAAAATAGGAACCAGCTTCCAAAGTGAAAAGTTGTGGTAGTATTTCTCAGCACTGCTTTTCTTAAATTCTCAGAACAATTTGCTGAGTATGCTTGGATGATCTCAGATACCAACTTTCTTGTTTGAAAATTTTAAATAGCAATTGTTCTTTTCCACTTGTGTCTTCCCAATGAAGTTATGACAGTGTAAGGTTATTTCCTTCCTCGAGTCCTACAGAATATATAAAATCTGTTATTTATTTCAGAATCAGTCTGCACAGAGGGATGAATAGCATCAGAAACTACTGAGATTGGTGGGGTCAAAGTCTGCCGGATCTCCATTTGAGCACTTCTCTATTGAAATATTTCTTAACTGCTTTGTTGTACTGCTTCATTTAGCAAAGGAAGATGTTTTATTTAGCAAAGGAAGAGATCTCTAAGCTGTCCTAAATATGAACAAACCAGTTCTGTTTTCTATAGCGCTTGCATTTCTACAAGCACTGTTTCATTCTATCTTCTTCCCATGTTGTTTTAAAAATGCTCTTTTATAGTCCATATGAAAATTGTTATGCATTCAAACTATATACATTTTGGTACACAATTTCCCCTATCAGTTTTTTGGAAGCACATAGTCTGATTATATACCTTCTTATACAATTTTCTCTAATATATCAATTTTCATGTTCAAGTTTCTATAATTTATGCATATTTGCCTGGAGAACTACATTTCAAATATGAGTTTGAGTATTAGTGTAGGAACATAAATTGTGCTGGTTCATGTTACCCTATGCATACCACAAGCTTCTCCTACATTCCTTCCTGTCCATATACCATACACTTGTCACATATACTTATTAGGAATATAAATCCTTGCACTTCACCTACGTCAAGGTGAATTACTAGTAACAGTGATAAAGCCAAAACAAACAATAAAAAGAAAATGTGCAAGAAGGCCAAGATCATAGTTCTGATAAAATACAGTTATTGTGCCAAGTAGGACTATTCCCATCACCTCTCTTAAACTCACACCTACTACAAAGTGCTTGGACATATTCTAAGAAGCATCTTTTGCTGCAGCTGTGCAAACAATGCTCTACTCTACTGTACTTTTAAACACTTATCTTCCAGAATCTCTCAATACACTGCCTTTGATGTGCCAGAGTACCCCTCAAGGACTGAATTCAATAGAATGAAAGCCTTATTAAAAATTATTGCAACAGTAACAGGTTGTATCAAATGTATGTTACTAATTAGGTTTATACCCAGGGGTTCTTTGTGGTTTTCAAGTGAATCAGTATCTGTGTCCCCAAGTAATTTATGTTGCTTTTATAATTGACCCCTTACATAAAGCAACATTAGACAGGTTCAAATTATAATCTCAACTTAATGAATGAACCTTGTAGATGTGCACACAGTCTCCTCATTCCTATCTTCACTGGAAAAATGAACAAACCAGCATCTCTTCAATTAACTATAATTTCCAATTTCACCCAACCAGACTATGATAGTGAAAGATTTTAGGTATGCCAGGACAGGATATAAAGTCAACTTTACGACTTTTACTTATATCCTGGCTTATTCTGAAGTTATGACCCAGCATCTGACAAATTGGGAAAATATGATTAGTGGAATATTAATCAACGGAGAAAGGTTTCTTTACTTTCTTGTAAAAATGAGCTGCATGCTTGTCATTAGTCTTGCTCATATCTCATCTCATGTAGAATACAATTGTTGAAATATAGGATAGCAATAACATATGTTATAGCAATGCCACAGAAAATATCTTCCCTATAGCAATTTATTTCCCCACCATACAACAGGGCTGAAGCTGTTGTCATTCAGTATGAAGTCAGACAGTAGATGTTTAATCTATGTGCCCCTCGCTTTGCATTCTTAATAGTTTTAATTGCAAGGCCATAGCTATTTCTCACATCATTTATGACAGTGTTCCTCAACCTTGAAGATGGGTGGACTTCAACTCCCAGAATTCCCCAGCCAGCATGGCTGGCTGGGGAATTCTGGGAGTTGAAGTCCACCCATCTTCAAGTGGCCAAGGTTGAGGAACCCTGATTTATGACACGGGACAAAGTTAAGTGTAAGTGTCTCGAACTGCACAGATAGTCAAATAAATTTTGATTTGTAGATTAAGCAATTTCATACAGCAAACTGGCAAATTTTTGCTTTGGTATCTCAGTACTGAACAAATTCAGTGGGGTTTCAAAGGAATTTGGCTTCAGAAAAGTATGTTTAAGATTGCAGACTTTTGGAAGTACAAATAAATTGCACCAACTACGTTTCTGCAAGGTTTCTTTTCTAAAGTACATTTCAAATATCAAACTCTCCTATTATAATTTGAATCTACGCCTGCCCAAAGTCCATTTTCATGCCTATGTATGCTATATAAATCAACCCAATGTAGTCTCAAGAGAAAACAGACATGCTGTGGAAAAAGAGTTTTTATGTTCTCTATTGCTTTAGATATTTCAAAAGCAGCCTTGTTAAAAAGAGAAAAGTGATCAAACTATGAAATCATTTCCTTCTGTTTGAAATATTTTACTCAGAGGGAAGAAAAGAGCATAAAGGGGATGGGGAAATCTCTTCTGTTTTGACTCTGCCCCAAGATTCAACGTTTTAGCAATTCTGTGGGATGATGCCATTTGCCAGCTCCTGAAATGCTCCAGCCAGAGGTTCAAGTCGTCTTAGTCATAAGGAAACACAATGAACCCTCTTGTGAAACTTGACTGGATTCCACATCACTCATGCCACCCCCCTTTCTGGAGAAAGGGTAGCTATCGTCTTAGAGCAAAGCATGGCTGGAAGGAAATGGCAGATACAATGTCGGGCATTTTCTGGAATAGATAAACAAGATTCTCTCGTTTGGCCTTTGTACAAGTGCAGAGGGATGTAGGAAAATACTTTCCTGTCCTTTGGAAAGATTTCCCCCCCTCCCCCCAATTAAAAGGGAGCGACTTCAAAGAGAGAGGGAGAAAGAGAAGCCGTTTGAATTGCTGGGGGGGGGGGCGCTAAATTCAGAAATGATGTCATAAACCTCTGATTTTAAACACTCTCAGTGGTCTAGTACCAAGACTGAAATGGGGCTTGCTTCTGTGTGTGCTTAAAATTATTTCTGAAGAGCTGTATATTCTTTACTATTAAAACCAGTTTGCCTTCTGTAAGTATAGGCATGTGGATGGCTGTCATTAGACCTGTTTTGGCCATGAATTAGTCAATGAATCACATAATGAAGGTTTCTATGTACATATCTTCAGTACTCCTTCATGCTGGCGCTTAGTTGTGCCATTATTATCCAATTCCCATGAAACCCGATCAATCTACTGAAGATCTTTTTTCTTTTAAAAGAATGCAAATGTTTTCTTCCTTCCTTCCTTCATATTAATAATATTTCATT
This sequence comes from Python bivittatus, assembly GCF_059951505.1. Taxonomy (NCBI): domain Eukaryota; kingdom Metazoa; phylum Chordata; class Lepidosauria; order Squamata; family Pythonidae; genus Python; species Python bivittatus. The sequence goes on along the minus strand of NW_028277112.1, from coordinate 56,307,104 downwards.
TTGTCTGAAATACTGGTGCAACAGCCAGGCCACTACAAAAACCTGTGTACAATTTCTCCAAACTTTCTGATGCATAAACCATAGGTTATTTGGAACAATGCATGCAACATGGAGATAAACGTTCAGTAATATTTTCCACACATACATCTAACAGCAGAGGATGATTTGTTTTCCAAGACCAGGAAATACTGTCTTGGCCGAAACAGGTTGCTGTTGTTGCCATTCATACTGCATAGAAAGAAATCCTTGAGACAGAACACTGAATCTTCCATTCATCTGGTCTTTTAATGATGGCAGTTCATAAATATGAAGGCTAATTAGCACGTTAAACTTCTATTTGCTGAAACATATCAAACATTTTAATTTAGAAGAACCCACACATCTGACTCTAACTTTCATCTGATCTAAATTAGAAAAGTCTAAATAAAAGTACCGTATTCACAGTCATTTAACATAGTGGACCTAGTAAATGATTCCAATAATAAGGCTCCCAACACTAAAAAAACAACAACTTTGCAATAAATGAAGCAAAATAAATATAGGTAGCATGGTTCAAATGAGCTAACATGTCAAAAAACAAAAACTATAGATGTGGGGTTCATTATGGTAGCATTACTATGATTAGATATGTTAACCCTGATACTAATCAAGTTCAGTTATTTGTAACTAGGTAATAGAGACCTCTGAAAACTCAGCAGAACAGACTTTGTATTGAGCATTCACTGCTTTGTTGCGCAACATGTTAAATATTTTTACTCAGATGACTGGGTTCAAAGGTGCTTATATCCTAATAAATGTACTCAGTATTTCCTTCCTTCCTTCCTATGCACTGAGTCTGTCTACTTAGTTATTATTATTCATTAGGACTATGCAAAAAGATGCTTCAAAGCATAGACACGCAAATGGAGCACCTCTTTTGGAATGACTGAAGAAGCTGCACTTTTCAAGCTCACATGGCTGCTTCAAATATTGATCCTGGTCTGTGTGCACACAGCTGCTTCACTTTTTTCTCCAGAACGCAAAGTAATTGTGCATGCACATGACCTGCAGAGACAATCAGGAGATAGTTCCTCCAAAGCAGCCTTGCAAGCAATGATGATGCTTCAATAGTTCAAAGGCATTTATGTAGTCCTCTTATTCAACAACCCACTCGAGACCTTGAAAAGCTTGCCTCTTTTCTAATATTTTAACAGCTGTTTAAGCATCCATTAAATTCTCCTAGCAGCATTATAAAATAAAGATGGGTTCTCCAAGCTTGCAGGAATGTAATCTTTCCCTTCCTAGTATCCTGCAAATGTGTTAGATTTCAATTTCCACCAACCTTGACTAGGGCCAGAACTGGTATAATATATTTGGAAGGGACCAGGCTGTGGACTTTGGGCTAAGGTAAAAAGATCAGTTTTAATAATAAATACAGTTTACAAAGACATTATTCACAGCACAAAAGTCTATTTGAACAATCAGGGATGGTTAAGTAATAAAGAATGATAGATGAAAATTAAATTTCATTTGTCTTTGTATACACTATTTGAATGTTGATTGTTCCCTTTGAGAATACCTGTTCTGGACAGGGAAGTTTCCAACAAGTTTACTGTGTCAACGTGGGTCTACATATCTATTTATCTAGCCAGAATAGTATTGTTGACTTTACTTCATGCCACTTTTCTCTTCCTACCTCCAAATAATTTTCTTCCTGAGCGAATGATAAAAATACTTGTTGGACTGGTGTGGTAAAAAAGACTGTTCAATAAATACACAAGGAAATAATTTAAAAATAAATAAATAAACAAGGCAGTCCAATTGTTTCACTGTATTTCTTTCCTAAAACAGTATTTTCAAATTGTAGTTGAAGTTCAGGGTGCTCTGTACCCCACCTTAAAACAGAATGTTAAAAGCAGATTCACTCTCAACAAACATGTCAGGGGATACAAGATAGCAGTGGGCAGGGACAAAGCACTCTGGGCATGAATTTTCCAACATGTTTTTCTACATAAAATCCATTCAAACATGTATAAACACATTCTAATTAGTTACATACATTCCATTCTCTTTTTACCTGCAGACAGACATTTTAATTAGACTTTCAATTAATAGGACTTATAGGAAACAGTGGAGGATATTTTCATATTTGATTGAAAGATGGGGAGGGTTTAACACAATTGACCTTTGTCTGCAACTTCCTCCCTTTGAAATAGTTCACTATGTGATAGCGTTGCTTTGTGTTAACTTCCACTGATGCCAATGGAGGTTCTTCTCAGGCATCTTGTAGTCTGGAAAAGTTAGTATTGAACTGTACATTGCTTTTGCTTTGTAATTAGAAAACAGGGTTCAAGGCCTAGGAAAAGAGGGTGCATTAAGTGAGGAAGTTCATTGGCTGCAGGGTGTGTCTCATAATACTCTGATCCCATAATATTGCATGTTTATCTGTTATTTTTTATGTAAATATCACACCTTAATTACTTGCATAGTAATACAATACTACAGTATAAATTACTTCATTTATTTATTCAAATTTATTAACCACCCAATTCCAATGGACTCTTTTATTTGTACAAAACTCATAATGTTATACAAGAAGGGAACCTCTAATTTATTGAAAGGGAAAAGGGTTTGTTGAGGGAATTTACTGTGTATACATTTTTACGCATCATAGGAACAGACTGTATAATGAGGCTGATACCTCAGAGCTAGATGTGCATTGTATATATTTGGAAAGAAACAGCACAAGTTGAATTCAAGCCTAACAATTATTATCAGAGTAATGATAGAGTCAAGATCCAGTTTGGTACAGTGGTTAAAGGTACCAAGCTAGAAACCAGGAAACTCTTAAGTTCTAGTCCTGCCTTGGGCATAAAGCCAGCTGGGTGACCTTGGGCCAGTCACTTTCTCTCAGCCTTAGGAAGCAGGCAGTGGCAAATTTAGGGACACTCATAGAGGTGTTAGTTGTGACTAACACTAAACAACATACATTGAGACTTCAGTGGGAGAGATGCCATTGCAGGGAATTCCCTTTCCATGTTACCCTAGTAGTATTAGAAATTTGAATTAAATGTATTTAGTTTATTTACTTTACAAGGCTTATGTTCTTATAAAAGAAATAAATAAATTTGCCTGACTCTGAATGGCTTACAGATCTCCAGAACAGTAGTTAAGATTAAAAACTAAACATTACTACACAATATAACTGTAGTGAGTAAAGAAGATGACGCTGACAGAGATATGCAAACTCTGTTGCCAAGCCAACAAGGGGCTGAAGCATTTTTTAGGTCCAAAACAGCCAGATAACCTTCAGAAGCAATTCAGACAGACACCTCCCTAATTCACTGAACTATAAGGAGGGGGAGGAACAGCACAGACTCACAAGATTCTGTTATAGCCAATCTCTATAAAAATAGTTTTACCCTTCCCGTGGAGTTGATTTCTTGGTCTGGTCTACCTAGAGGGGCTGTCAATAACAGTATAATAAATAACATCCCAAATGCTGAGGAGCAAGCCTAACAGGGGGATGTTGTTCCAAAGAAGGGGGGCAGCAGCTGGGAAGGCATGACTCATGGATTCCTGCAAATGACATTCCCTAAGAGTTGGGACCCAGAGGAAGATTTCTCTTCCAGTTCTTAAAGACAGGCAGAAACAACAAGGAGAAGGTGGTCCTGCAGGTAGCCAGGTCCTGAGCCATAAAGGACTTTCAAAGTGACAACTAGCACCTTGAGTTGCACTCAGAAACAAACTGGCAACCTGTACAGTTCTCAGAGCAGAGGTGTTACATGGGCAGACTGACTAACATCCACAATTGCTTGAGCCACTGCATTCAGGGCAGGTTGCAGTTTCTGCATAGTCTTCAAGCACAACCCCATGTGGAACACACTGTAGTAATCCACACTGGAGGCCATCAGTGACACTGAGCAAAATCTCCTGGATCCAGGAAAGGCTGTAATTGGTGTGCAAGGTGAATTTGTGCAAAGCCCCTCCTAACCACAAGTAGAACTAACTAACTTCAACAACTTCAAGCAGGAGCTATATGTCCTGGAGGACTCCCAGAGTAGAAATCAGCTGTGCACAAAGAAACATGACCATATTCAGAGCCAAAGATGGAATAGTTCTGGAATTGGAGGACTTCCATACCCAAAACCACTTTATTTTACTGGGATAGAGTCTAAACATGTCTGTCTCCCATCTAGACCCCCACAGCCCCCAGACACTGGAACGGAACTTCAGTCATACCTCCTGTTTAGCCCAGAGCGAAGCCATACAACTGAGTATCATCAGCATACTGATGAAACCTGACTTCATCCCCATGGATTACCTCATCCAACAGTTTCATGTAGATGTTAAGAGGAGGCATACTATCAATTCCTGTTAGCAGAGGATCTAGGGTTTACCTCTCATCTTTCCCCCAGCTGGAACTGACCAGTTAGGAAGGAGGAAAACTGCAAAAGTGTTGCTCCCCACCAAACACTTATATATAATCCAGAAGGATATTATGATCAGTGGCACTGAAGACTGCTGAGAGATCAAGCAAGACTAAGAGGGTCACACTTCCCTTATCTTGGACCTGCTACAGGTCATCCATGAGAATAATCACTGTGGATTTTGTTCCATATTCAGGCCTGAACTCTGACTGAAAAGGGTCCAGATAATCCACTCCCTCCAGAGCCCTCTGCAACTACAACTTCACCAAATATGGGAAGACCTTGTAATTTAGATATAAATTGTTAAGGTAACGTCTCCTACACCTGTGTGATAAAAAGATGGCATTCTTTTAAAAAGCCTTCATAATACAGGTTAGCCTAATTGGTTGATAATCCAGCAAGAAAGAAAAATATCTAAAAACAGAAAAATATATTGAGGGAACTGACAATGACTTAAAAGTTTTAGATCTAAAAAAAATCACAGAAAAAATAGTTAATATTTCTATTAAAATACTAGAATAGGAAATATTTTCCTTATTAATTTGTATTATGACAGTATAAAATACTTTTAACTTGTAGCATTTCCATGAAATACATGGTGTCTATTTTGAGGAAAGTCATGTCTCAAGATACTTACCAAGCACAATGACGACCGTCTTTAGGAGACTCATCATGGTATCCCGATTCCTGCGTGGCCCTGAACTATGCCTTGACATTCTCATAGTCCTCTGGCGCACGTATCCAAAGATATGAGCATACAAGACCACCATGACTACAAAGGTGACCAAATTGAAAATCGCCCAGAAGACTAAATAAGAGTCACTATAGAGTGGTGCCATGTTAGAACAGTGAGTGAGATCGCAGATGCAATTCCAACCAACACTTGGTATAGCACCCATGACAATGGCCACAGTCCAAATGACCACAATTACCACCACCACTCGCCGATTACTCATCCGCGTATGGAGCTGCATACGGAACACTGTGATGTGCCTCTCAATGGCAATGGCCAATAAATTGGCAACTGAAGCAGTCAGGCTAGTGTCAATGAGTCCCTGACGAAGGAGCCACGTGCTGACAGTCAATCTTCTAGTGTTGGGTCCTGTGTTAAACATCAGGTAAAAATATGCCAGCCCTGCAAAGAAGTCAGCCGCTGCTAAGTTAGCCATTAGATAATAAATAGGAAAATGAAAACGCCGGTTGACGTAAATGGCCACCATAACCAAGAGATTGGCTAGCATGATGAAAACACAAACTGTAATCCCAAGGCCCATCACAAGCTTGCTCACAGTGTTCCATTCAGTTGCTAGATATTTCCCACTTTGGTTATAAAAGAAGGCAATGGTTTCATTGTAGTAGCACTGAGGTTCACTCATGCCTGCAGACTGGAAAAGAACAGAAAGCAGAATTTGAAGTTAGAATGAGAAAGTACTGAAGTGTCAGAGAAAGAAAAATTGCTCCAGAATGTGGAGCAGTTCAAAAAACAAAGAAAAACCATAGTAATTGTATATAATTGTGATTACATTTCAGGACTAAAATTGGGGCTGTAAAAAGTTTGAAAATGATAGTGAGATGCTTCTGTGATGGGTACATTGGTGGAAACTGAGTTCATATAACTTAATAGCAGTTAAGTAAAATATGCTAAATCTCTCAATTTATTGTCTCTTATTTGAAATTTTCCTTGTTGATTGTTAAGATACTTTGACTAATGAATATGGATGCTGGTGAAAGCTACCTACTGTCACTTTCATATTGTGTCATATAAAAATAACAGATTATTTGATAAAATCCCTTAAAGCTGAAATAATTTTCTGACTTGCTGCATGTACCCAGTACCTTTTCCATTTCTTGCACAGTACAACAGGAGAATATTCAAGAAATGGAACTTTACAATGATACTATCTTCACTATAGTCCTCTTCAGATATCTTCTTTCTGTGAAAGTTCTGTAGACAGGAAGCAGGCTACCTCTTCTCCTCACTATTTTTGACAGCCTCATCACACAGATAGGATTTTTTGCAGAGGAAAATTAGCTCTACCCGTGGAAGCGCTATCAAGAATTTTAGAATCTTTTAAAATCAGGATTCTAATATCTCAGAGAGAGCCTCTATGGACCGAAAAGGGTCTCCTTTGCACACAATCCCCTCTATATGTAAAATGTAGTGAGAATGGCCTGGGAGAGGCAGAACATTATTCCCCTTATTCCTATTCATATTTGGTGCTCTCACACAAGAACCCCTGAAGAGGGCGTCTCTCTCTTGCGGAATCTTTTCAGCAACAATTATTCATGATCAGCCTGAAAACTACAGAAAACAGCATCTTTGTCAAAATTAGTGTTGATGGTAGGAATACCCAGATTAATATTGCAATTCCTGATCTTTCTTGATATACAGTCAGCCAGTTGTTTTTTTCCCCCTTTTTTCTTGTCAGAAAGTCAATGGCAGAAAAATAAAACTGCTCTGATTTGGAGTGAACGTGCAGTGCAAAAGGGGGAAATTCAGGCTTGTCTTTTGTTAAGACAGGATGGAGGTATCTAACTTATAGGATGGAGATGGTGGTGGTTGTGAGAGAGGCAGACGCAAATATCTGTTATCACTACACTGACACCTCATTGTCATCCAGCCTCTTTTGGGGACTGTGAAATTTATATATTTCATCTCCTTTCCTCTTCCCATTACTCTTTCACAATGTGGATATTACACTGAAGTCTTTTCTTCTGTTTAAAAATAATGTTCACTTGGACTTTTTACACAGCCCTCCTCATTTCATATATGCATCTCTTCTGCAAATCATTAATTATTTTTTTTAACTGTGTAAAATTGTAAATAATACAGGTTGAAGCTTTATCATAAGTACGATAAAAAAAACAGGAAAACTATTATTTGTGTGTTAGAGATTGGTAATGTGCTAAGAGAATATGTGTAGCTCAGGGTTGAACTGTGGAGTCCTTGGGGTTCTCTGAGCTTGGTTGTTTTCTGCTAAACTTTCAAGCTTAACATATTTTACTTATGGGAAGTAAATAAAATATTTACTGATGGGAAATGTGTGTTTCTCCTGCTGCTGTCCAACATAAATCAGAGAACTATAGTCTGTATTTTGGGGCAATATGAAGTTTCTGGGATCCATTCTGTTTCCTATATTATATCTTAATGTCCATCTAGACCTTGCACTAACTGCCTAAAACTTGTCCTTGGCATAAATGCACAATATATGTGTACCTTGGTGTTCACTTATATTTTCATAATAAATAAATATGAATATAAGAATATTATAATTCTTTGCTTCTTTTTATAACCTTTCTAAGAATTCCTGCTATTGTTGAATTTTTGTCTAGAGCAGTGCTTTTCAACCTCAGCAACTGTAAGATCTAAGATGTGCAACTCCCAGACTGGACAAGATACATAGCAAAGGGAATATATGTCTTACTGACAAAAAAAATTAGGAACTGATACAACTTATGCAAAAGGTCACAGATCTCATTGGAAGCTATGATTACTAACAGCCACTGTCCCTGTTAGAAGCTATGATTACCAATCCACAAACCACTGGTCAAAAAAAAAAGGAAGAAAATGCTGACCTTTCTTACTATTTATGCATTCTGAAATTACTATATATATAAAAAAAACAAATCAAAAAAAGATCGGTTTTCAAGAAAGGGAAAAATAGAATATGTGCTGGGGAGATTTAAGAAGCAACAAATGAGTAGCTTAAAATGCAGTGTCACACTCGGAAAGGAATACTTCAAACCTTTTATCCCTATAGATTATAAAAATGTTATAGCATACTCCCTTGCTGGAGCTGTGTTAAACTGAATCCTCTGGTGGCACGTCTACAAACTTTGCACAAGTTTGCTTGCTTGACTTATTTTTTATCCAAGGAGATATAGTGCAGTGGTAAAGCAAATGTGCTGTGTAGAAGGTTTCCAGTTCAGCCCCAGCAACTCCAGAAACAGCTGAAAAAACTCCTGCCTGGAATATCAGCCAGCATCAATATAGTGGACTAAAGAGATCAACGGCCCGACGTTCTAATATTTAATAATTTAATATTTAGTAATTTAACATTTAATAGTTTATTTGTTAAAACGTTTAAGAAATAGAATAAATAGCTATTGTAATAAAAGGAAAAAAGAAGATAGAATAGTGGATAAAGGACAAAATATTCAATACACAAAGGGTTTAGAATTATCATAAAATTTAAAATTCATCATTCATTCATTCATTAATTATATGCATAGAACGAAATTCATTATATCATCAAAATGCTATGCGGATGATGCAGTACTTCCCATTATGCAACTGCAAAGTGCAATAAGGCAACTGACTAAAACAAAGGTTTTGGTGAATTCTCAAGATATAAAATTAATGCCTAAAAAGCAAAGATAAGACACTTATCCCAAGAAAAAGAAAGCTTTGTGCAGAAAGAGTCAGGTGGCCAGTCAACAAGAAACCCAGTGAAATATTTGGGACTGTATTTGACAGGGAGTAACAAAGATATATTTGAAAATAATTACACCAAGTTATGGAGAGAAATTAATATTTTGAAAGGCATAAAAATTTAAAACTCTCCTGGTTAGGATCAATTGTGACTGTTAAAATGAATATATTACCTAAGATTTTTTTTTTTAATTTCAAATGATGCCAGTTTCAATCCCAGAAAATCTTTTGTAAGATTGACGAAGAATAGTTAATAAATTTATCTGGAAAGGAAAAAAAATGAAACAAAAACTAGTTACAAACTCAGCATTAAAACCGTGGTCCCAGAGAAAATAAAATACTTCTTCGTCCCTGAGAGAGTTTTTTTTGGCAAAGTCACCAATTGATATGGGATGTTAAGAGCTTATGTTTGAAGATGTTTTAATAATGTAACTCTTTATAGTGCAAAAGCATTGTGCATCAAGAGAAAGCACTGCACACATTTATATGTAAAAGAATTTGCATTATATGTAATATGCCAATATTTTTGTTTGCAGAATGCAATACTGTAATTATATTAACTTTTGATTTTTAGAACGCAGATTGAAAAGCAAGAGCATTTCTTGTGTGTGCCAATGAAAATTTCAAGAACAGGACATTATTTGCTTTAAAAAAGGAAACAATATTTAGTCCCCAGAGTCACCTTTTATTTTCAAAGTTCTGTCCCACTTATTGATTCATGTGGGAATAATGACACAGGCAGACATAGCCATGAAGACACTCCAAAGGTCAACAAAGCGCTTGGCAACAGGGTAAAGGAGCTGGAGATGCAGATGGTTTTTCTTCAAAATTTCCTGACAAAGGGCATGGCCCAGAAAGAGAGAAGAATATTGGAAGGGAACAGCTATGTAGATGGTACTAAGTGGGAACTGTTTGCGTACTTGATGCTGGGATATGTTTCTACATTGAGGGACTCCTGGCAAAAGACGGGTTACACCTCACCAGAACTGGGAAGAATGTATCTGGAAAACGCCTTGCAAACCAGATCCAGAGGGCTTTAAATTCAGTGGCATAAGGAAGAGAGCCCAGAAAATAGTATGACTGCTGTGTCTTAGGAACAGGACTGGGAAGGGTATGCAGGCTATGGAGGAACATAATAACGAGCATGTAAATACAGGAAGGAATAAGTCAAGTGATACATCCCAAGGATTTCAGTCCCTCTGCATAAATGCATAGAGTATGGGGAGTTAACAAGAAGAATTAGAAGTCTTAATGCAGAAAGGCAAATATGACTAAGTGGGACAAAGGTTATAAATGAAATGCCAAGACTGAACAGAATAGCTTATTCAAATGGACTAAATTAGATAAAAGGGAGGAGGAGTGGCATTATGTGTGAAGAAAGTACAAACATGCACTAAGATTCAGGAATCTGAGTGTGAAGATCCACTTGAGAGCATCTGGGTAAGAATACAGTATTCATAAAAATATATTATTATAATTATAATTATTTTGTTTTACAGACTATCAAAACAGGCAGAAGTTCTGGATAATGTCCTCCTGGGCCGTATTACAGAACTTTCAGGGAAGATATATATGTGTGAGTTTGGTATGTATGCATGGCTTTGAGTCAGTCTTGACTCCTGGTGATCACCTAGACAAGTCCTTGCAGTTTTCTTGGCAAGGTTTTTCATAAGTGGTTTTCCATTGCCTCCTTCCTAGGGCTGAGGGAGAGTGACTGGCCCAAGGTCACCCAACTGGCTTCGTGCCTAAGGCAGGACTAGAACGCGCAGTCTCCCAGGTTGTAGCCTGGTGCCTTAACCACTGCACCAAACTGGCTCTCTGGATGATGGGTTAGAAAGTGTGATTACCAAGTTTGCCAAAAACACTAATATAAGAGGAATAGAAAGCACCTTAGAGGAGAGATTTGAGATTCATAAGGGTCCTGACAAGCTGGAATAAGAGTAAGACACCAGCAAGCTGTGTTTCAACAAGGACAAATGCAAAGTCCTACATTTTGATCAGAAAAATCAAAGGTATGAGTATTGAATGGAGGGAGGACCATCCTGAGCAGCATACATGCAAAAAGAATCTGGGTATCTTGGTGGATCACAAACTGAACATGAGCCAACAATGTGGAACAGCTACAAAAAACAGGATCCAAGGCTGCATTAACAGAAATATAGCGAAGATCAGATCAAGAGAAATAATTGTTCCTCTCTATATATTTATGCCTATATTTAGAGAGTTTATGTACATCTTAAATACATATCCTGGTGGCTAACAACAATTCAAAAGAAATATATAATAAAATATCAAAGCATAAATCCAAGCAAAATTAAAAATAATTATAATATTAGTTATAGCATTGGGGTAGGATGAGGCTGGATATATGGGAAAGTGCTGCTCTGGGGTGCCATGAGTTTTGACAGAGTTTTTATTGATTCTATTTTTGGTTTGGGGTGGGTTTTTTTTTTTTTACTGTTTTGTATGCTACACAGAGTCATTATTACAAAAAGGGCAGCTATATAAACCTTTTAAATAAATGATAGCTGTGGCCCTATAACAGTCTCACAACCCATCTGCACCTATATCAGGTTCAACTAACATCCTGGCCCAGAGCCTGAGGAAAGAGTCATGTTTTCACAGCTTTCCAGAAGACCAGGAAGGTTGGGGCCCTTGATCTCGAGGGGAGGCTGTTCCATAAGCCAGGCACTGTGACAGAGAAGGCATTGGTCACTTCACACCTAGAATACTGAGGTCCTAAAATGCAGTCTGGTCACTTCATTTTAGACTTCATTGGCCAATGGCTGTAATAAAATGTTATTAACTTCATTTTAGAAAGGACATTGACAAATTAGAGGGTATCCACAGGAAAGCAATCAAGAAGGGGCTTGGAAAGAAAATCTTAGAAGGAACTGCTAGAAGTGTTAAGTCTGGAGAAGAGAAGACTGTGGGGAGCTATGATGGTTGTCTTCTAGTGTTTGAAGGGCTATCATACAGAAGACTGGGCAGAATTGTGTCAGAGTTGATTATTTATTTGGGTGACCTGTATCCCATCTTCCATTCAGGAGCTCAGTGTACATAGCATTCCCTCCTTCCATTCCTCATCCCCACCAACAACTCTGTGAAATAGATTTCTCTGAGAGAGAGTGGCTGGCCCATAGTCATCCAGTTAAAATCCATGGCTGAGAGTATATTAAAACTTGGGTCTCTCCAGTGCCAGTCTTACTGTTTAACCACTGCAACACAGTGCAACAACACAGTGTTGAGAAGACAGGACAAGAAACAATGGGTTTAAATGACATGAAACAGATTTCAGTTGGACATGATAAATAATTTTCTAACAATAAAAACTGCTCTACAATAGAACAGACTCTTCTTTGTACAGGTGTGTCAATAAAGGCCACCAGTCAGGGATGCTTTAGTAATGGATTCCTGCTCTGGGCAAGAAGCTGGACTAGATAATATCTAAGGCACATTCCAACTCTTACATTCTATGATTCAACTGTATTATGTGGATAATGCATCTGCATTAGAAAATTTAGTAACGAAGAAATACTTCATGTGGTTCTAATACACATTTTCCACTACTTTATTAATTAGATTGAATTGGCTTTTCTATATTTGTTTTTGACACAGTCTTCACTTTGTAGAGTTAGCGTAATTCATGTAGTGACAGAGCTACTTACAAATGATTGTTTCAGAATATATCATACATATACCACACGTACATTTTTATCGGCTCTATGTTTTATTGGCAAACACAGACAAAATAATCTGAGGCCACATCCACACAGCTGTTTTGCTGTGCTCCACTCACATCCCAGAACCAACAGGAAATCATGTCAGTTTTGCTGCCCGCATGGTGCCTCCTGTGTACCCAGAACATGATTGTTACCCAGAACATCATCAACCCTAACCTCCTGTAGGAAAAGCCTTCTCCAACCAGTATGGACAATGCCCTGGTTATTCCATTCAGAGCATTCCCCCCCCCCATTGTTTTCTTAATTGATACTATTATTCCTTAAACAATGTGTTGACCAGTTGACTGTTTAAACTTTGGACCACCAGATGATGAAAAAGAGATTTTTTTTTTTTTTAATTATGGCTGTCATCCAATTGTTGTCCAGATTTGTGCAGCTAAAATGCCAATGGATAATTACTGCTGAAAAGTTGAAGTTTGAGAAAGGAGTTTAACCATGAGGATGGGTATGTAAACTATAAACTGCCCTAAGAATATGAAAAGAGGAAACAAGGTGGCATGGCCTTCTTGGGAGCAGTGGCCATTGGGAAAAGAATTCCTAATCACCTAGTATTAGGAGTCCAAGAGCTGAGTTCCTGCAACTGCATGCATTAAATTAGGCAGAGACTGATCAGGTTCAAGTTATCACACCCTCTAGGTTGACTAGCTGACTGACAGTTGGAGTTTCAGTGTCCCTTGCAACCAAGAGAGGACTGATGGGGCAGGGAAAGATGTCAGGGAAAGAATGAAGGGGATGGTCTCCCAAGAAACAAGCAGAACTAACTGGAGTCACAACATTGCCAGCAAATTTCTGGTTGCTTCCCCAATGCACATCAATACATTTTTCACTGCCTACATGCACATTTCTGAGGTGGGATATTAGAAAAACACCTTCAGAACATAACACCTTAAGTCATCTATGAGCTGTCTCAGCTGTGGGAGGACACTGAGATACAGGCAGAGGCCTGCAGATGTGTCTTTGAGAAACAGTCAATGGTCTCTTCTCACTCCAGGGCAAGGAGGTTGTGTGGATTGGCCCTGAGATTTTCCTTACTTTGCTAGATCTCTCTTGGACATAGCTACATATAAAACTGCTAGGTAAATAGAATGCTGGGACAATGCAAACAATGGTCCCTTTTGTGGTACACCACTGAGGGCAGGCTAGGCAAAGCTATGAAAACAATTCCAGCGTCCTACTGGATAAAACTTACATCTTGAACACTACTCACTCTATGTATTGTAGTGAGAAGAAAATAAAGGATGTTTGAAATTCTACAAAGTCTTGTTTTTGGAAGTTTCCTTAGTTGTGTTTTGATTTGCTTTTAAAGGGTTTTAATCTTATCCAAAGCTCTCACAACTATATCTTCAGGCTTCTCTTTATTATTTCCTAGTAGCAAAATGTCTGCTTAATAATTGGAAAAAAAATAAAAGATCAGCACTATCATAATTACGGTTACTCCTTCACTAATTTACTGTCCATTCTGGCCATAAGCAAAGCACATGACCTTATAAGCATAAAATCTGAGTTATCTAAAGTTTGACAGTTATGTAGGTATAAAAGATGTATATTAAAGAGCACAGTTGAGTTTAGAACTTTTTCAACTTACTTCAATTATTTGTGGCTGTGTCATCATAAAAAAGGGTACTTCAGCTGAAGGATCCGCCATATTTACCCAGCAGGGTTAATTATATATTTTTAAGAACCCTCTGCCTTCTATGCCTCAGATGTTATGAATAAATTCTTGAGATTCTTGATCAGTTCTCAGTCATGCTGATATTTCGCCCTAAAAGACAGAAATAGGCTTTAAAACCTTAGGAGAGATTAAACACAATTCTCAATAACACAGCCTTTTTACATGAAAAATTATTTACCAAAAATCAAAATGTATTAGAACATATATATTTTTCAATACACAATACAAAATGTTAACATGAAAAAACAAATACAACTTCCAACAGTTTTTTCATTAACTTACAACATATTCTTTCATGTATAAAAATACGTCACAAGCTGCATATTGAAGTTGCATTTAAAAAAATACTTTAAAAAATTAACCCATGGATTTGAATGTCTATTTCTGTATTCTGCAGAAACAGGAAGAGCATTCAAGCAAGAGTTTCCAGGCTGTAGGTTAGCCTTAATGTCAGCAATGCTTCCAGAATCCTAAAAATATTTAGAAATTTTGGTGCAGGTTAAACCTATATTTGTCCTTTTGCCTACTGGAAAATGTAGGGTTGCTAAATGTTCCTAACCCAAACCACAGGTTGGAAGAATGGGAAGAAACACTAGAGCACTGATCTTGCACACTCCTTCCTTCCTTCATCAATGGGGTAAGAGATTAGAAGCTTCTGTTCCTCATTAGCAATAAATATTTTCCTGTTGTCTTTCAGTGAAACAAACTGCTAGTTGAATGAAGCATAGTTTGCTGCATTTGTATGTAAGAGGAACCTATAGTTTGCCACTGATTAGAAGCAGAAGCATCTAAACATTTATCTTCAAGCTCAGATGAAGGGAAGGAGGGAATATGATTCTTATTCCCATCAGATACCACTTATTTCATGATTTAAAGGATTATTTATCTAGACGTCCCACACACTTTTGACGTCCCACACACTTCTATAATATATGGTAGATCCTCTTGCATCCAGGCCCTGGGTTTTAGGATAGTGGGGAGTTTGGAGGTTGAGCTTGTGCTTGTTTTAAGAGAGCCCACCAAATCAGTGACATGAGAAAAAGAAAACTAAGCGAATACCATTCTATTAAACTCCAGCTATTTGGAAGAGATTGCCAGAGGGGTTTCATTTTTCACCTGACCAATTCTGCTGAATGGTACAAATGGTACTAATGAGTGCCTGAGCCTCACAAAATTATTGTTTAGGGCTACAATTAACAGCCTTATATTGAAAAAAATGAGCTTTTTTTTAATATGGTATAAAAAATGTAGGACACGTTTGTACAATTTCTACTCCCTACCCCAAAAGAGTCTTGTGATACCCTTGTGGAGATCCCTGTTCTTTGTGCCACAGACATTCAGTGCTACCATTTTTCTTTGGTTTGCTGTTGGTGTGACACTTTTGAGAAAGGATATTTCTTTAACTTTATTTTTGCTCTGGCCACACCCATGTTTGCATAAAGTCCCCCTTACTGTTTCAACATGGCCTCCAGCCAGAAAAGCAAGCTAAAGTTCAGGCTTTGGCATCAACATCCTTCCCACTTATTTTAGAACCTGAACTGGAACCCATCCCTGAATATGAGTAATTTCTTTCTCTATAGGGAGAAGGGGAAATATGGGAAAGTGAAATATGGTGTGGGGATATTTTTTAAAACCTTCTGGCATGTATCCTTAACCTTAATGCTTATATGCAAAATAATAATGTGCAGATCTTATAATATTTTGCATGCAAACATTAAGATTGAGGGTACATGCTAGAAGATTTCAAAAAACGATCATGTCATATTCTCCTCCTCCCTACATAGAAAGAAAGCCCTCAAGTTCAGGGAAGGGATCCAGTTCAGGTTCTGGAATGGGACTGAAGCATCTTGTCCACATCTTTAGGTCTCATAAAAACAAATGTCCTTGAGAACTTTCTTTTGTTTATGATGCAGTTTATAGTTCATATTTAACTATCAAGAAATGTCCTTTATTCTGATATTTCTTCTCTGCAAAAAACATTATGTCTCATGTCCTTTTGGGATTGGAGGGCATATAAACCCTAATCATCAATCAATCAATCATGTCACTCACTCACTCATTTTATTTTGGTCATTGACCAGCAAAACAGATCTTTGAAAAACAGAATAATATTTAACACACCGAATATCAATGCAGCCTATACACCATAGAAACTGACTAGAATAAAACAAGTTATAACATTATATGGCAGTACAACTAAAATTATAAGTTTAAGAATTTAGGGTGTAAAAATTAAAATAGTAATGCAATTGGAATAAAGCAATTAAATGATTATTTAGAATAATAGAATAGTAAAATTACTGACCTAAAATATAGAACCATTATAATGCTAAATTCCATGAAAAAACTGTAATTGATATTATATCTAGAGAATATTATTATATTATTATAGATATTATTATAATATCTAGAGAAAATGTAGTGATGTAGTGTATAAAGAAAAATGATACATAAGGAGTGATTACAATTTAAG
This sequence comes from Python bivittatus, assembly GCF_059951505.1. Classification (NCBI taxonomy): domain Eukaryota; kingdom Metazoa; phylum Chordata; class Lepidosauria; order Squamata; family Pythonidae; genus Python; species Python bivittatus. The sequence goes on along the minus strand of NW_028277112.1, from coordinate 56,290,375 downwards.
AAATGAAAAGTTAGAATCCAATTAATATGACTATTTATATATATTATTAAAATGACTTGGGCAACTATTAATGAAAATGTAATGTAATCAATCATATCAAGTGACAGCAGAGTCAGATTAATAAAACAAAATACAATTTTAAGCACTGCAGTGGTATGAGGGAAACTTAAGTAGTCCTCGCTTAGTGACTGCCTTGGGCAGTGACTTTTGCAGTTACATTGGTGATGAAAAAGTAACTATGCGACCAATGTCTGCATTTACAACCTCTCTCTCAGTCAGTCAGTTAGTACACACTGTCCTGTGTAAAATTGTAAGCATAGTTGTGGTCATGTGATTTTTCACTTAGTGACCGCTTCACTTAACAACTGAGTTGCTGGTACCAAATATGGTCGCTAAACGAGGACCACCCATATTATTTTGCTTTAAACACATTGATACGTTATGTTCAACCTCCTACTTAAAACTTGATATTATTTGTGTTGATAAGAAAAACAGGTTAACAATATTTATGTTATGCCTACATTTCAAACACTATATGTTTTTGCAAGCCGTGTACTCACAGGCCATAATATTGTGTTCCGAAGAAGATGACTATATATTCCTATTTATTTCTCACACCCTCTTTCCTTCCTTTCTTTTCACCTTAACATTGCCCATTTCTGATCCCAGCAAAACTCTCAGCCACCCACTATGTATAATTCTGCTCATTTCGTAGTTTATATCTTAATGTGTTTCAGAACATGCTCCTCTATGTCACACCACTTCACATATGCAATCAAATAGGCCAAAATACATACAACTTGTGAATTACCAGATCAAAAACAGTTAAACAGCTAAGTGGGCAAACACCAGGAACTCAAAAAGGTTCTTATATTTGTGGTCGACTGAATTACAAAATAAGAATGTCTGCCAGTCCTTGGCCAGCCACAATTTCTGCCTGGTGGGCTATATTCAAAATAAGCCTGGCTGATGTAGCTCCACAAAATTTATGAAACAGCAAAAGCTTGCCTCTACAGTGACACGATCCTTGTAAAATACACACTCTTGCTCTGAAATTCAGCTATATTGGCTGAACTTTGCCCAGATATATTCCACTGAAGTTTTTTTATATAACTTGGAAGTTATCATTTCTCTTGGAGGTTTTATAATTCTTTGTGCAAAGACAAGGAAGGAAGGAAAAAAAAAACCCCAACCATCCCAAAGTTAGAATTCAGATTATAAGAACCATTAAAAGACAATATAAATTACCAATTGTTCGTAATATTTAATTATTTACATGGAATAACTTTCAGCCAATGAGATAAAGGTCTATGATGTTATAAATAAAAATAATGAAAAATCTATAATTGGAGCCAGATTTAGGTGCATATAGTGGGGCTGGATGTAATGGACTAAAACAAGTGAATTTCTCTGTTCTCTCTTACCTGTGGCAACTTCTCCGTTCCTCCAAAATGGGAGGAATTTCTCCCAAATAAGGCTGACTAGAGCTTGGGAGAAAATGAGATTCCCTACTAATTGGAGGTACCTTTCATGATCCAAACTGTTAGCCATCCCTCAATATTCCTTGTATCTTAACTTACACAATTCAGCAAAGTCCTCTAACCATTGATGTAGAATTGGGAGTTGGTGAGGAAACTTATAAGGAGAAGGAATGGAGAAATCTGATTCTTCCAGCTTCACTACAAACGCCTATATTTGTATTCAGTTGGCTTTGGTGTGGGTCATGTGTGGAAGGGGTCTGCATCTCTATTTCTTTTTAAAGTTCCAGATGGTTATTAGTTATACAATTTAACGAAGAGCTCCTGTGCAATGAAAAATACACTTGGCAGATTATCAACAAAACACTGATTACTATTATCCTGCCAGTCCCAGCAGGATGAGAGAAATCCCTTCCCCGTGTTCTCATGTTGCATAAAAGTCAAAGAAGGACAGACCTTTATGTCTGGAATAACTCCCTCAAGTCCTGTGGCATGCACAAAATACTCCAACAGAAAGAGGCCTGCCTGTCACACTGCAGATATATTTGCAAATGGGGTAGCAAAAGCCTTCTCGGTATTTCTGATTGCCTTCAAAGTACACTGCAAAGTGAATATTTTCAGTGCAGGAAATGTTGTGAGTCAAAGCCAGAAGAGGCATTCTTATTTCTGCCAGATGTAGAGAACAATCCCTCTTTTCTGTATGTGCCAAAGAACTTAGAGATGAGGAGAGTGACTCCAAATGAAAGCTGGGTACTATGGACAGAATGACTCTATGGATCCCTGACAGGGCAAGTAAGAACTTTAAATAAGAATATATTTTGTTTAATTAATTTGCATCTTTCTGGAATTAACCTTATAGATACCATACCATAATTTGTAAGACAATTACAAAGTTTATATTGTCTACCCAATTTGGTAATCCCTTCTGAGTTTGGGTACCAAGCTGACCTTCCTCTAAAGCAAGGAAAGGCAGCATGTAGTCTTAAGTTCACCCCAAATCCTGTTTCCTATAGCCTGAAGATTTTTGTGACTCTTGAGGCCTCCTCCAACAATCTTGTTGAAATTTGTCAGTGCAATTTCCAAATGTCAGTAGTGCAGTTTCCCACAATCTTGAAGTAAGAAACACAGTAAAATTATAATGTAAATTTTAAAAGGAGAAAGGAAGGAAGGAAGGAAGGAAGGAAGGAAGGAAGGAAGGAAGGAAGGAAGGAAGGAAGGAAGGAAGGAAGGACCAACCCCAACTTTTCTTTAAGCCAGAAGAAAATGAAAAATCCTGCTTGGATCAAGTATGGGATAATGTACCACCAACTGTCCTCCTCCTCCTCCTCCTCCTCCTCCTCCTCCTCCATCATCATCTACATTTATATATTGCTTCCTATGCCAAAACATCTCAAAACAGTTTACAGTAAAAACAGCAATAAAATACATAATACAATAATACATAAAGCAGTATTAAACAATATCAACCATATTCAGTGAAATGTATTTGTTAAGAAGGAAAGTGGGGAAAATATTCCACTATTCATACAGGGAAGGCCAGGGGGTAAGGATTAATTTTCATCAGGTACCTAAAAGATAGTATATTAGGCATCTCCTGAATTTCAGGGGGCAGAGTATTCCAAAGCATGGATACTATCACAAAGAAGACCCACCCATAAGCAGCTACTAGGTGGCATTCAGTGATTCTTGGTACACTTGTCAGAACCCTTATTAGCTCAGTAACTAACTAGGTCTGTAACAAAAAAGCAATCAGGTAGGTAGCCTGGTTCCAAGTTGCCCTTCTGCATCATAACCACAACCTTGAATCTGTCTCTGTAGCTAATTGGAGTTGTTTCCACAGATTTAACATATGCATAGCTAGGCACCCCACTCTGTAACCTGTCTGCAGCTTCTGGACCAAGTTCAACGATACTTCATATAAAATGCATTGCAGTAATCTAAATAAGAGATGAACTAATTTAGCTAGGCAGTTTGTAAATTGATTATGGCCTTTTTAGGCACAAACTGAAGTGGACACTAAACACTTCTAGCCATCCTAACAACACTGACACTAAGAAGCACCCCCAGACTATCTACTTCTTGGAGACCGCAGCGTCATTTAAAATTCTCAGACCCAGTTCTCAGATCCAGGAACCATCCACCTACAAAGCCTTTGTCTTATTGGTATTCAGTCTCTATTTATTGGCCCTCATCCAACCCGTCAGTATATCCAAGCATTGGTTCAGGCCATGCACAGCGTCTTCTGATTTAGATAGGATAGGGAAGTAGAGCTGAGTATCATCTGCATATTGTTGACGTGCACTTCCAAACTTCCTAACAACTGCATCCAATTGTTTCATTATAAATGTGAAATAGCATTCAGACAAAATATGGATTTCTGGCACCCCACATCATAGGTATTCAAATGCAATGGCTCAATAATACTTTCTGAGACTGTTCCTGCACTGCCCCTAATTCACATCAGTGGTCCAGGAAAAATTCCCTCACAGCATTCAAAAACTCATCAGATTCCATAAGACTCCAGGTGGACCACCTTAATGGGTCCTCTCCCCAATTCTCCGAAAAGAGAATTAGTTAAGATATGGAAACTGCATTTGGTTTAATTACTGAAACATTGGTAGGACTAAATTTCAAAAGGAAATTGGTGATCCCCAATTGCTTTGTACTGATGACTCACCTCCTTTTAACACAGAGAGAACAAATTTGATTGAGAAGGCCAAAAGGTCACTGCAGCTCATCTGAGAAAAAGGAAATATTTTTAGCAACTAGTTACAACTGCAAATAATGCAAACTAGCTTGTTATTGCACTGAGAAACCAGGTGGGCACAGCTGAGCCAATTCTATACCACCCAGCTCACTCACTCAAGACTCAGTAATAGATGCCAGGTCAGCTGTTTCACCTACAATTAAGTGATAGATGATTCCTGTCTTACTGGAAACTGACCTAGTTCTTGCTGTTCCCAAAATTGAAGTGCAGCCCACATGTGCACTAAAGACTTCTAGTGACATAGATAAATAAACTGAATTGTAACTGAGGAGCAGCACAGCTATTTTAGGTTAGTTCCAGGGTTTGGACTACACACATTAGGATTTTTTATTTACTTTGCCTGAATAAAAGTCACCCTATATATATTCAGATAATATTACCTGTACTGGGTCTAAGTGTACAAAGGAATCAAAGGAATTATAAGCCTAAATCTCTAAGGAATTATAGTTTGAACTTTGAGATCTAAAAATTACAATGTTTAAAGTATGTCAAGCATGAATCATATTGACTTAACATATAGAAAGTTGACAATGTACAATGTCAGCAGTAAAAGAATTACCCTTTTTAGAGTTACCAGGTTCGACTGGTAATCTACCAGGCCCAATCTGTGAAGTGGATACTGTAGTTCTGATAATGTGGACACAGGGAAGTAATTAATATGCAATTAGTACTGAATGTTCCAGGACTAATGTATCAATATATTTCTTATATTTTGTTTTGATGATGTTGTAAATCGCTTTTACAATTGGAAGAGACAACTTTATCAGAACAAAACAGACTAATGTAAGCATTGACATAACGGAAAGACTGATAATTCATTTGTTTTAATTCCCCCTCGTGCAAAATATCACAATAGAACCAACTTCTGGTCAAGAAAAGCTTTGTAAAGCTTCTATCCTGACTATTAAAGGTCTTTCTAAATAAACTTATTAAGTGTTTGGATAGTAACATTTTTTCATTTGAAATACAAATACAAAAGTGACATGAATAGAATTTTTTCCTAGGACTGCAAAGAATTGTGAAGCTGGAAAAATGTAATTTCTTCCACACTAGTACTTCTTTTGTACCTGACAGTCTAAGGCAGAACAGGTCATGTGAACATCACAGCATGTTCTAGTTCCTCTACTTTGCAGAAAGAAGCCACACATCTATGACATTTTGTATTTTTTTAAAGAAAGTTTTAAAAATATATTTAGAAGCTGAATTCTTTTATTATTATAAGGTAAAGGACACATGAATATTAAAAAATAATAGCAAGTGGAACTGTCCCCTCATTCTGGAACAATGCCACAATAATGAATATTTCTATTCCTTATTTCCATTTTATTAAAAATGGTTTTATTTCTTTAAGGTCCAGAGCTTTAAAATGAGAAACATCAAAGCAGGAATGGTCCTCCATCCTCAGAAAGGTTCCATTATCCATTATGTGAAGGTAGAAAATTTTACTGCTATAATTCAGTCCAGATTAATAAAAGCCATCTCCCTCTCCCTCCCTCTGTAATACACACATGAACTCACAGACACAACTCCATTTGTACTCCCTACTCATACACATGGTAAATAGGGGATCACATTTTCATACACAACTTATTACACAGTTCAGAGGAATCTCGAGACACCAGCTTCACAGGAAGGGCACTTTCAACCATCAAGCTGGCATTCTATAGTGAGACATTCACAAAATGAGCTTGCTTTCTAGAGTTAAGAGATGTGAAGGGCCAAGGCATGTGAAGCTGGAAAAATTGTGAAGCTGGAAAAACATAATTTCTTGCTTGCTCCCTTAAGGTTCCTCTCCCTATCCCAGAATTTTTTACAATGAAAAGTGGCATTTACAAATTATTTTTAAAAGATAATGACCTTTCCACTTTTAAGATGGCTATATACCAGAGGAGGGTTCTCAGTGAAGGCCTCAGCAAATTAGATGGCGAGGACTGACAGGCCATATTTGACTTTAAGGGAAGAAAGTCATCCCTATTTTACAAGGAGAACCTATTTGTTATGCATGAAGGAGTTTTGAAATGGTGCAAAAGGGTATGCATTTTGATAATTGTATTATTAATATTTTATTTCTTAAATACTGTAATGCCTTAACATTCAAGGACACATCCAGTATGTTTTTACATTGATAAAAATATTTTTCCAGAGGCTTCAGTGAAATCTAATTGTCAACACTTATATACATAGTTATAAAGACCTTTGAACTGACTATGGTTTTCTGCCAATCACTTTACTCTTTATTACGGTCATAGACCAGTATAAGGAGGGTGAGGTACAGTCAGATAAAAAAACATAAAAGAGGCACTGGAGTTCATTAAAAAAAAGTTTTGAAAAGCTAAAAGATATAAAACAGAAGGTATATATAAAATGCAAGAATCTAAAAGGATCTAAAAAGGAGAGGTAGGAGCATTAGATGGGCGTGAGGGAGCATAAAGGTACTAACTATATGGCAGACAGAACTCAAATTACAGAGCATTCTAGTATGACGAACTATGCTCATGAAGTCTAGTCTATGGCACAGGTCATCATTTGACGAATTATAATTGCTGCTGCACAGAACATTATATATTGTAGCAGGATTGGTATCTGAAAGCAGAGGTGTAAAATTGTCCTGTGCGACCTGGGTATTTGTGCAGTAATGGTGAGATGAGGCTAGTATGAATGTTTCTGTAATACAGGCACTGGAGAAGCACATGCTCTGTTGTTTCTGTGTATCCAACCACAGGGGCACTGTCTCTCCAGGTAAGGGATCTTCCTGTATCGGCCTTCAAGGACAGCTGAGGGGAGGGCATGGCATCGTGCCAGAGTAAAGGCCCTCCGGCGTTTAGGTACTTCAAGTTTTGTTAAGTATGTCATAGGGGAGGCAAAATACCTGTTGGATTCACTGGCAATAAAGGTTGGGGACCTGGCTAGATCCAATGGGCGCTCTGTGTCTGGTACATGCTGTTTAATGAGTGCTTTGGCCTAATCATATCCCATGCTGAGTAGAAGACCTGGAGAGAAGCCCAAGGATGAGATTTTAGTTGCCACTGCCTGTTTCCATGTGGACTGAAAATTATCACTCATAGTTTCCAAGGGCCCTTTGGAACATCTTGCCCCCGGAGGTGAGACAGGCCCCCTCACTCCCAACCTTTTGGAGGGACTTGAAGACCTGGCTCCGCCATCTGGCCTGGGGTGGGGAGGGAGGTCATCAGATGTGGGGTTGGCTAGCCCCCTAGAGGCCTGGTGTTGCTGCCTTGAACCATTTTTTTCCTTTTATTTTTGTAAACATGTGCTGTAATAAATTTTAATTGTATATCTATTTATTGTTTTAATATGTTGTGAGCCGCCCAGAGTCCCCCATTGGGGGGAGATGGGCGGGGGCAAGTTTAATAAATAAATTAAATAAATAGTGGGGCAAGGCCAAGAGGAAAAACGAATAGTCTGAGCCAATAGTTGAGTATGGTCACCCACACTCTAGCCTCCACTTTCATGAGGCCTGTCTCTAGTCTCAGGGTGGCATTAGAGACACATTGTGGGACGTGAAGGGCCTATCTTAGAACTTTGGATTGTACAAGTTCTAATGGTGCAAAATTGGAGAAGGGGCTATTGGCTTGGCTTCGAATAATTTGAGTGCTGCAGGTATGTAATGGCTACCTCTTGTCTTAAGGAATTTAAGAATGGCAGTTGAGCTCCTCTGTGCATTTTCAGCAACATAGTCCCCATTGGCTTTCCTATTTCTGGCAGAATGAAGGACTACCCCCAGGTATTTGAAGCAGGAGACCTGGTCAATCTTGGGCCATTTACGCTCCAGGAATGGCTCTTGGGCCTTTTGGCAAATGCCATGATTTTAGTTTTGTGATAATTGAATTCTAGCTGGTCTTCCTTGAGATGTTAGTGCTTTCAGTGCTCTTTTAAGGCCAACAGGTGTTGTTTGTCCAATGTATTGCAGCATTGTCTGCATAGAGTAGGACAGAGATGTGTCTTCCAGCAAGTTTTGGGGAGTGAAAGTTCGTGTTGTAGAGATGGCCCACTGTGGAGTTGATATAGAAATTGAATAAGAGTGGGGCCAATATGCAGCCTTGCTTGATGTCCTTCTCAGTTTTAATGGCACTGGTGAGATAGCCCTAGGGGATATATCTTACTTTGAGTGAGGTCCCTTCATGTATTAGATGAAGTAGACATCGATCAACTGAGGAGGCCTCCAGTTTTTCCCACAATTTAGCTTTGGATATGGAATCAAAAGCTGTTTTGACATCTATGAAAGTGGCATAGAGGGAGGCTGTATTGCGGGAGGAGTATTTTTCAATGAGATGTTGGAGTACTAGGCACTGATCAATGGTGGACCGGCCTTCGCTAAAGCCAGCTTGGTCCTCTGCTAGTATGTTTTCTTGTTCCAGTCCTGGAATTCCAGTCCTGGAACTTCCATTGTAGGTGTCTTGGGCAGAGTTTGCTGATAGTGTTTTGGAGGCTAATCAGTCTATAATTAGCAGGCTCATCCTTTTTCCCTTTTTTATACAGTATATAAGGACAATGATCGCAAGCCCCCAGTACTTGGGGACTTGGTCAAAGGTCTTGATGCAGGTAAAGCGTGAGGCCAAAGTGGGGGCCCAGAGGTCCAAGTTGTTTTTAATGGCCTTTGGAGGAATTAGGACTTTTCCTAGAGCCTTTCCTGGTCTTAGTTGAGCAACAAGGTTCTTGATCTCTGTCACTGGGGCCCACATTGACAGATTTTCTGTTGTTTGGCTAGGGTGTCCACTGTGAACAGAGGTATCCATGTAGAGTTCCTGAAAGTATACCTCCCATGTCCCTGGGGGGATGTGACAGTCCACCATGGATGGACCATTGCTTTGGGAGCTTGAAGTGATATGCCAGAATAAGGCTGAGTCATTGGATTTGACTGCCTGAATGAGTCGCGTCCAGTTGTTTTTCATGGCTTCTTTTTCTTGTGTGCCAGCAGTTGTTTGTAGCATCTCTTCTACTGGACAAGGTCCTGTGCAGCTGTCAGGGTAGTATTGGATATATAAGCCTGGTAAGTTGTAGCAAGAGCTTTTTGGCATTAACGTGGTCCTTGTCAAACCATGGTTTGGAGTGGTGCTGTTTTTGCCCCAAGGTGCCCTGTTACTATGGGTTAGATGCTGGTGGAGCTGTTGGTTAAGGGTGTTATAGTTCTCCAAGAGTGCATCAGGAGACTCAGCCGATGTCAGGGCAGACCGAGGCCAGTAGCTCAGTTATCATTTGATTTGATTCCATTTGGCTTGGCAGTAAGTTCTTCCTGCTGGCCTTAGAAAGGGTTGGTAACAGTCCTCAGTATGTGTTTCTTGAGTGAAGACATTTAACTGGAGCAGGACTGGGAAAAGATTGCTGTCAAACATAGGCATAACATCTAGGGTCTTGGCATATGGGAGAAATTGTCTCTAGAGACAATTATATAGTCAACAACGCTCATTCTGGAGCCAGATAGGTAGGTGAATTCAGCTGGATGGTCACTTTCGAGCGCACCATTTAAAATGTGGAGGTTTAACCTGAAGGCTGTTTGAGCCAGGCAGAGACCTGCAGTGTTTGATTTCTGATCTTTTGAGCAATGGGTGAGGAGGAATCTGTCAACTTCAGGTCAGGAGGACATTTGTGCTGTGCGTAGAGGGTGTGGTCACTGGGGCCCAATCTAGCATTAAAGTCTCCTCCCAGGACTACAAATCCATTTGAATTCAACAATATAAGGTCAGCAGCACAAGTTTCCAGTTCAGCCTGCAAGGCTCTGATCTGGGGTTTCTGTCTCATTGGGGGCATATAAGCATTTATTATCAACAGGGCACAGTGACTGAATTGGATTAACACTGCCATGGCATATGACTTGAATGGGGGGAGGGGCCTTATTATAGCACATAGAGTAGTGGAGACTAGGACCCCCAGGCCCCCTTTCGCTCTTCTGTGCTTTACCCCTGGTTCTGCTCCAATTGAGAAATAATGAAATCCATTTAATAGCAGTTCGTCAGCAGTCCATGTTTCCTGAATCAATGATGTCATGGCGGGAGAGGAAGTCAGTAAAACAAGGATCTCCGGTATCCATACCAGTATGTGAGGACAAATTCTGCGTATGCACATATGTAGCATTTCTGTATGCATATGTCAGACATGTAACATTATTAGGGGAGGGCTGCTCTTGTGTCTTTTATTGCAAAATATTTTCTTTTTCCAGCTTAAAGACAGGATCATATAAAGGAGAGCAAAGCTAAAGTTGCCCATATTAGCTAGCAGCAGATGACATCTGGTTGAAATCTTTTTCATTATGCTGAAATGTATTTTTTGCCTATTTAAACAATTACTATTCCTAATACATACACTTTATGAAAATCTGTGCCTTATTTTCTTCCCTTTGGTGATCTGTTTATTATTATTTTTTAGCAATGTGTACACACAAGCATTTTTATATATAGTGATGAGGAACACAAGTCTGTCTATCCTGATGAAGAACATATATTTTGGAGTGATTATATACATTTTTGCTGACTATAATACAGAATCATGAAGTCAAAAGGGAACCCCAAGCCTTCTTGTGCAACAACTGAGATATGGGTCATTCTTACTTCACAAGCTTTACTTTATGGAATCCAAAATGCAATACAGTATGTCACAAGCATAGAGCTGGCCAGGGAATTCTGGCAGTTGAAGTCCACACCACTTAAAGTTGCCAAGGTTGAGAAACCCTGGACTAGCAGGAGGTAAGTGCAACTGTTTGAAAGAGTTGTTGGTAAAATAATTTGTCCCTCACACTACTGACCAGAAATGAATCTGTACCATTATCAAAACACTGGATGCTTGTATAAGAAGTGCACATTGAAGTGAGCTCAACAGCCTTAAAAGAACTTTTCTTAAAATGGGGAAGATACCAGTTATATGGTCTCAACCCACTGATTAAAAACAGCCCTAATAAAATAACATGAAAAGATGTTGTAAAAGGCAGACAATTGATATGTAGTTTTCTAAACCAAAGGGTGAGTTTTTGTAGTTTAATCAGGAGTATTCCCAAATTCTGTATCGTTGGAAATTTGGAATTCAGGATGTCAGATGAAACCCTGAATATGAATTATGATGAATGTAATATTGATATTGCTTCATTTTCATTTACGTACCATAATCCAATTAGAAAATCAAATAGCAAGTATTATTATGCCTCTTTAAAAGAACTCCAACGAAGCATAATTAAAAATATTTTTGGCATAGCACATGTTAACATTTAAGCATGATTTCTGTTGGCAGTTCTGTTGTTTCTCCTATGAATACAAGAGCATTTTTACCTTAAATGTTGATTAAATTCTCTAATGCTGGGAAATGAGTGGGAGAGTGTGTTATGAGTACACTAGCTACAAAAAGACATTATGCCAACTCATAAGGGGGAAAAGGCTTTTATACAAACTTGACATTTAATAACCAGACTTAGACCACAGACGACTTTCAAAAAACAGTTAAGTGAATGATTGCTATTACTACTGTGATTTCCAGAAATGCTCAGAGTTCTTTACAGGTACTTCTTCAAATATCATCTTACCTCTTTCTATTCTATTAAAAAGAAAGAAAAAGATGCTGAGACAACTCCATTGGTAGTGTCAGAAAACAAACAGACCCAAACATTGAAGAGTCTTTTGATTTTGGTTTAGTAACCTTTTCAGAATAGTGACAATATTTTAAGAACAAAGCAAGATTTTCCCTTATCTCAGCATTTGAGATTTGCTTTGTTAAATATAAATCGAGACTGAAAAGGGAGGAATAAATGTAATGTTACAGTTACTGCAACCCAAATATAGCTCTTGAGATAAAATAACAAGAAATTAAATAAATTGCTCATTCTAATTTGGATATAAACAAGTATATTTATATCAGTTTACCCTCAAGGTACAGCAGGGAGAATTGGGTAAACAGTACTGGCAAGACATGAACAAGAAACTCTTTACACCAGCAAATTCAAAAAAGCAAATTCAGTATTACCTGCCCAATGCACTTTATGGATTTTTCCTTAGCTAGCTTTAATGTCTTGCCCTCTATGAAATTGGAAGGAGGGTATAACAACATCCTTTTTGCGTAGTGAATGTGCCCCTGCGACCTGGAGGAATCTGAGACTCTAACCCCTAAGTTTCTTCAATGTCCTTTATACAGTATCTTGCACCCTACTCTCATAACTCTACTTGCTAATAGAAGTTCCACCTATTCTGAGGACAATCTCATTTGCTTTTTTATTATCAGATGGGGACTCTAAAATTTCCAGGAAAGTTGCAAGGTTTTTTTTCCCTAGCAGCTATTATTCTATGCAGGAAAACACTCTAATTTAACTGCCCTGCACAAATATACAAAACCTTCTACACTTTCTACACTGTTTTAAGTTTCATGTTAAGTCCTGACATTTAATAACCAGACTTAGACCACAAATGACTTTCAAAACAGTTAAGTGAATGATAGCTATTACTACTGTGATTTCCAGAAACGCTCAAAGTTATTTCAGTTACTTCTTCAAATTTCCTGTTAAGTTTCTTGTCACTGATCATAACATATATATACATAAACACCAACTTATATATACTCAGTATTTTAGTAACTCAGTATATTAGTACTAAAATTAGTATTTTACTCCCAAAGTAGTTATATGATTTAGTCAGATTTAAGTATTTAAAATCTTTTAGTATTTTGCTTTCATCATTTAGAGTAATCTGAACCATTTTGTTTACTTTTATTAATCTTTCAGATGATATCTGCATATTTTAAATTGGATCTTGTAACTTTTTAATAAAAACTTGAATGAATGGTGATCAATCACCATAATAAAGATTTTGAGACAATTTCTCATACTTTCAAATTCAGTATTCAAAAGTCTTTCAAAGGCAAAGGTTAGACTGCAGTCACACAGACACTGATCTGGGACTAAATCAGGTGGGGCTAACTTTTGTATAGGATTCCACCCATTGTATCTTAAAATAATGCAAGGAAGGAATTCTACAGTATAACTTTACATACTACTTTATTCCAGGATATCATATTTCAAGGGGAAAAGCTACACTGCCTAGCACAAATTCACACACTATTTGTTATTAAAGTAAATATACTGTATCTCTGGCACGAGTGAGAATTCTTAGATGTTCAGCCTCACAAAATCTAAAAGGTACCAAGTTGCAGAAAGCTGCAATAAATGAAAAAGTACTGGGCTAAACTAATACCTTAAAAGATGACAGATGTGCCAACTAACATTACCATTTTTATTTTTTTTTGGGTGCCTTCGAGTCATTGTTGACTCCTGGCAACTGCCTGGACTAGTCCCCGCAGTTTTCTTGGCAAGATGTTGGACGTGGTTTGCCATTCTTATTCTCAGCTATCTAGGAAGTAAGCCAACTGATAAATTCCAAGAATTGCATTCAACTATAAAATTGAACGCTGTGCAGGTATCTTGATTAGAAGAGCAAAGTGTGATTTCGATTTTGCATAGGTGTACATACAGCACCTACCAGGAATATGCTAAAGCAGCTGCATGTTTCCTTGGCTTACATGGCTGCCTTCTGCACCTGGTGCATGATGCTGGGAAAGATCTCTTTAAGATATTCCTGAAAGGAGCTACATGCACATCCGTATGTGCTCCAAATCACATTTCAAACCCAGCTAACTGCACAGGCACATGAAATAGTCCTGTTAATGAATTACCTTCAATTTATGTGGTATATAGTAAATAATGCACCAGATTAGACTTTGATGAACCAGGATAGGAAGTGTATTGACACTTTCAAACTCCGGTGTTGGAGAAGACTCCTGAGAATATCATGGACAGCCAAGAAAACAAACAAATGGTTCATTGAACAAATCAACCCAGAATTCTCACTTGAGACACAATGACCAGGCTAAAATTATCCTCCTTCGGACACATTATGCAAAGATCTAGCTCTCTAGAGAAGCCTCTAATGCTGGAAAGGTGGAAGGAAATGTGGGGAATAGTCGATTGGCTCAAAGCCCCAGAAGAAATAACAATGAGTCATTGGTTGAAGCAGCAAAGTATATTTATTAACACATTTGCAAAGGCAGGTGTCCAGTAAAGCAGGCACACCCCATGATAAGATATATGCATTTTTTATACCCTAAGCCCAAGCAGAAAGACCCTCCTCCATTTCCCCATTGGTTGGGTACTCAGGAGTTTACAACCTATCCGATATGCCTAATACAACTCCTGGAAATCCCGCCTTAGTTTATATCTCCCACTACTCAAATTTTAAGCCTCTCCCAGCCCTTATTTATTTATTTATTTATTTATTTCCTTTTATAGCAGTTTTTGGCATTAGCAGTGAGTGTGCCCAGTGATGTGGTTTCACATACCACAAAACCAGCTCAGGATGGTTCTTCAGCTCCCTATTCAGAGACTCCTTTAACCACCTGCACCAGTTTCCTACCACATTGCCACACCCTGTATATGTTAGCTTGTTTACTTATTTTAAGCAGGCTAGTAGAAAGCCATACTACTTTATGCTAAGAGCCATCCTAATCAATTGAGGACTAGTAACTTGACTGTATCACTACATATGTTCTGCTTAGGAAAGCAGGGGGTCTGGAAGGTCCCCTTTCACTACTAGTTGCTCCTTATGGTTTATTTTAAAGCATATACTGTCAAATTAGTTTGTCTTCAAAAACAACATTTTGTCATTTCTCACAGAAAGAAGAGGATAACCAGCACCAAGATGGATGGACTCAGTTATGGTAGCAATGAGTACACCAGGTTAGAGACAGACCATCATGGAGCAAATCTATCTATGTGGTTGCTAAGAGTCGATACCAACTTGATGGCAGATAATTAATCAATCAAATACTCCAGGTACTCTTAAAGTTTTATCATCATTACTCAAATTATGATTAAAATCCTAAAACCTGTTCATTTAAAAAACAAAGGAGACTGAAGTGACCAAGGTTCAAACCCCACCTGATCATGAATTTTTCCAAGTATCTTTGAGCAAATCACTGGCAGAACTAGTGTGTAATGTTACTGCTAACTGTAAGATTTAGTGATCCAATCCAGAATCTTTTATGCCCAGGAGCTCTTAAGACAAAAAGCTCAGTATAAACAACTCCTGTGATGAAAGAAGAGTGAGGACAGGAAAACAGGACAGCTCTACTTTTCCAGGCTGTTAGAACTCTGCCTTTTTTGGCACTTAATATCTGATTGTTCAACTGAGGGCTTGTCCCTGTTAGATTATTCTTCCAGAAACATGGGAAAGACATGGCCGCTGGTTGATTTTGCTGAAGTTGGGGATTTGATTGCCCAACTGAAAGTGGGGGAAATGCTTGCCAGGCACTGCACAATGGAAGCTTCATGACAAGCTGGGGCAGTGATCAGGCAACATCACTCATTAGACTGTATAGCATGGATGTGGAGTTCCAAAATGATTTAGGCAGAGCTGCAAAATTGCCTGTGGACCAACACATAAAGTGCCTCCTCCAACACTGCACCATTGGTCTATTCAGGGCATTGAAAGCTTTCACTCTGGTAAGGTGTGGTACTCTTCCCTTGGTGGTGCAAGCGGAGACATATAAAAATCATCCCATATCCAGATGTCTGCCCCTTCTCATTATATTATTTCCTTTTTTATATACTCTATTGTTCTATGCTGGTCTTTGGCCATAAAAAAATTCAAGTTCATGTTATACCATTTTCCTTTTGTTCAAAGAAGACCTTAGACCAGCCTTCTAAACAGCAATCATGTAAGACAGCTTGTTCTCTGATTGTAGAAATACCGAAAACTAAAAATAATTGTAGGCATTTTGTTGAGGTACACCTCTTAAAAAAATTAATGGATATTATGATGAAGGTAATTAAAGTTATAGTGATAATAAATCTAAAGCTATAGGGAAAAGCTTTCCAGCTGCAAAGCTGGCTTTCTTTTTGTATTTAAAAAAAAATCTTGCAATCTATGAAGATGAAAAGATAGGTTTGGAAGAAACGCCCATAATTTTTTGCAATGAAGTCCTTTTCCCAATACTTTTAATCATGGTTGGATGCTGCTACAGTGCCTACATAGACAGACATGAGGAGCAGAATGCTGAAGATCAGAGCCAGGATGAGTCAAGACCTACAAGCTCTTAGAAGAAAACACAGCTTTGTTTTAGTTTCAGATAAGCTGGTATAAAACCAGAAAAAAAAGGATAACACTGACATTTGGAGCAGATTCTGAACTGGTGCAAAGAACTCATATGAAAAAATGCTTAAGCAATCCCCCTTGACCATTCATTCCCTAGAATAATTGGGAAAGAGAATAAATCAGTACCCAGTTTCTGTGAAATGTCAAAGCCACAAGTAATAAGTTCAAGCAAATTCGACTTATTTATTTATTTATTTATATTTCAAATTTAAATACCGCCCATCTCACAAAAAAGTGACTCTGGGTGGTTCACAATAAAACAGCAATAAATATTAATTAAAATACAATAAAAATATAAAATAGAATAAAAATAGAATAAAAACTAAACCCACAAATAAATAGTAAATTAACTTACTAATACTTTCTTTCAGAAGTAGATGATTTATTGTAGTATCCCCTCTAGTCGTACAACATTGTAATTCTCATAAACACCTGCTGGCAATGCTGATTTATTTAATTTTTGACCCTTTGAAGAAAATGCAAACCAAAATACATTTATTTATGTATATGTTTATACAAAATACATTTATGATCATTTATGAAATGTTATGATTCAGCTCTCCAGGCCATAATAAAAAACAAAACACACATTTTAATGGAACATGCATACAGAATATGTCTACTAGTGAAAATATTATATATACTTACTATATTAACAAAAATTGCTGGCAACCAGGCGCTCATCAGACATTTTTGTGCAAACTAGCATGATCTGGATGTGATGCAAACCAAACGTAGAAAAATATGAAAGAGGGAAAAAACTGAAACACAGAGCTTCATCAGTCTACATCTGGTTTTAATACTTTGGGGGCCCAGTGCAACACAAGGTTGGGAGGGCCCCCTTAGATACAGCCCTAGATTAACATGCCGATGGATTCTTGCAAAATGAGAGGGAGGAGGAAAAGGAAGATACAGTTTGCTTGAGAGGAAATGGCCTTGGCACTGATAAAATTATCTGAGAATAGAATAGCCTCACTCTCCATGCAGTAAAATCTTGCTTAGGATGACCCTGTCAGCCTGGAATACATATTGGCTAATGTGAAGTTGCATTAGCCAATTAACAGAGTGGCTCACTTGAAAATGGCATCAGCTGAATTTACCCACTGGGTAAGAGGGAGATGCATTAGTCTATAGGTGGATTTGCTGATTTGAATACCCCATAGGAGAAAATAAATGGAGGTTTATCTGCCCTTAGATGCTCTCTTGCAGCCCATTTTTGCCTCCATCCTATTTAAACCCCCACCCCTTTTCTGGGGCGCAATGCAGCTTCATACACTGTGACCCTGTAAAACTGGCCCTGTACCCATCTTTAATGTTACTAACAATTTTCTTAGATAAAATTCATAATGAACACTTGACAGGATATTGCCCATGAATCAGCTGTTCAAGTGCCTGTACAGAACATCCACAATAACTAGCAAAATGTATAGTGATGTCTGAAAAATGTATTCCTTCCTTCCCCTTTAGTGCACTTCATTTTTTTAATGTCTAAAAATCTCATTTACTCAATGGGAGTAGCTTCATTAAAAAATAAACCCGTTATTAGGTTAACATATCTTACTGGCAGACAGAGGCGGTATTCAAAAATAGTTTTTTTGAGAAAATATTTTAATTATTTTAAATGGTATACCTTCAAAGCCATGTATAAGGAAAAGCACCATGGGATAACACCCACGTGTCTAAATGCCTGCAGAGAAAGGGATCGGTGCACATCAGTAAAAAGGAAGTTCCACGGTATTGAGGCTACAACTGAGGGCATATCTGCACTTACAGTTCAAGCTGCTCCTGTCCTGTGCTCATTCTGGCTTGACTCTAAACCAGCTTCAGAAAACCCTGTTCACACTGAGACCTTTTGGCAACATTTGGCATAGTACTCAGGCCAGCTGCAGGCTATCACATTCTCCTGTTGGACAATTCCCCGCTTCCTCTTTCAGGAAATGATTGGTAATTCCTGTGGGTGGACCTTACCAGAATATATACTTTTATATGTGTATGTACACACACACACACACAAAGTTAAAATGAATTTAAATAAGCCCAATAGTGCATCATTTCTTTGTTTTTCCAGTCACTTGATGTAGAAAGGTTTCACCTATGGCACTGTTGTCCAAACTTGGCCACTTTAAGATGGCTGGCTAGGGAATTCTGGGAGTTGAAGTCCACTCATCTTAAAGTGGCCAAGTTTGCACAACACTGACCTATGGGCTATTTCGGAGCTGTGGGTGAAACATTTGTACCTCAGATGATTAGAAAATTGATGCAAAGGTACACTGCTGGACTTTTAAAAAATGCAGGGAAAAGTATTGTAGGTTGCTCAGGGAACAGAAAAGAATAATTTAAAAAGGTATTGGCAGGGTTTTGAACCAGCAACCTTCTACTTACAATTCAGGTGTTGTAGCCACTGTACTGTTGCAGCGTTCCTGATAAAACTTGCTCAAAATAACATTAGAGATCATGTAACTCAGTTGCACGGGCATTCCTGTCTCTGCGGCGCAGACATTGAATTGCTGGGATTAGCTTGTGGTACACTGAGGCATACAGGAGCACTCAAGAGATAACTCGGAACAGTGTACTTTAGAAGCGGACCACAAAAATGTGCCTAGAAGTTGCCTTGACAGTGAGTGGGGGATTAATAGAAGGCAATGTTGTTCATTTCTGCTCTCCAAAAGCGGTTGCCCATTCTGGTGGTAGGCAGTTAGGTACTAGTGATAAGCCAAGAAAAGGTGAACTCCAACCAAATGACCTCCCTATTTCAAATAAGAGGATACCAGGTTGCTGTCTCACTCATTTGGTATAACATAGTCCTTAGGGCTTAAAATATGTCCTATTCATGTTACTGTAATGACAACTAAAGACATTAGAATATTATCAGTAAGATTTACATTTTCTTTTGTGAAATCTGAATGTCAGTAAAAGCAAAGCACCTGTAGATGCACAGTGATTAAACAAAGTCTTTCTACAATCTCCCCCTTTAGACAGCTATAATTTCTATTGATTTCAAAGGAATTAAATTCAACAAATTTAATCTGAATCCAACCCAGTAACACTTTTCAAGTTTACTGCATGATTTTCAATTTACAATCCAAATACCTCATTAACCCTTGTATTACTTTTATTAAAAAGAAGATGTACAAAAGCAGTGAGATAACCAGAATTCTAGAAGCCTCATTTGAAGTCCTCAGTATAAATATCTTAAGTGACTTTCAGTAGAATTGTGATATAATGTTTTGTTTTTCAGCCTAAAAAAATATCTCTCCCTATAATTTCTTCTCAGCTTTTCAACCTAAATGTTTGATAATTAGATGGAATGCTATGGAATAGAGTAGGTGACACTCTGCTACAAAGGTTAAGGCAGTAAAACATTACCTCAGGTAAAGGAGCCAAATTGGTATTTGCATCCTGCATTAGTGCTTCATTACCACATCAAAGGGACATTCTTTCTTTCAAAGCATTTGCCCTCACAACAGTACACACAAGTGTCAAACAGTCTCCCAAACCATTCAATCAATCACTAAAAATACACCTGCCCTGTGGCACTTGCAAGACAGAGACTGACATGGAAATTGTTTTGGAATTTGGGATAAAAATGTACTGTAAGCTCAAAACAGAGCAACAGTGACGAGTCTTCTGTTAGTCATACTGCCTAGTTATCTTCTCATTTTAATCTTCCCTTTCTCATATCAGAATTTAAGAAGTGGCTTTCTTAATGGGACTTTCTCCTTTCTAATCACGAAGAGACCATTCAGCCCATAATTATTTATTCATTTTTCATTTTAATACATATATTTTGAAATCCTTCAAGAACACTTATCACTTGATTAAAAATCCAGTGAAAAATAAACATTTGAAGTTTCTGAGTTGCCTTCAAAGAGAAGCCTCACAAAGAGCATGCATTTAAACAAGGCATATCTACTTTCCTGAGAAAGGGCTGGAGCAGATATAAAAACAGTAGTCCTGGACATTGCCAAAAAACTGTGCTTTCATAGACAGCAATGAGTCTAGGAGGACTTCTAAACCTCTAACTTTCTCCAATATTTGCAAGAGTTGTTCATTAGCAAGTTGGCCTTCTGCATAGCAATTTGAATACCATAAAAAAGATGAGGTTCTATAGACACTGGCCCAAATATAAACTTAATATTGACCAACAAAAGTTGAATGATTAGAAGCAACACATATACTCTGTAGTATCCCATCACAGTAAAACTTTCCAATATTCTTCTTGGAAAACCCACTGAGACACATGTACAGTAGCCATCATGAATGGAAGACAATGTATAAGCATAAGATTTAAATAACAGCAACATTTCCCCCGGTATTCCAAAGCACATCAAGTCTTAGTAACTTGATTCTGACATCTTATTAAGCAATGGTTTGTTGAGTATGTCACAACTGATGGATTCACAAAATACATTAGGCCACAAATCATAGATTACAAATCAGAGTAATCAAATGTTGCCTAAGCATGAAATATGTTTAGTTTCGATGTACACAATTGTGTAAACCTAGCCAAATGGTTACCAAATCCATCTGGTAAATTAGTGAAAGAGGTAAATGTAAATGGATTTTCTGGCTCAATCTAAAGGGACATACCAAGGAGGAAATTTTTGTTGAACAAGCAGGACTTAATATTTCTATGGTTAGGGTGTTCTATTTTCATTTTGGACTGGATTGTTAATTATCATACCAACTCTTCATTTCACGCTCAGTAATTCAGTGCAATTTTTAATCCAACAAAAGTCAAAATCTATCACTGTATAGCCAATATATATCATTTATGAAGAAGCTAAAAAAGAAAAAGAAATGACTAACATCAGAACATATAGTTTTGTACTTTTGTGTATCTTTTGGTAGTCAAAAGTTATGACCTATTTTCAGTTGTTCACATATGTTTGTTTTCACATAGTGCTGAAACTGTATGAATGAACTGGAAGCCTTCCACTTTTTAAACATAGTTATACCATAGACATAAACCAAGAAAAATAAATCTAAATCCTTAGCAATGTAAACAGAAGGAACAACAGTTCCCCCACTTTCTTCACAACTTCAGTCAATTTGTGCCTCGATAAAAGCTTCTCCAAGATGCAGAACATGATTCACTGAGTCATAATTCCTGAAACAACTTTAAACACTTATTTAGGGAAGATTTTTTAAAACCAAGACTAGACTATCAGAAGCCTTTAAGACACTCTGCACTACAATTTCTATAAACTGTGATAATAGGCCACACTGGCTGGGGCTTACGAAGGTTTATTCCAAAACATTTGGATGGACCTTTACTCCCTAACCATTTTTAGCATCTCAGCACTACAGTATCTGGCTTAGAGGATGGCACAAAGCAAAATCAAAAACCTACTAAAAACTATAAATGCCCATAGCAAGAAATTTCCAGCCAGCT
Organism: Python bivittatus; assembly: GCF_059951505.1. Classification (NCBI taxonomy): domain Eukaryota; kingdom Metazoa; phylum Chordata; class Lepidosauria; order Squamata; family Pythonidae; genus Python; species Python bivittatus. The sequence goes on along the minus strand of NW_028277112.1, from coordinate 56,268,598 downwards.
AAAGCAAGTGGATATACAGTACAAAATGAATGCATTATCACCAATGTTCTTTGGCCAGCTTATCCTGATAGAAAATTATTTCCACACAGAATTATATAGCTGAAAGGAGCTATTTAGGACATTAGGTTCAATCTTGTGGTCAGTATTGGAATCCAGATTAAAGCACCCCAGAAGTGGCTATCTTCACTTGAACACATCCAATGAAGGCAAGCCCACCACCTCTTTGAACGACTAAGTCCACTTTTGCTATTAGGATCTTATTCTAAGATATTTTAATGCATGCAATTATCAAAACAAATATTATCCCTTCACATATCTGTGCATTTGATTTTTATCTCCTAAGTGAAAAACTCTGCAATTGTCTCTGTAAAAGATCACTGCAGTCTAGCAATGATTATACAGTAGTTTACTGACCACACACTAATTGTTTTTTTTATTAAACGGAGGGAAATTTAAGTCTAGTTAATTCTCAAAGAATTTGAACAAAGATTCTGAATCCTCAAAGAAGGAAAAATTAGATTATTTGAAACATTTTGATAACCAGGTACACAGATGTTATATTTTATTGCTCAAAGATGTTCAGCAGAATTTAACACACAATTTTTAAAGTTAATCTCATACTCATTTTACATACTATAAAGTGTTTGGAACAAAAAGAAGCACAGTTTATTCATAATACTTATGTGGACCTCAATGATCACATCACTAAATAGTAATAAGAATTAGTAGTATTAGTACAGAATTGGTTTGAATTGCCCAGAAGTTAGTTTTCATTTTTATACTGAAAAGGGTTTTGCAAAGAAAATCTAGGTGTTAAGCCTGCAGTTCTATGCAGACTTTCCCGTGATTAAATTCTGTAGACCTAGTAGGACTCTCTTCTGAATAAATGTGCAGAGGTCTTCCCTGTAAGGTTTTCCCTACATATAAGCACACTGCCTTTGCAAATGACAGAGAAGAAGCCTGGTGAGCCACAATTAACTTTATAAACAGCCGCCATGACACAAATATAGCAACCCAAAGGTTGAAATGCTAAAAACTGTTGCATATATATTTCCTGCTTGATAGTAATGTGAGAGTTTGGCCCTATAACAATATGAGCAGATTGAAAAACTGGGAATTTTCACTGACAAACAGAAATTAAGATTCCCAAACCTGAGTTACCTGAGAAGAAAAAACGTAATGCAGCAAAATATATTGGTACCACTGAATGACTGTTTCTAAAGATACAATAGTGTAGGAGGAGAATCTGTGGTAGCCCAAACTCAGAAAGAGTCTGGTAGCACCTTTTCAGACTAAGAAATTTTATTAAGCTTTTGTGGAAGTGAAGCACTAGCTATCATTGTGCAGCAGCTCAGGCAGGTGAGGAGACAGTAAAAAAAAAAGAAAAAGCCAATTTCAGTGAATTCAAGTCTCCTGGGTCTGATTAATTATGCCCTACAGTACTGAAGGAACCAGTGATCTCAGAACCTCCAGTTATATTCTTTGATTAAAACCTGGTAAAATCTCAGAAGACCAGAGGAAGGCAAAAGCTGTCCTATTTGCAAAACAGAGAAGAGGACGACATACGAAATTACAGATCTGTCAGCCTGATACTGGGCTAGGTGTTTGAGCAGTATGTTTGTGAGCACTTCACAAACAGTGTAACAGCACTTTTTGCACTGTAGGAGTGCAACAATTCACAAGCCAGCATGGGTTTGAAACAAAGAGGTCATATCAGACTAAACTTATGTCCTTCTTTGACAGAGTTACTAACTTAGTAGATTATGGGAATGTTGTGGACATAGTGTACTTTGATCTCAGGAAAGCATTCAGTGAAACCTCTTATGGATATCCTCATTATGAAAATGTTAAAATATAGGGGCTTAGATAATACACCTGACAGATGGATTCATAACTGGCTGAACGACCACCCTAAAGAGTACTCATAAAGAGTTTTCATCAGCTTGGAGAGTAGTATGGAGTGGAATGTGGCAGGGTTCTGTCCTAGGTCTGTGCTCTGCAGCATTCTTATTAATGACTTGGATTAGGAAGTAGTGAGATTATCAGATCTGCAGATACATAAAACTAGCAGAAGTGGTCAACACTTCAGAAGAGAAAGAGTCGTTTAAAAAAATGCAGACATATCTGACCTGTAGGCTGAAATGAATAAGATGAAATTTAACAGGGAGAAATGTAAAATCCTGCATCTGTGGCTCTGGATTACTTTTTAAGAGTTGCATCACACTGTTCTGGCATTTTCAGCTGATGATCTACTAGAACACACAGATCCTCTTTGCATGTACTATGGGCAAGTCAGGTCTGCCCCAACCTATACTTGTGCCTTTCAATTTTTTCTTCAAGTCAGCCTCTGGAATGTTTTTCTTAGAGAAGTCTATCCTATCCTATCCTGAATAGTATTCTTTTGATCAATAAAAGTCTTTTTGTTCTGACAGATCTTTGTCCTGTTGAGTTGATTTGCGCTTCTCCTAATTTTTGATGGTCTATTTATTCTCGTTTTCCTTGTTATAATTGCTTTTACAAATATTTTTAATTAAATTATTTATTAATTACTTCCACAGTTCTAACTTCTTGGGAAGGCAAAAATGATAAGAACAATCACGATACAAAGATTAACAGCATACATAATACTGCCTTAAAATTTAGTTCCAGATCATGTGTAATAGTGTATAATTACAGTATTAAAATATTTCTTGTAACATTTTCTCAAGGGAGGAAGTCATTATGGGTATGTAAAACCTACCATCCAGGAATAGAATGTTCTGGAGAAGTCGAGAATGTTCCATTTGGTCCTCTGGATCACACTGATCGAGCTGTTCTAGGAGTGGGTTGGGCAGTTTTCCAGACATTACTCTTCCAAACTGGAAGTCTAGGGTGGCTTCAAACATGGTTCCCAGATAAAAGAACCTTATTTCTGGCCCTGCCCATGTCCAATGCTAGAAATAGATTCAGGTTCAGAAGATTAGCTTCTGGAAAACCACCCAAATAGCTGAACTAACATGGTTTGGAAGAGAAGTTAAATGTTTCAGAGTTCAACAGAACATTTGACTCCTGGAATGATAGTTCTTGTTCATCTTAGAGGCCATATATATTTCTTTCAAGGATGTAATTCCATAAATGCACGGCCACCAAGAAAAGGTCCTGTTCCTCCTACATACCAACCTAATTCTTCCTATCAAAAGGCAGACAGACTTGGTTGCCCCTGTTAAAACATAGATAGGCTTGTAAGAGTATTCTTAATTGTTTGGTCCCAAATTGTTTAGGGATTTGAAGGCCAATGCCAACATTTTAAATTGTTTCTGGGGGCAAGATAGTTTAATTAGTTCCAAATTGGTTTAATTTGTCCCAACATTTAATCCCCAATTAACAATGATTCTTTACTGATATCCAAATTATGTACAATCTGTAGTTTGCTAATTGGCTAGTTTAGCTCTTAGCTAAATATCATCTGTCTTGTCAGCATTATGGTTTTGCTTTGTTTTCCCTCAATCATCGTATAACTGAAACCCATTCAGAACATCTACTGCATGGGCAATGAATGTGATAGGTATAGTTTTATATAACCTGTATACCGATGGCATAATAGCTCTAATATCTGGATGTTTCTTATAGTGATGTCATGTTACATTATCATTTTTGCTGCTTTTGAAGTTCAATGGCAACTATTAATCATTATAAAACCAATATGGCATCTTTCACCAAGAAGGGGGGATCAGAATGTTTGGGTTTTCTGGTCCATTGTAATGAACATTAGGCAGCAATTTCTTCAGAATAAGAATTTGGCCTGGGCAGATTCCAAAGGAAGAGGGATCCTATCAACATGGAGTGGAACAGATAATGCAAGATAATATATTTTGAATAGTCATATGGAAAGAAATTCCCAGTTTCACTTTTTGGGTCAAGGAAGACAAACAATGAAGATACTACCTGGTCCAGTTGATTTTAACATTCATTTATTTCCTTTTTGTTTTTCATGTGACATACACTATACTTGGTTAGGCTTGCTTAGTACTTTGGTATTAGAACTTCTCTGCCTTGGTCTCTCTATTGTTAATGTTTCACTAAAGTATACTGATACACTGTCTTTATTGAGGGAACACGTGTATATATGATGAAACAGATAAATAAAGAAAAGGACTTCTGAAAGGCCTTAAGTCAGTCTAGAATTTGTGACAAATCTGTACCAAGCAAGCCATGTAAACCTTATTATTTTGGAAATTATGACAACATTGTCCATTGAACAAACTCAGCAGTTACAACATACCTAGCATCTATATAATACATCTACCCCCACATTCTACCAAATGTAGAAGACCAAATGTTGCTCTACAAAAAGTGAGATGCAAATATTTAATAAACTAAGATGAATCCCAATTTGCCCACTCCTGTGCTCAGTAAACAAGAGTTGGAAGGTGCTGCAAATCTGATTAAGACCAAAAAGTTCTTGTAATCCATGTTAGTGCAGTACTACTGCTATACACAGTGCATGAAACAGAAGAGAATCCAATCACTGGCATGGATTGCATAAGAGATAATCAACCATTTTGCAACCATTTCAACTGCAAATATGAATAAATCAGCGGGAGAGAATACATAATCCCTACTAAATGACATTACACGCGCTAAGCAAATATTCTGCCTTGAGAAGATGAAAGTTAAAGAGTTAATGCTCCAGGAGAGCCTTTCAAGTATCTCAACACTTCAGCTCAGGATGGAAGTAATAACTCTAGGGTGTCTTTCTCTCTTTAAACATTAAAATACCACATGGCTTCAAATGAGAGGAATAAGTACACACTTTAAGCCATTTGGAAGATAAGAATTTAAACTGCAGTTTCCACCGTGAATAGAACTCTAACTCCACAACCACAGTTACTTTACAGATGCTGAAGGAATCCTGTTTATGAAATAGCCAGTTTTACTTAAACAAAAGCTAAAGTACTCTTGAAGATGAAGACAGAGCCACACAGAATAGTCAGCTCTCGTTTCCATTAACATCACTAGGAGAAGGCAGGGGGAGAAAAATTCAGTTCCACTAATTGAAAAGCCAGAGACGTGTCAGCGAGAGGGGGGAGCCGTGGGAAGAGGGGGGGGGAGACTTCCAGACAAGAAAGTATAATTCCTACACTCCAGTTATCCTCCTCTCAAACCAAATGCACAAGCAGCAAGATAGAAGGGGAAAAATAGGAGCAGTATGAGCTTTAAGTATTTAAAAATAAGCGGAAGAAAACGCAAATCGACGGTGGGAGGTTTTAAGTCTTACTTTTTTAAAAACTTGCCGAGGCAAGAAGGGAAGGTGAGAACAAAGTTGGGATTTTTGCTATTGCTTTCTTCCTGGAAAAGCGATCTGGTCTGCTTTCTTGCCGAATAAACCGGCCGAGAATGGAGGCTGAGGGAAACCAAAATCAGCACTGCCCACAGGAGCGAGCCGAGAGAGAAAGGAAGGGCGCCAGCTGCCTTTCCAGAACCCCCCCCCCCCCCGAGTCCCCAACTCAATTACCTGGGCCAGGCGAAGTCCCCCCGGGCTGCCGCTCTCGCCCCACGGAATTTCTCGTCCCACCGAGCCAGCCAGCCAGAGCCAGAGGGGTCTTCCCGCCCTCGCCGCCTCTTCCAGCCAGCCGCCCGCTTGCGCCTCTTTCCAAGTCGGCGGACTGCACTCGTTCACTTTGCTGCGGGGTAGCCGCAGCTGGGAGGCGGCGGCGGCGGCGTAAAGAACACCATCCTTTGCCCCGGCAACGCTTCAGGGAGGGGGCAAAAGCGAGAGGGGCGCTGCTTGGCGGGGGGAAAGGAGGAGAAGGTGAGCCTGAGGCAGCCTCTCGCGCGGCCGCCCTGCTCCTCCGACGCGGCCAACGGTGGGGGAAAGAGCGAAGGGAAAAGTTGCGAGGCGTCACCCGCGCCCGCAGCAGCCACTAGGCGGGTGAACTCTGTCTGTGCGCAGTCCGGTGGGTGGGGTGGTTGAGTTGCGCTCCCTCCTTCGCACCGCTGGGCTTCTGGCCCCTCCAGACCTACAAATCCTCCAGTTTTGCGAGCCGGCAGCTGCTGCTTTTCCCGCTAAATCGCCGCCTTTTCTCACCTGCCTGCAGTGCCGCGGGGGCGCTCCGCTTGGCTGTGCGCTCCCTTTCCGTTTCAGCGCCTTCCCCCAAGTGGTCCCTCCGTTCTCCTCCTTCCCTCGTCTCCTTCAAATGGTGTGACTCTCCTTCCTCCACACTCCATCTCCGCCGATCAAGCCAGGTTATCCTTTTCTTCTCTTGACGCTGGTTCTTCAGCCACCTCATCTGAACCAGGGGAAGTCACCAAACCAGAAAAACTAGTTCAGGGGTGGTGAAAGTTGGCCCAGCAAACCATTTATTTGGCGAGCAAGGGTTTAATTCATGCTAGAGCTGGACTTTAAACTCCTGGGACCGACAGGCGGAGAACCAAATGGTGTAGCTCAGTTTTCTCAACCAAGTACCCACTGGATAACATTGGATTACCATTATTTATTTATTTAATTTTCTCAAATATTTTTATGCCAGTTTGGTTGAACCAATCAAAGTGCTTACACGTACAATGAGAACATATAAGGAAATAAATAATCTCACAATATAAGCATAAACAATCAATCCATTCCAATCTTCATGAAATAAATAGTGCCAGAGCCATTCCCATCCTTCCCAAGGAGGAGGATATCTGGAGGATCCAGGGTCGGGGAGGTATAAATAGGAGATATGTAGGAGGAGCCTGATAGACTCCACCCTTCTCAGGAGAGCATTTATAAAGTCTCTTCACCGTATTCAGTTGCGCAGTTGTGGTATTCCTTGAGAGCTGCTTTTCCAGGTTGTCTTTGCCCAGATGTTTTAAGGAGAACGTGTTGAAACTCTATGGGCTTGTCCCCACTTGCACTTTAACATAGTACAGTCATGCTCTAACAACCCCACTGCTCCCCTTTGGCCCCATGGCATAGCTTCATGTTGTAACATTTTGTTTTCTGGCATGCCAGTCAGACTTGACTCCGGATGACTACATGGACAAGTCCATGCATTTTGCTAACCACCATTTTCAGAAGGGGTTTGCCATTGCCTTCTTCCTAGGGTGGAGCGGGAGCACCTGGCCCAAGGTCACTGGGCTGGCTTTTGTGCCTAAGGCAGGACTTAGAACTCAGGTTTCCCCACTCCTAGTTCAGCATCTTTACCACTAGACCAGACTGACTTTCATTGTCATAATTAGGTACACTGATTTTAAAAGTAGTTTTTTTTACTTAAACTGGAATTATCTCGCCACAGCTTCAGGGTGGGTAAATCTGTAATGCTTTATATTCCCTGTGAGCCTGGAGCTGACTTGTGGTGGGTGTGATCAGAGGTGTATTTTGGGACTGCTTGGAGGGGTGGATGTGCCTCGCTCCTCTGGTGACTACTCAGCCCCTGCCATGGCCACTTCACTCCCTGCCTTTCCCCCTCCCAAAGTTATATGCTTCCTGAGTTCCTTTCATTCTCAGGTCTGACCCCTTAGCTTCCTTAAAAAAAAATCAAAGAAAGCACAACTTGGACAAATGTATATATACAAGAGTTTCTGCTTCACCAAGCCAATTTAGCCCAGCATCCTGTTTTCCACAGCAGCCAAAATAATAATAATAATAATGCCCACGGAAAGCCCCTTATGTTGGCCGTAAGAGTACTGTAATAACCTTCCACTGATCTTCTAGAGCAGCTTCCACTGGTCTTTAACCCTCCTTTAAATTGGTACGCTAGCTGTCACCACATTCTGAAGGAAGCAAAATGAGTAGTTTAACTATGTGCTAAATGAAGTACTTCTTTTAATATGCCCTGAATCTCCCATAGTTCTGTTTTATTGTGAAAGGGGAAGAAGAACTTATCTTGCTTTTATAGACTGTACATAATTTATGTATTTCTATCATATTTTCCTATAGTTGCCTTCATTTCCTAATGGTAACTGTCATTGCCACTGAAAATTCTCTTCAGTTCTTTCTTGAATCCAATTTTGTCTAATTTGGTCATCAGTTCCCAGTTGGTGATCTGAAGTATAAATGTTACTGGGGTAAATACAATTTATTCTCAGAAAACTGTTTCCCCATCTTCTGTCGTAACACATTATTGAGCATTTGTTATTGATTTTCACTTTTTTTCCCCTATTAAATGCAGTATTGTAGGTGTGCTTGCCATACAAACGTACTTCCATTCTCTAACAGCACCTGATGCATCATTGTCCTAAAATAACCAGTCTCTTGTTGGATAGTCTACAAAATGCATGCCTTTGAGTTATTGATTCATTTCATCCTGTTCCTTGTTAATGTAGTATTTCACTGTCAGATAACAAATGTAGATTATTTTCTTTAAAAAAGAAGAAAGACATTGGGAGTTTTCATTTTATCTGAAATATAAAGCCTGAACACCAGTGCTTGACTGTAGACTAATGGCTTTTGCATTCTTGAAACAGAGGGAGGACAACTACCATTTTTTGTTTCTAAATGCACGAAACCTGACACTGATTACACCTACCTCTGACAAAATGACTTCAGACTACAATCTTATTCTCAAGTATGACCCTGAACTGCAGACTTCTTGGCTATAACTTCTGATCAAATTTTGGGGATTTCTTCTTTTCCATACCATGATTATTTGTAGCATTTTGCCTGTTGAAGCATTTTGGAGAACCTGAACATTTGCACACTTTTTGTGTCATTTTGGTTGGTCTTAATAAAGGAATTACCCATTTGAACATCTATCTCTATTTTGAGCAATAATCATACATAAATGTAAAAATAGTAATGAATCCTGTAGTTTATTGAATATCTTATCTTTGATTGTAAAAAATTACTTTCAGTAGCTATAACAATCTACACAATAAATTATAAAAGGTAACTAAGAAATTAACATTATTATCACAAATGTCAAACATCATTAAATATTAAGAGTAAATAGAAAGTAGAATATTGTGAAAAAATGTTATCAGTATTAATACAGATGTTACTTATTTTTCCAAATATTTTACAGGTAGTCCCCAGTTTAAGAACGAGTTCCATTCCCAAGGTCTGTCCTTAAGTCAAATTTATATGTAAGCCGGAACAGTACAGGTAGTCCTTGCTTAATGACCACAATTGGGACCGGAATTTAGGTCGCTAAGCGATGCGGTAATTAAGTAAATCATCATGCGGCTGCTTAGTGACTGCAATCCTGGTACTCCTAGCTGCCATCATTAAGCAAGAATTGAGGGTCATTAGGCGAGGCAAGTTTCTGCTGGCTTCCCACAATCAAGTCAGTGGGGAAGCTGGCAGGAAGTTGCAAGCCCCAGGCATTGCTGGGTAAAGAAGGGGGTACGTGGGAGAGTTGGGAAGGGTGTACGGGGGTGCGGTGCAGGTCTGATGTGTGAGGGCCTCAGAACCGCTTGGATTTTCAGCCCCAGAGCCGAGAGGCCTCTGAAGCCTCACCACTCTGGAGCTGAAAATCCTCCATGGCTGAAAATTCTGCTTGGATTTTGGCACGGAGCTTTTTCAGCCAGCCCCCAGAGATTTCAGCGTGAAGCTTTTTCAGCCAGCCCCCAGAGATGAGAGGGAGTCCCCTTGGCAGGCGGCAGTGGCTTGCAACCTTCCCTGCCAGCTTCCCCACTGACTTTCTGGGAAAGCCAGCAGGAAAGATTGCAAATGGCAATCACATGATTATGGGGTGCTTGGCAACTGGTCCTAAGCGTGAAGTGATTGCCAAGGACCCAGATCACGATCACATGACCATGGGAGCGCTCCAACGGCTGTAACTTCGGGCATGGGTCGTAAGTCCCTTTATTCGGCACCATCGTACATTCGAATGGTTGCTGAACGAATGGTTGTTAAGCGAGGATTACCTGTATTATTGTATAATACTGTATACTGTAAGTAGTATTGTGTAGTTAACTTGAACCATTGTGTACTTAACTCGAATTTTGCTACAACAGGCTCTGTTCTTAACTATGGGTCATCCATAAACCCGGAATTCTTAACACGGGGACTACCTGTACTGTAGCTATGACTATAGCTTTGTGAATAGTCTGAGTGAAATGTCAATTACTGACCTGAGTTTGTTTGTTTATACCAAGATTTATAGACTGATGCTTTCAGAAACATGAGGCAGTTTACCGGGGTCATAAACCCAACAACAATGGAACCACTTCTCCTCCGTTCCCACAACTCCTTATAAAAACTCCACTACCCTTCAAAATTTTTTAATTCAATCCATAAGACTGAAAAAGGCCACCCAAGCCACCATTAGCACTCCTACTCTTGCTGAAATAAAAAGACCTTACCTGATTTGTGCAAAGCAAGGAGGATAGAGATCCCGTAAACCTCAGGGGGCAAACTGTTTTGTAGGGTGCAAACTGGCACCCAGAACACATGCCACCTGATTCCCATTCCTTTCACTTCTCATGTGGTAGGAAGCCTCACCAGAACCCTCAGGCAAGTTCTTTCAAGGGAAGTGAAACTTCATCCCCAGCAAGATTCAGCACTGGCACAGACCCAGCCCAGTCACCTACAAACAACAACTCCAACTTGCTGGGTTCAGTTTGAACCATTAAGACCAGTTGCCTGCCTGCCTGCGTGATGTTTTTGCTTTTTTAGCTTATTCTTTAGCCTAAAAATTTGATGCAGTATCAATAGTATAACAAATTCTCTGCCTGAAAGTGTTGTTGTATAGCAATAAGCCAAAGTTTGGTTTTATAAGAAAGAGTCACAATGGATTTTTGGACTCTCCTATATTCCCCTTTTCTGGTGAGAGAGTTTAGAAGTTTTCACTTTTAATTTCAATTCAGTTTAATTAAGTTTATCAACACATAAACTTAATTATGGCTGTTTACATTTGGAGGAGGAATGTGCAAGCCAAGATTTTATTAAACTCATTTTCATAATTCCAAACTAGTGAAATAACTTGCAACATTATGTAATATATATATATGTTTCAGAAACAAGTCCAATAGATTCCAACGTGATTTATTTAGTTCTTATCATGTATAGATTTGTAGCCTTGAGTATGCATAGAAAGTATAACTGAACTTCATGGGGAACAAAAATGTTAAGATTGCAGGCTTCTTCTAGTGTGTTTTTCAGACTTCCACAAAGACCTTCAGGAATAAGCAGCGGTTAAAAAAAAAAACTTTCATGCACTGTAGAACTCCTGCAGAATTTGAGATCTGCAGGAGAGGACCTCCTGAGGATATCTGCTGTTGCAGAGGCTGATTTGTTAGGCAGGCAGGAAAGTCCTTTCTTTGTGTTACTCCAAAACTTGGGAGTTGTGATTAATCCCACTCTCTCTGCTTTTTGAAAAGGCAGCAAGACATACTGTTTCAATTTAGTTTTCTGAACTTTTTATTAGTTTAAAAATTAATAGAATTAAAAACATGTTATGCGTTGTACCTTAAAATTTGTATATGGCTTTTAAAGGTGGAATAGAAATTTGGAATAGAAACTAATATTGTAACAAATTGATACAATTAAAGTTAATTTTGAAATTGCTCTCATTTAACTTTCTCTCTGGATTAATGAATTCCTAATTATCTGGCATAATTTGTTATATGGAGTGTTCTGACACATTCACTTGTAATTTATTTCTCAAGCTTTGTTACGCAGCTAGACTTTACCCACAGAGCTGTTCCAATGCTGGTTTCCATTGGCTTCAGTTGTATGATGTCATAGAAGGGCTAGATAATTTACAGTTTACGAGTGGGCAGATGAAAGCTAGAAAAAAAAATTTAATTCCAGGATCTAAAGCAACGTGTGTTGTATTGAAACAAATAGTTGTTTCAAACATGCTGCATATCACCTTGGCACAGATGAGCTGAATATTTTTGAAGCCTTCTGATGAAAGAAAGACAACAATTTCTGCTTATCTATGAAATAAGAATCCTTTGCAAATGAAAAAAAGAGAAAACCATGTGGTTAGAAGATTATTAAATCAAATCAAACTTTATTATGTTCTTAGACCAGAATATAGTCAAAGTGCTGGTTGTCAAAATAAAACATATTCAGTGGATTATATTAATTATATTGTATTGTATTGTATTGTGCTTTGTTATGTTATGTTATGTTATATTCTGTAGTAGTCCAATAGGACCAGTCTGCTCTACCTAAGAACACTTTTTTGAGCTATCAAGCCCTTTTTTATGAACCAACGAGATACTTACATTATGTAACTGTCTCCAAATTCCGAAGGGCACTAACTTATCATGTTGCAATGCTCTTCCCACAGCAGTTTTGGAGGGCTGATGCAAAAATGTTCCATATGAGCTGAGATTGTGCCTCTGGACAAGGGGCTATTGAAACTACAGCTCACATCTTGCTATACTGTACCTTCTATAAGGACTCACAGACCCATTTTGTAACTCCCTATTTGATAAAATACCTGGGAAATTCTGATCTTTTTTATGTACAGTTGTTGCTATCTGATCAGTATGATTCAGTTTCTTTGAACGTAGCTAAATTTTGTTACACTGTCTGTAAAATTAGGCAGACTTTGATTGCCCACTGATGATCCCACCATTAACTGTAATATATTACCAAGTTCTATTTCATTTGTTTTAATGCATTTGTGTGTAATTCTGGTCTGTGACCATAATAAAATATTGATCGAATGATATACTGTACTATACTATAATACAATATATCTTATTGACTTTCCTTTAAATGTCTTTGAGTCAGCACTCTGGAATCATTTTGTATGTTCTTGTTGCTAAGGAGCAAAATTTGGCAACTCTAAGTATGACCTCAGAATCTCTATCAGCTAAAGTAATTGAACATAAAATTCATCTGAATGCCTTGGATTTTATGAAAACTGAATTAAATTAAGCTAAGAATCTAGTAATATTAATAATGGTAGTAGTAATGTGTGCTTAATTGCCTCAATTTCACCAAATTTACACGGACAGAACCTCTGAGAAACTGTTTATGAAATCTGCTTTTGAAAAGAGTCAAAGGTAGGGTATTGAATTTGGCTCTGGAGAATGGCCATCAGTATTTGGGAGAGATAAGTGAATACAGAAAAACTGCCTGATTAGGAAATCTCTGAGGGGTTGATGTATGTCATTCTGTAACTCTGTATCCCAAGACCTCTGTTTAAAAAGCTCTTTACCTTATCTGGTCTTAGAAATAATAAATACTTGGGCCATAGGAATATACTTTTCTTGAGGTGCTCTTACATCATGGAAATCTAAAGTTGTCAGATGGTATTAATGACCACAATCTAGTTGATTTCAAGATAAGTCTTAGCTAGATTGCCAGGATACCTATGTAGATTTTGGCTTTGATTTGGGGCAACCAACCTCTAGTTTTCCTATTAACATTGGGAAAACATCTGCAGAAGTGCAAAAGAGGATTTAAAAATCTGATTGAACTTTTTAAAGGCAGGCCTAGTTGGAATCACATTCTAATTATGTCCCATGTATCCCACATGATTTATCAGCATAGCTACTGGAATAAAATTCCTTCTTTGATTTTGATGGAAATTTATTACTACTATGGCACTTTTTTCAGCCACTAAGGAGGTGTAGTTAACATGAAGAGTTTTCCTTCTGGAAGCTTTGAAAAAAATTAAGGGATTTAAAACATTTAAGTTGTTCTATGTCATAATTATCCATATGTCATCTGTCAAGCTGAGTGACTTTTGTCTTAAATAATTAATAACTAGCCACTTCTCTTGGCAATGTTGACAAAATCCTTAAGGATTCTCTTGAAAACTATCTGATCAGATGAGTGTCATCAGCATCAAGTGCAGTAGGAGGAGGTTTGTTCCCCAGTTTCATTTCCTACAGATGTTTCATGAAGGAATTTATGTGTATGTATGCCCCAACCTTGTTAGCCTTTCATAAGGCTCTGAAGATCTGGCTGTTTCCCCAGATGTTTGGGCTAGACAATTAGGCAAACTCTGGTGTTGATGTGGTTTTATGATTGGTACATATTGTTTACCTTGGGCGCCATAAGTTATTGTTTGTAACTGTTGGTTTTAATCTTGGTATACTACCTAGAGTCACTGTTGTGAGATGGATGGCTATGTAAATTTAAATACATGGAGAGAGAGAAAGAGAAAGAGAGAGAAAGAGAGAGGGAGGGAGAGAGAGAGAGAGAGAGAAAGAAAGAAAGAAAGAAAGAAAGAAAGAAAGAAAGAAAGAAAGAAAGAAAGAAAGAAAGAAAGAAAGAAAGAAAGAAAGAAAGAGAAAGAAAGAAAAGAAAGAAAGAAAGAAAGAAAGAAAGAAGAAAGGGACCAAAAGGACATATTATCTGACAAAGTTTAATAAAAGCATGGAATTCCATCAGGAAAATAATAAGCCCAACTATCTCACCATTAACCTCTCCTTCACATGCTTTCCATACTGGTTCACTTAGACTCCACTAATAGATTAAAGGCACAGCAAAGATTATTCAATGAAGGTCGGAATATACCATGGTTGATGTACTTACAGATTGCTGGAAGGATAAAATCTGATACCAAAAATGAGGAAGGGACACTAAGAAAAAAGGCAGAATTTGAAACACTTATACAAAATCAATACCATCTCTCTCTTTCTCTCTCCTTCTCCTTCTCCTTCTCTCTCTTTCTCCTTCAATATTTATGAACAATAACAAATAATAATACAGTGGAGACCTTAGTATTAAGCATTAAGTTCAAGACAGAAGTCTTTTTTATATAATAAAACAATTCAGTGTATTTTGCAACTGTCTATCCAGGCTATACTCAGCTTTAACTGTACAATCCATGCAACTTTACGATGATTAACATTTTAGACATTATATTCAACATTGATATACGTGGTTTTTTTTCTTCTTACCTTTAAAGGTTCGACTTATCTAAACTATCATACTGTTAACAATTTCTAGTTTATATTGTATAAACACCACTGTACCCAGCTAATATTTGTATTTTATATTGAAGTATTTGCATCTTATAATGAAATAAAACAATTACTTGGGAAAAAAAAGAAAGAGGCCAAAATTGACCTCCTGGCCATTGAAATGGAATTGGAAAACTGTCCAGCATGACTGCATGTTACTCTGAGGAGAATAATGATGCCAAAAGAGGATCCCTGCAGGATGCATTTGTTTTTTATTAGCCCTGCTGGAATAAGCTTGTTACCAGAAGCTTTTCCTGGTTTTAATTGGTCTATGAACAGTTGGTCTCTATAACCTATACTGAAGTCTGGCTTTGTAAGTAGTCTGGTGATTGGTCCAGTGAGAAAGTAATGAAGAGAAAAAGCAACATTACAAGTTTTAAGACTATTAAAGAATTTAACAGTCAGTAAACTATGCAACTCAAAGAAATAAAATATTACATGTATCATTGTACACAGATGTCAATTAATTATAGAAGACAGTGGCACTGTAAAATCAGAAAAGGTAAATTCTGTGTAAGATTTTAGAGTAAAAGCTTGTTTTAAACAAATAAGTACATTTAAAAGAAAACATATTTCTTTTAAACTCAGAAAAGTCATCCCTTTCTTATAAAGATTAGTTATTTAATTCTGTTTCTTGCTTTAAGTGTCTAATTTATGCTCACAAAAAGCAGAAAATTCAACCTTAAGATTAAGTCTGTTTTCTGCCCACTCAGTTGATGTCTGTATAATATTACACAGTACTTTTTAACTGTGATTTTAGTTATATTTGAAGTTAATGCCTTGAGGCACAAGAAATTTAATAAAAGGAAAGGTCTCAGATTTTATTTAGACACAATCTGTTTTATGTATGGTCAGAAAACCAACATCTAGATCAGTAAAATATATCTGACTTAAGTTGCCTTCAGATACACAAAAAACTCACTGTAAGTTGTTTCTCAGAAAAGTATGAATAGTTCTGAAAAACAAAATATATCCAAAATATGCTTACCGCTGTTGCTAAGTATTACAGTAACTCCTGATATTTAGAACATATGATTCAGAGAGCATTTTCTATGTTTTCTGAGAGTGAAGTTAGATGCGCTGCAATTACTTTCAGACATTACAAAAACAAAATTCTGGGCTGTCCTCTTTTTAGGTAGATCTGAATTAACCGTTATTACCAGAGAAGACAGGGATGCTTTTCTCTTTGTGAAGGGGTGTTTGTTTAGTCACAGATCTGAGAGAATATGGGGAATGGGACAAGATGGTTATTAGCCAGCTTGAAGGGACAGCAAGGAGGAGAGATTGGCTGGCTGTTCTCTGTGCTCACCAGTAAGCCAGAAAGGGTAAGTACCAAATGGCTGAGAATTCTTTGTGAGCTCTAGACTTGCTGACATATAGGTGTGATCATGCTCAGACCATCTTGATAGAGCTGCAGATAGGTCAAAACAGCGTGAACCAATCTTGAATGAATTTCAAATTGTGTGGAGAAGATAGAAAGTCTGGTGGAAATGGATGGAAAGTCTGGTCACTTGAAGAATCTCCTTAGCTGCAGTTCTATGGGTAGAAAAAAGGAAGAAGACGCAATGAGAAAATATGGGAGGATGACAAACAGAAGACATTATCTGAATCTGTAATGGTATGTGGGAATGACCTTGGAAGGCAGGAGGAAGAGCTGCAGACTAGACAACTATCATGCAAAAGATATCTCAGCCCACAGAAACAGAAGGAACGTGGGAAGTGTTTGGGAAGGGACCCTCCCGAGTTTTCTGGAAAGTAAACGTAAAGGAGGGGAGAAATACTTTCAGACTTACAAGATTCTGTTACTGTAACCTCACAATAAAGGCAGTGTTATTACTCATGGTTTGGGCTTTTTGTCTGGACTACCTTGAAGGACTGACATAATCTCTATAAAGTCAATGAATGAGCAGGCAATTACACAGTTAATTTCTTTCTCAGGAAATGCCATTCAGGATAAATTGCCTCGTGATTGGCATAGCCTGAGCACCAATGAGTTATCTATCTAATTCCATAATTAATATAACTAATATAATTCCATGATTTAAACAATACTCAGTTTATGACGGTAGTATTAATCTCATTCCAATTCCACTTCTGCTTCAAAAATTGGAAATGGTGCTAAATAACTGCATCTAAACTGAAAATTTTGCTGAGCCTCATACTGGACTGTATGGTAGATGGGTTAAGACAATGAAATTCTTCTTCACAGTTGCCTCTTGGATAGGGTTACCAGATATCTGAACGGGCAAAGAAGGACACGGACAAATGGAAAGGATGACAAGGAGGACACACTAACTGTTTAACTTTCTTGGCATCCGTGACAAAAGTTACATTGAAAAACTGCCAAAAAAATACACAAGTACTTAGGCCTACAGGTACATAAAATCACTTTTTCCAGCATCAGAAAGACTGGTTTCTCAATTGCAGGAATTTGTTAGAGCCAGTTAGGAGACAAAGGCCTTCAGCAGTTAACTGATTAAGGTCTTGTCAATTTCAGGCAGCAACAATTTAGGCCCAGGGTACTAATCAACTAATTAAAGTCACAGGACAGAGCTTGTTAACTTGCAGTTAGCACTTATTAATGAAGTGCTAGCCACAGAGAAAAGCTGGTCAAGAAGGGAAAGTTTCTTGGCAAATTTAAGTGCTTGAAGTTTTCATCTTTAAAGTTGAGTTAGATACTCAAAAAGCCAGACAATATTTGATTTTAAGGCTATGCCTCCTGGACAGAGGACATGAGGACAGAAAGGAGGACATGTCCTCCTTTTGCCAGACATCTGGTAACCCTATTCTTGGATGGCTTGTGAGATGTGAGGCCTAGCATTATCATGCTGCAGAAAAATTTCCTTTCTGTGTTTCCAAACCCTCCCTATTCATTGCTTCAAAGTTTTGAGTATTGTAATTTAGAGGTCTGAATTGATAGTGGTTCCAGGTCCAAGGCAGTTCATGTGAATAACACTATCTGCATCCCCAAAAACTGTATGGATGAATTCTCTTGCTGAAGCCTGGGTTTTTATTTTTTTTCATAGATAAAGCTTTGTGATTATGTTTCATGGACCAATGTTTTATTTCTGGATCATAGTGATGACCAGAAGTTTCTTTGGCTGTCACACAGCTGTGAAAAAATTCCTCACTTTCATTCTCAGAGCATAACAACAACTTCTGGCAAATTTAAGTGCTTGAAGTTTTCATCTTTCCTGTCAGCACAAACATTCCAATACTGAAGAACATCAGTAAAGCAATCTACGTGTTCCTGTGAAATTCCAAGCTTGATAGCAATTTCCCTTTGAGTGATCTGCCAATTATCCTTAATAATTTCATCAACTTTTCTCATGTGAAGCTCAGTTGCTGTCACAGGGTTTCCAATTCATTCTTGATTATACAAATTAGCTCTTCCAGGTTTACTATCTTTACATTTTTTGGCCCAGTGATACACAGTACTCAAGTCTACACAGTCATCACCACAAAAACCTTCATTGGATGGTGAATTTCAATTGGAGGGACTTGTTTGGCAGCCAAAAATTCAGTCAAGGTGTGTTGCTTAAAGTGCATTGACAAATACTCATTATAAGGTTTCATTTCATGAACAATAGCAGCACAAACTTTTCTCACAGCAACTTCCCATCAAATGAAGTTAAAAAAACATGCTAGAGCACACATAAGAGTTTCTAGCATGTTAATACTGTCATCTCTTAGTGACGTATAACACTGAAGGCATTACTTTTCATTCAATCCATGTAAATACAGGGAACAAAACAGCTAATTTTAAGGATTATTTTCTTGTTTTATTTATTAAAATATTCATATTTAAACTAAAGTTATGGAGGAGGATGCATTACTTTTCCTTCAACCCTTGTGTATTATTAAGTATTGTATTCCTGTTCCATGGATCTATATGGAAATTGTGAGAGCTTTGGATAAATGTCATTTTTACCATATACAGAGGAAATAGAATTATAAGCGTCTTTTTACACTACATGCTTAAAAATCTGGCATTCCTGGACAAAGATTATAGCAACCCCCTATTTCTCTTCTTCTCCCCTTCCTAGACTACTTTGAATTTTCATCCCCTACAACTGTGTTTCTTAAACTTTTTTCTCTCAGGACACCTTCCTACTTTTAAAAATTATGGAGGACCCAATTTTGTATGGGTTAAATTTTTTGATACTTACTGCATTAAAAATTAAAATTGACACATTTGCTGCTGCTACCATTTCTCACAATTGTTTGATGGAATTTTAATATTGTATTATTTTTCAACATAGGCTGGCTAATTTTGATTTCACGGACCCTTGAGAGGGTCTTGGGGGACACCCAGCAGTCCTAGGACCACACTTTAAGAAACAGTGCCCTACAACATCATAATAGTATGAAAAATGAAAAGAGGGAAGGTATTTCTTTTGGGCTAGGGATCTGAGTAAACCACTACCTATATAACATATTGCAATCTAAACTGTAAAATTATACTTTTCATTGATTGTAAAAGTATCCGATCCACTCACTGATGACTTATTTAGTGGTCATGAAGGGTGTTGTTAGACCATTAACTTAATTTGAGGAATATTCCTTGGCCATAAAAGTCCAATTTAAAGATCTAACTTTATTAATGGTTGGTTTTTAAACACTGAACCTTTAAAATCTGTTTGGGAATCAGACCAGTCCATATCTATTTCAGATTCATGATGGGACAGACATTGCCACAAGTAAAACATTAGATCCATATCTGAGGAGCTTCAAGAATTTTCTTACTAAAGAATGAGGGATAGTACTAACTCCCCATTAGAATACTCAGGAAATGCTCCTCAAAATGTTGGAGAGGGTGCAGGGAAATAATTCAGATGATGACAATAATTTCTTATTATAATTCATAATAGTAACACTGGGGGTATTTATTACCAGAATTATTTTTTTTCTGAAGGGTAGCTTTGTTGTAAAAGATATCACTTACATAATGGGGTATATGTAAATGGCAGTTTTGTGGTATTCAGCCACAAATCTATTATGAAAGAAGTGGACATGAGAGTGAAATCTTTTCATCCAATGTTCATCCAAAAGTTGATAAACTTAGCTAAATTATTTTTAATTTCCTTTAAAATGTTGTACATGTTTTGCCTTTTCTTCTAAAGTTCAGTTTAATTGAAATTCTAGTGGCAGTTCCTTGTGCAAGGTACTAGGACAATGGCTCTTAAAATCAGTGGTCCCAAATGTCTGGCCATCTCAGAGAACAAGATAGAAATAGAAGATGAAAATAGATCAAAGAGATGTATATATAATTTAATCAAAACAGCTGCTTGACAGATCAGCAGGACAATGGCACGAGGGCAGGGACGGGCAACAATTTCCTTTCGAGACTTACGTTGACTAAGGAATAATTTGTCAGAAGTTGCATGATAGCAGTGAACGGGGCCCAAGCTAGCAATGGGTGAGTTAGAGCTCTCTTACAACCCCATATATCTTTTCCTACACCCCAAGGTGGCTGGAACAGGGAGTTATTAGTTATTAGCTTACTATGTTTATGTACTGCAATAATAATAATAATAATAATAATAATAATAATAATAATAATATAAAGATATCTCAGTGATGTACAATAAAGCATAGAAACCACGCATAAAAGTTCACTCTCTCT
Organism: Python bivittatus; assembly: GCF_059951505.1. Lineage (NCBI taxonomy): Eukaryota > Metazoa > Chordata > Lepidosauria > Squamata > Pythonidae > Python > Python bivittatus. The sequence goes on along the minus strand of NW_028277112.1, from coordinate 56,248,134 downwards.
GGTGGTCTGAACGGATTGCTTTCAGGAAACTTAAAATTAGGCTGAGGACCACGGGATGGTGAGTTGAATTTTGTAGTGAATAGTTTTTAATTATTGGAAAAAGAGATGAAGATATTGTGGCCTAACCCTGTATTTACTGCAGAGTTTTCCTGTCCTTCTTCTAGACATAGAATGGTATTTGTTATACTGTATTCTATCATATGTTGTTGCTAGCATTTGTTCCACTTAGCTGCAGGGTCCAATTGTTTTCACTGCACTTGGCCGCAGCTCACCCAGCAAAGCTATCAACGTATGATGCAACAAGAGATTTTGTTTCTCAGCTGCTTTTTGCAGAGCCTGACACTGATTCAGGCTGCTGTTCTTTATAATAACAAGAATGGTGATAACACAATAAACTTATTTTGACCTTCAAAAGTAGTATCAACTTAGATGAAATAAATGAAGGCACTGGTAAACTATTATTCATTTAATTCTCACACTAAATTAAACAGTTTATCACAATGAATGAGCACACTTCTTCATCATGACTGGGTAAGGATAGACTGTTTTATCACTTAAATTACCCAACATATAATTCTAGCATAAAGTCACTCAAGAAGGCCTGGATGGCTATGCTTATATGACTCACCTCAATCCACATTCACATGTATGTCCAATCTTACGAAGCCTTGTAAACTTTTCCATTACACAAAAGCAAACCATGAGAAAAATGGATTGACTGTGGAATTTTAACATAGAAGGATGAAGAATTCTACTCATTTGTTGATTTTCAGAGCTCTACTTGAGTTAATACAACTGCAGTAGGACTAGAAGTTGTTTTCAGAAATCAGGCCCGAATAATTGATTCCCTCAACAGTTTTAATAGTTTTTACCTTTCTCTTACTCCCAGGAATAAAATTATGTGTATTTATTTCAGACAGCATCATGGAGTATTTAAATGGGGATCGAACTAGAGAGATTCAGATCAAAATATTGCACAGCCACAAGGAAAGACTGCCGTTAAATTGGCTAACTTCATCGTCTGTTGACCAACACTGCAATCCTATATATAAGTATGAAGAAGTGGGGATTGTTGCCTGAAGAAGTGGCTTATCCTGCAAAAATTATAGCAGGTTCTTATGGGTCTCCCTGCCCAAATATGAATGTTGGAATCTAAAACATCTTATGTACTAAAATGTGGCCATTCATAGCAAACAGGCCCAGGATAGCCATCTTGCACTTGGTGGAGGTTCTAGCAGGGAAGTGCAGCTATCGTACGCCCTTGACTGTGCAGCTTCAGGAGGGACTCACATGGAGCGGAGGAAGGGGATACCCAGCTAGCCAGCCAAATCAGCTGAATCAACCCTGGTGATCAATAGTGTGGCAGATGTCGCAGCCAGATTGCCCTCATGTCCAGGATAGCTAGCTGATTTCCCACTAACAGAAAAGCATATAATTTTTTTCTGTTTTCAAAGTCTTGTACTATGTTTGAAAGCCAGTTTGGTGTAGTGATTAAGGCTAGAAACTGGGAGATCACGAGTTCTAGTCCTGCCTAGGCACAAAGCCAGCTGGGTGACTTTGGGCCAGTCACTTTCTCTCAGCCCTAGGAAGGAGGCAAGGGCAAACCATTTCTGAAAAACTTTGCCAGGAAAACTGCAGGGACTTCTCCAGGCAGTCTCCAAGAATCGGACACGATTGAACAGGAAAAAAACAACCACCTATGCTTGTATCTGAAATCCAGCTTGGCAGTCTTTTAGATATATCTGAAATAAATATTCCTATTAAGGAACATTGCTATGAAGAGAAATATTCCTTAGGCAGGTAACAAATTGAGTAGCAAGTGGGCATATGCATAATAGAGGCATCTGGATTCCATTTAACCTGTGCTATTTCCTCTGCTAGCTATTAACATGTTTTTGCTAAGTTAAGAGTATGGAAACAGGAGTAAGTGTCCTTCTTGTTTCATTTCCAAACAAAGAAGCCAGTCTTATTTTTCTAGTAAATGGCCTTTGTATATTCTGTAGCGCTATCTATTTCATAGTCCAGGCCTGGGAACACGTGAGATACTGCTCTGTGGGCCGGAATTATTTGAATAAGCCATATGCCAGAAGTTTCCTTATGTGTTTCATCCCTCTTGCTTCAAAGTTCCTAGATATCCAGATGAACACCAACGTTTTAAAAAGTTTTGGATGAAAGATGTTCATGTAGAAAAAGCCAAACATAGTACGTGGCTGCTTGATATTGTGAACTTGTATAAATTGCAGACTTAAAAGATAAAGAACGCTTGCATTTTTGAATTTTATGTTTCTCTCTCAAGCATCTGTACAAAGCAACAAATATTCTAGAGACCAGTTAAGATGCAAGAACACGTTAAGGACTTAGCATATTTCTGAAAGTGCTGAATTTTGCTTTGTAATGGAGTATTTGGTTTCCTGTTAATTAAGGAAGGGTATTGTGCCTCGCTGGTGTATTCAGTAAGAATAAATTATCATAACTCTGCGAGTTACAGGATTTCCCTTATTCTGTTCCTTTATTTTTTTTTGGGTTGGCTATGGGATGGGTTTTGGAATATAAATGTGTACAACTTGCTACAGTTTTCATTTTTTCAGTTCACTTGATGTATTGCAAAATCAGTACTCATGGAATTATAGATTGAACTATTTCAAGAGTCTCTTTTTTAGAGTTTAATAGATGGACATATGCTCTTCTGCATACAGTCTTCTTTTTCCCTGTGTTTTATGAATATTCGATGTTCACGCTGACAACAAAGAGATGAGAAAATATGCAAATGCACTAAAAGAACTGGAAGTTATAAGTTCTGCTCTTATATAGAACTTACTACCAAAACTGAAATTAAAAAATGAGGACATCTTAAAATGTAAGTTCTGTGAATCCAGAATGCCTACTGAGAATAATTAAGTAGCACTCCTAGACTGCAGATGTGCTGTTTCAAGGGGAGTGCAAAGCCATTCCAAACAGGAGGAGACTTTATCTCAGAGTTTGGGCTCCTATTTCTTGAGAGCATCTTAGTCTTGTCTGGATTTGTTTTCTTCTTTGATCCTTGTAACAAACTTAAGCAACAGAAAAAGGTTTAAGTGCTTCCCAACATTCAGAGGGTGAAGAGAGTAGAGCTGGGTGTCATCAGGATGCTGGGGGTACAGTTCCCAAAGCTTGAAGGGCAATGGTGTGTTTTAACCACTGATCTGTCTGTCTTCCGCTTATACTTTTACTGTTTATACCTAATTTTAATCAATTTGGTTTTAAACATTTTTGTATGTGATATTACATTTTTGACTTGCAGGACCACCGGCAATTCCTGTTGGTTTCTGCCTGTCCCACTAGATCTGACAGGGTGGGCATGCTCCAGGTCTCTTTGGTGAAACAGTGATGCTTGGCAAGGTCTCAAAAATATGTCTTCTCTGTCTTGGCAGCTGCCTCATGGAACAGAATCCCCAGAGACCTCTGGATGGCCTTGACCCTCCTGGCCTTCAGGAAAGCAGAGAAGATCTGGCTTTCCCCCCATGCACCGGGACCTGGACCTTGATGGAGCTGGCATGGTGCAGTTGATTTATGGATACATGTTTTATTGTGGTCCCAATGCTGTTTTTCACTTCAACGGGTTTTTATTTAAATAGTTGTTTATAATTGTATCCTATTTTCACTTTTGTTCACTGCTCAGAGTTCCTTCTGATACGTAGGCCACCATATAATTTTGTTAAACAAACAAACAAACAAACAAACCACCTTATAATTTTGATAAATAAATAAATTGTAACGTTCTTACTCTTTAGAACCTGGGCCCCAGCAAGACACCTTGCGGTCAGCTCTTTGAGGTTGTCAAGATCAGGAAACAGACTCCACAAAAGACTAGAACTAAGCTTTACTGAAATAGGTTGTTTAAACAGAATCTTGCAGGTCTCTGTGTTTTATCTCTGCTCCCTCTTATACCCCAGACTGCCTGAATCTCTTCCTAATACTACTTCCTTTCCCAGGGATTAAAGAATGCTTCTGCCCTTTTTCTTTCTGTAACAGCTTCTGACTATTTCCCTCAAAGCCATCCCATCTCCATGGCTCTCTCCTCCTGCTGACATATTACTCGGTGCCCACCAAGTTCTTTGCTATACCTAATTTAATTTTTAAAGATTTTTTCAATTAAAAATAATAATGGGAAACTAGGATGCTGCAAAATAAAGCACTTCATTTATTTATACTATTTACCTACCCAATTTGCATAATTATGAGGCCACACAGTGTACATAAAATAATTCCCTCCCCAACCAATATGGCAAATTAAAAAAAACACACATCAACAAACAAATGAAAGCCGTAAATCAAAGCATCAAACAGCATGCAGTCAGGGCTCACCAATCATACAATCCACCTCCTAGAATCTGGGCACATCTCTTGTGCTGGTCTATGCCTGGGGGAAAAGCCAAGTTTTTAAAGTTTTCCTGAAGTCTAACAGAGTTGAGGCAATCCAAATCTCTTGACTGAAGCCCAGACTCCAGAGGCATTTTTGGGAAATAAAATGGTAGGTGGCTGTGGCCCAGTGTGTTTGTTTATCCTCTGGTATATGAAGATTTTGAGACTGGGTCTCCCCAGTGATGCAGTCATTTTGTGACAATGCCCATAATGTACTATCAAGATTTCAGTTGCAGCCATTGGCTCAGTCATTGGGAACTCCTGCTTTAGACCAATGAATACATGGCCAGATTTGATATTCAGATATTCCAATCATGTATTTCATTAATTATGAAACATGTTTTCATAATGGAGCCTAGAAACGTGGATCAACAGCATGAATCGTATTATTTAATAACATTGTACATTTAAGGAAAGTTTATAAAAAAATTACATGAATGTTCTTAGAACAGTGAGGGACACTATTTCAGTGAAACAATGCTTATTAATTAGGCTATTAATGTAATATAAGCATTTCCCATCTAGTCCAGTCAATTCACTTTGCCGCATCAATTGTTGTTTAAAGGAAATAAGAAGCATGCCATCTGCGTGAACAGTCCCCTTAACCAAAGGGATATGTAAATCCCCTACAAGCACTTCCCGTTCTTCAGGAAGGATGACTGTTCTTCATAGGAACTCAGGGGAAAAGTGTCACAGCCAGCAATAACATGAGGGAGATATAAATGTCAGTCAATTTGTCTTACCCACTTTCATAATCCAGTCCTAGTTGTTTAACTAAAGAACATAACCCTGTTTATACTTTGCCCTAATGAAAGGTCCGCACCGGATTTAAAATGTGTATGTGAAGTAAGAGGTGTTTGTATTACCATTTCTTTATAGGTTTAGAGGCAGAGAGAGATTTAAGAGACCAGATTTTGTTTAAATTCATCATACATGCAATTTTGGATTCAAAGCAAAACAAATCTTAATCTTGAATGCACTTATGTTGATTTATCTCTAAGCATTTCTCTTTCTGATTTTTCAAAGTGTTCAACCTTGGGAGGTACTGTTGATGTACCCCCAACAGTATGCTTGGAGAAGCATTGGCTGGTCAAGACCTGAAATCAGGACAGCCTGAAGCCTTCTTGCTGAGTCCTGATCTGAAAATAGTTTTTAAATAACCTTTAGAATAAAATTCTTGCAATCTCTGAGTGACTGTTGGCATCCTTATACAATTTGGCATCCTAACATGCTTTGGATGATCATAAATAATCCCCAACATCTAGGGATTTCCATGAAGTCAGTTTTTCCATGGCTGATCTAAGAGCCATCTGTTGCTGGCACATGACTGTTCTAAATGCCCTTCTTTGGCTCTCTTCTGGATCTGCAGATATCACAGCATTGCTAAATTTTTTAGTCTTCTCCTTTGAGTCTGAGTTCCAGACATTACTTCTACTTATGCACATTATATTATCCACATGGCAACCTTTAGGACACAATAATGCAGTTACTGATACAACCCCTCTATCTGTGCAATATGCTCCCTTTCCCTCATTATGGGAAATATATGAATGAATGAATGAATGAATGAATGAATGAATCAATCAATCAATCAATCAATCAATCAATCAGAGAAAATAGCCCTGAGGTAAACTGAGATCTTGATAAATGGACTCACTTCTCCTTGTGGAAAGGCATCCTAAGCTCGATATGTGGGTATCTTATTTCAACTAGAGTTGGCCCATTCTACTAGGTCATCAGGGAGAAACTGCTCCTTTACTTTCACTTTCAGAGGTAACGAGAGTTGAGGCTTTATGGTAGCAGTGCTGGTTCTGTGGAAAGCGAGCTGGCCTGCTTCCTGGCTGCAGTCAGAGATATGTTGAAAACAGTTCTAGTGGGTGTTCTAACTAGATTGAGCCATTGTTATTTTTATTCTGCAATTGCTATTTTATATTGCTTTGATTTTATGCTGATTACATTTCTACTATGGATGCTTTAAACTATTTTTTCTCAGTTGTGTTTGTTGCCAAGAATTGTTGGATTGTGGTAGGATATAAATGTAGTAAATCAGTAACCAACTAACTAGTGAACTAAATAAATAAGCCATCTGCTTCTCAAAAGTCCTCAGATATAATTTTGGTGTCAATGAATCATCAATGTTATGCTGTGATTCAGAATATCAGTTAGGCTACATATTTGTTCAGATTTTAGTGTCCCTGACTTTCTCCCAGCACTTAACATAGAAACCATTCACTATTCAGTGTTAGCTGCTTAAAAAAACATATATGCAAAAGTTATATAAATCCCTCCTCTTTACTCTGGTTGAAATTGTGATTAGTCAATGAAATTATGTAAAATATCTGCATTCAGTAGTGAGGACTTTCTACATATCAGTAATCTGTTATGACTATTTTATAGACATCTATGCAGAACTTCTTGGATGTTACAGTACTCCCAGTGAAACTACTGTCAATTCTTACTGTGGACAGTAAGAACAAATCACCCAGCGACAAAACTTGTGTTTGAGGCACATCTTCTCCATTTGGAAGAATCAGTTCTCTTGATTCTTTTGTTCAAATGTTCTGTATCCCACTAGGAAAAGTTTCTACTCAAATGAAAAGGTTTAAAACCAAGTCATGAAATCTTTCTTGAAATTAATAGGATACAAATTTGTTATATTAATTGCACTGATTTTCATGTTATGTGGGGTTTATTATTATCCTTAATTTCCACTATTATTTATTTAACCAGAATAATAATTATTTATTTAACCATTCTTTAGAGTATATATTTAACCTTGTGAGTGGATCTACTGTGGTAAAACTTTGTTCAGCTGCAGAAATATTACATACTAAATATTTAGGAATGAAATATATTTCTGCAGGGTCAGTATTGAATAAGGAAGTCCAGAGGAGCTCTGTATTCCTATCCTTTCCCCCATTTGTTTGCATTTTCTGCTGTTCTGTACTTTTTCTGTACCAGATTCTAGACTGAATATCAAGGGAAAATAGAACTTAAAGTGTCTTTACCGAGCTGCTCCCTGCTGAAAATGTTCCCTTTGTCTTGATGGAAGAATCCCCCTAGATCTGTAGTCTTTACTGAAAAGGAAGAGTCTGGAACACAACCTTTACTAGCCATGGCACTGGCCTTATCAGAAGACAATGAGATGAACTCAGGTGGAGGCATTGGGTGCAGATGTAGCATTCACCCAGCTGACCTCAAAAACTCTCGGGATGTTCCTTCCTGTTGGAAGAAAACAGAACAACATCTGCCATATAACCTATTTTTGAGTCCATAACCAGCCTGATATGAATGCCCACTTCATGCATTCATAACAGCTACCAGCATCCTCAGTTGCTCTACCTGGGCAAGAAAAGGGGCATTTTGTCTTTCATCTCAGTCAGCCAGTCTTGGGTCAGTCCCGCTGTGGATGCTGAGCTTTAAACATTTCCACAAAGGCAGAGTAGAGTTTTACAAACTGCTCACCGCAAAAATGCAAAAGGCCAGGAAAGTATCAGAGAAAAATAGCTGTATTCTATAAAATCTCCCTTCACTGCTAAGGTTGCTTTTAAATCTACCCAATGCTGAATGCTTTAGAATGCCTTCCAATTTATAGAATAATTTTGAAAGAAAAGGAAAGTATGGGGAATAGAAAACTCAGATCTTTCTTTCGCTGAATTCTAATTTAACTTTAGGGGCATTTTGCCAGCCATTTGCAGTTACAAGTGAAAGTCCTTGAAATTATGGTAGTGTAAGTGCTTCATCATAGGAACTTGAACCTTAATGCATATGATTTTCCTGGACAAAATATTGCTAAGCTGGGGTCTATCTGTTTCTCTTACTTAGGATGGGGCCCTTATTGCTAAACCAAAGTGCTATCCACCCATCCATGAGTCAGTAGAAAACTGTACCTGCCTGAAATGTACTGTCCCCATTTCCAATCCATGCCGTGACACGGTTGCCCCATTCCCGGTCAATGCTGTTGTTGGGTTTCTCTTCAAGGATATGGATAATGACCTAATAGAAGTTGCATGCCTAGAGGCTGCCCTAAACCCTAAACTTTCAGGGGGGTTGGCAAAGGTCAAATACTTCCTCTTGTTCTCACTAGTTATCTTAGAGATGTTCTCTACCCTTCACTAGTAATGAAGTAAACTCATTATCCCACCTTCATCTCATTACATTCTGTAATTTCATCTCGATTCATCATCATTAAAACAATCAAGAATTCCTGCACCGCCATTACAAGTGCCAAAATCCCTCTGTATCTATCTGGGAAAAAATTCATCACATGATTACTGCAGTTTCTAAAAACATACAGGCTGCTAATTCTGTGCAACAGGCTTACTTGCAGTACAACAGATTAGGGTAAATAAGGAATTAGAGTATATTTAACTTTATTTCATATTATATCAACCCAGGCCTAAGGTATGTAGGTACTGGGGAAACCACAAAAGTATTTTTTTTTAAATGCAGTAGGAGAAATTACATATTAATCTTTTAAATAAATATTTTAATAAAAATGGTTTTATAATGTCTATCAGTTGAAGCCAGATTTCACATTTATTTTCCCTAAAGAGATATATCTTAAGATTATGACACTTGAAATAATAAAAATTAAGTAAACAGGCCTTATATAAAGTCATATACATGAAATTATAGAATTACCGTATAGAAAAAGCAGGTGAGGAAAACATAAAGGATAGACACAGAAAGAAGACAGAACAGAACGGAGAAGGGTCACTAACATTGCATTCCAAGTGACTTTTGTTAACCTGCTTGTTTTAACCAAATTAAATGGTACTGCTTTTCAGGGCCTGCAAGAGGATCCTGCATGTTTAAATCAGATCAGCAGCAGTTCATTTTTATATTGTCAAAATTAAAAGGGGAAAGGAAAGGAAAGGAAAGGAAAGGAAAGGAAAGGAAAGGAAAGGAAAGGAAAGGAAAGGAAAGGAAAGGAAAGGAAAGGAAAGGAAAGGAAAGGAGGAGGCTTTCTGAAGTATTACGTAGAGGCAATTTTTTTCACTCTAGGCTTAGCCACAGTGGGGAAGAAGGTGGTGGTTTCAACCCAATGGTTATACTTGCACAATACATTTAACCCATGGTTGATTTAGCCTGGGTAAACTTAATCCAATTTTCGGGGTCTGCATAACATACTGAACCATAAACTATCCACACAGGAATGGGTTTACAAACTAGGCTAACATGTGTTTGCCTGTAGTTCAGAGTGCCAAGTAACACAGTCTGTGCGTTATAGCACAACTGTGAGTCTAGTTGTCACCCTATTGTGCCTCCCTGAAATTACAGAAAAGGGGGGGGGGACTTGCAAGAAGGATGACAAATTGAACCTCTAAAACAAAACTTTGGTGCCTGAAAAGTTAGGATGTCACAGGAGCAGGCCTGGAGCAGTTTACCACTTGGTTTTGCTGGTTGTAAAACTTCCTCTTGTAGATTAATCAATATGCCTTACAAAGACATATGCCTTAAAAAAACCCCATTCTATTACCTAGGGCAGTGTTTCTCAATCTTGACAACTTTAAGATGTGTGGACTTCCAACTCCCAGAATTCCCCAGCCAGCTTTGCTGGCTGGGGAATTCTGGGAATTGAAATCCACACATCTTAAAGTTGACAAGATTGAGAAACACTGACCTTGGGAATAGAAATAGGGAGTTAAAAATTCAATTTAGAGAAACAACAACAAAAGAACCCTCCTTGAAAAATTTGGAAGAACAGTGGGTTCTTGTATTTTTAATCCCCTGGAATTGTTCCTTTACCTGAAAAATGTATTTGCTGCAGCAATTTTAAAAGAAGATCCCTTTTTTAAAATGTATTTTGATTGCTTTTAAAATAATAACAGAAAAAGAAAAAAAGGAACAAAACATAAAGATAATCATGACAGAAATACATACATTGTCAAAGGGGGGAAAAAACACTACATGACAAGGGTTTTAAAAAAAAGTGAAAAAAAACCAGGAAAAAGTAAAAAAGAAGCAAAGTATAATATATCATTATAACAATAAACAGTTTCAATTCTATATATACTTATCTAATGCAAATATGGTGCAAGTATAAATATATTTATTTCTAATACGCTAATATAACTATTTTGCTTTTTAAAACCTACTGTATTTTGTATAAATGAGTCCCACACAGTCTTTGTCTACAGGGAATCTGCTCATAAGTGGCAAGTGCAATCATGTCTTCAATCCATTGAGTAAATGGGGCCATACATTTATCTTTCCGATGCTGCAGTATCAGTCTTTTAGCCATAGTAAGGGTGCAGAGAATCCATTTATGTTGTCTGGTTGTCAAATTCCACACACTAGGTATATAATTCAAGAGAATATTTTCCTCTGAAAATTTTAGCGTTTGTCACACAGCCACATTTATATAGTCCATTACTTTCTCTCAAAACTTAGTAAGTATAGAACATTGTAAAAACATGTGTTTTAAAGAAACATTATCCTTATTACATCTCCAACAAAATGCTGTCTTAGTCCTTTTCTATACAAATGTAGTGGAGTCCAATAAATTCTAAATATTATCTTTTGTTGTATAAGTCATAATTTAAGGTCCATTGACATTCTTGCTATAGAAGTTAAGACATTCTCCCATTGTCTAGGTAATACAGGAACCTCTAATTCTTTATTCCATCTATTTCTTAGCATCTGCATATCAAATTGATTTATTGATAACAAATATCTATAAAAACTAATAGTTAAAAGAAATTCTCTTGGTGATTTTCAGAAATGAGGTAGAAAACTGAGAATGTGGCCTATAATAAATGAACAAAGAGTTTCTTAATTTGAGGAATGATCATGATATGCAGGCAGTCAAAGGTTATAGCAGGGTGTTTTCATATTTCTGATAGGTGCAGCATGCTATTTAAAACTGGAGATATATCTCACTGGCATTCAAAAACATGTAGAATTTGTAGCAATAAGAATTAGTGTCAGCTTAAACTTGAGTTATTTTTATGCATATACCTGTAGATTAGACCTCAAGCAGAGTGGCAGAGGATAACATTTCTTCCAAGAGCTACTACTACTACAGTTCTACTACATCACAATGCTATAGGAGAGCTAGCGTATCAAATGCTCTTATATTCACAGGTATATGGATTCCTAATATGGATAAGAGACCACTAAAAGCCTTGATATTTTACTAACTTTATTCAATGCTATCAGTCACTTTTTACATCGGCTACTATAATACATTGTTTGAATTATTTAAATTTTTCAACCATTTTTTCCTTAGCATTAGAAGCCTTACAAGGTAGACCCGACTAGCAAACCGATGCCATTTAGGTCAGGACAACTTTTATTGTAAAGCTATAGTAACAGAATCTTGCAAGTCTGAATGTGCTTCATGTGAACTAGGGAAGGGCTTGTCTGAGACTTTTCTCAAGTTGTTTTCTTGGCCCAGGCTCAAGTCCTGCTTATCTGACCACTGCCTTGCTAGTGGCTCTTCCTCCTGTCCTTCCAGACCATTCCTTATGCCCTCTAGAGCATGGCACATTTTGTGTCTGGATGCACATTTTAAAAAGTCTTAACTAATGGAATGAGAGCACTTGGGAGTTAATGTTAGAAAAGCACACGTATGATATGCAGAAAAGTCCTTGAACGTGAACTCAGCTCCTAGTTATCTAGTGACTTTTCTTGGCAGCAGCTCAGAAGTGGCTTGCCATTGTCTTCTTCTGGATCCCTTTCCCTTTCCACTGTAGACTACAGGCCTGGGATTTCCTACAATTTCCCATCTATATGCAGGACTAATCAGGTCTGGAAGCTCTGGGGTGGAGGGGAGAAGATAGCTTACATTACCAGCCAGAGACATGTGTCTTTTTGCATAAGGCTTCAAAGCATCTGAATCAAAAGGTTTTCTGCAGCCTCCAGATACAATTACTGGGTCAGAATGTCATGGGAAAAACACTCTGCAGAACTACACAGCGTTCCACGATTCTTTGGGTGGCATTCTGGATTAGGAATGTGGCTGAAAGTTGCTGAAGTGTTATGACCATTATGAGCCTTCATGTAACTCTCTTGATTCGAAAGCAAAAGGCACCCCTTTCTGCTACCTTGTTTATCTAAACTAAGACCAACGATCTTATCTAAACTAAGACTCTCCTTCTCACACACACATACCCCCTCCAAAATAACATCTGCAAATGGAAAAAGTTTGTCCCAATGCTAGGCTCAGTCTTTTTTTTTTTTTAAATATTATTAGTAAATGCTGGGGAAGGGGGGGAACCTGTTTCAGATCCTGGAGAGTGATGGCCAATCAGCAAACACTGGGATAATTAAGTAATCTAATTGCTGGTCTGGTCCGGGTCAGGTCATCCTCCTGTGTCACTACAGAGATGAGGTAAAATGTCTCTTCTGCCAGTGGGGGCTTGAGCTTGCCAAAATTTCAGCATACATGAACAGTTGTCTCATCTTGAGAATTACTGCCTTAAAAGCAGACACAGGCGAGTATTGCACTAATCCCCATACCTTGTTAGGTCAACTCTCTTGGTTCTCAAACACACATAATTCTGCACCATGGATGGCTCATTTTTAAGTTTTATTTTACAATAAACCATCAGGTAATTTTTGCCACAGGTAAAAAATCTTATTAAAATAATAATAATGACTACTGCTACTTCTACTGATCTCCATGTAAGTCTGCACTCCCTTTCGTCTTTGCTTAAATCTTCCGAGGCTTCGTAGGCAGAGCGAATGGCTACACCAGGCTTGGGAAACACCTCCTTAAGTCAAATTTTGACTGGAAGGGTGGATTTTCTCTTGATTCCCTGAAGAAGGACTCCCCTCCCTACTTCCCCCCTCCCCAGCCTCCAGCCAGCTTTGAAAGGTGACCAGTAGATCAAAACAGCCAGTTCTGGAGTTGCTAGACAACAATGCACTGAATGCAGATGGAAAATTCATTATTCCTCTAAAAACAAATAAAAATGAACAAGCCAGAGCCTTGTTTAATGGCCTTTGGGGCTGGGATGGACTGAACATCAGGAGCTATTTACGTATCTCAGCCATGCTGTTTATTCTGCTGAATGCTGGACTGCATCTTGCCAGCTCTAGGCAGTGGGCTGGTTTCATTCTCATGCAGCGCACAGCTGCTTTAACTCAGCTGTACTAACAGTGAGCGCTGCATGCCAATATTTCTCTCCCACTTTTCAAGCCGAGGAACATGGAGAGGGAATTCTTGCAGCTTATACAGTACTAGAAGGATACGTGTCATGGATTACAGTTATGGGTAGAACTTCACAATAATTGGGCAGCCTGTATTGAAATAGTTGGCTATGAAAATAAAAGCCCATAGCTGGAGCATCGATCCCAAATTCTAAGGCACATTGGCAAAAGCACTGGACTTAAACTCATGTTTCTAAGACAAAGCTTATCAAAAGTCCCATGCAGGATTAAACTAAAGGCCCATCTAGTCCAGGGGTCCCCGAACTCTTCAGCTCACTGATCCTTTCATGAAGTTTCAGATTGTTCATGACCCCCAAACATTTATTATATGAAAATAATTTAATAGATACTACTGTAACTAATAGTACTACGAATAGTAACAACAACATTGACCCCTTGGATAGTACCATCGACCCTCGATATTGACCACTTTGGGGAATCGTGATCTAGTCATCGTCCTTCAAGAAAACTTGCAAGCAAGGCCTGGAGATGATAGCTTTGCCCTGTTTTTGTCCTCCAGTGGCTGGTATAATTCCATTTAATTGAGAGGCCAGTTCTCGCCTAAGTCAGATACACAGTAATGATGGCATGGAGTGGAGTGAAGTTTCAGATACAGGAAATGAGGACCTGTTGGAGTTAGAGAGGAGTAGCGTTGTAGAGCTGGAAGGATGATCATGCTTATCTGGTTTCAGCTTTACCATTACTTTGTTAAGCTATTCTCAGGCATCTATCACATATCTCTGCTCCCAGCGCTGAGTATATGCCTGCGTTATGTAGAGGTCTTGCTTGATAATAATCGCTCTGTGATATTGATGAATGTTATTTTGATGAAGTATATGTTGATTTGGATGAATGAAAGGCAAATACAGTGACAGAGCTATTTTAATTACTCCCAGAGAGAAAAGCTTGTACCAAACCAACTTAGCTGGCCTTGTTTCTATGCGCTTTCTTCGCTCATATTAGGCCTTGGGTCACTCATATTAGCAAGCTCCAGTACTTACTTTGCATTCTAAATTGAAACAGATATTGCAGTCCTGCATACAATTACACTTCTTAACTGCAAATCTTACTGAAAATCTATCAAAGCCCCCAGATAAAATATAACCACTTATAGGATAGATGGAAGCTACTATAGAGTACGAGCTCCAAACTCAACCTTTGGATGTACTGTTGCTACTAAGGGGACCAAACTAGGTCAATATTTGCTGAGAGAAAAAGCGCATCGTTGCTCAAGCCTGTTGCACTCAGAAAGGTAAATTATACTCATTTCTGCATACTTCAAGGATAGCAGCCATTGTGAGCACCAAGCAGCCACTCATCCCTGGAAATATACATAGATACAAATGAATTTCCTAGTGATTCCATCTGTTTAATAATTGGTATGATCCTGGTTTGTTTGACTGCTTCAGGGTGTTTTTCCCTGATAACAATCAATGAGGAAATCAGATTTCTGACCCTTAAGTAGCCTTATCTTCTAAAAGTGTTAGACTACAACTCCTGTCATCCCCTTAGAATGCCTTAGAATGATGGGTGTTGCTGGAAGGCCCCATTTAGGGGAGGGCTTCTTAAACAGACCCTCTGGGATCCCTTGCTACCATTTTGGTTGATACCACAGCCACTAACGCAACATTAAAATATTATACATCCAAGTTGCTATACACCTCTTTTACTACAGTTTTTAATGTTGGTTTTGATTTTAATTGTATTAAGTCTGTGATGTTTTCTACTCAGTACTGTAAATCTCCCTTAGCATTAGAATAAACCAAAAGACAGGGTATACATTCAATAATAAATCAAATAAAAAAGAACAAAATACAGATAGAACACCAATACACTCTCCTCAGTCACCCATAATATCTTTCATAAGGGCAGCATCCAGGATGATAAGCCATCATTGGACCAGATGTTTTCTGATAATTTCTGCCACTGACATAAATTTTGCCCCTGCCAAGGAAACTGGGGATTTTATCTGCTGGTAAACAACCAAACTGTTCCTTTGTTTGTTTTAACTGTTCTGTTGTCCTTCAGCAGTTTCCCCAAGACAGCTTACACCAGTGTTGTCCAAACTTGGCCACTTTAAGATGAGTGGACTTCAACTCCCAGAATTCCCCAGCCAGCATGGCTGGCTGAGGAATTCTGGGAGTTGAAGTCCACTCATCTTAAAGTGGCCAAGTTTGGACAACACTGGCTTACACCATTGTTCTCCCCCATCCCAACAGCTTCTGGGAAGTTTTTTCCTTTTGCAACGTGGGGAGGTATTTGGTAGACACAGGCTTTGCCTTTTATAGAGAGTGACTGAATGTGCAACGTTCCACCTCTAGGCCTTTCAATCTGTAGGCAACGTTCCTTTCTGATTTATTAAGGCATTGCTATGTGGCTTCTGTATGGCAGCTTCCTCCTTTAAAGCAATATTCTTCTGAGGGACTCTACTCCTTACAGCTCTTGAGATTGCCTGGCTCTCTGCTGGGCTCAGCTCAACCCTCCTATTCTTTTTCTTCACTGGAGAGACGCTCTGCTCTTCAAAGCTTGCCATAAACCTAGTTGTTTTTTTCTTTTCTTTTTTAATAGTATTTTATTAAGATTTTAAGATTACAAAGTTAAAAGTTAGGAATGGAAAAGAAAATTGAAAATACAAATTATAAGGAAAAGGAAAAGAAAACGTGAGATAAAGTAAAGAAAAGGAAAAAAGACATGAAAAATAGATAGCTTCCAATCTATCTCTGGTCTTAAGAATAATAAGAGTGTCATAAGTGCTAGTTTTTAATGCATTAAGTAGGAATAATTCTTTGTCAAAACATATCCCATTATTTATAATCTAATCTTCAAATCCCCATGTAAGCTTCGCCCCACCTGCATTTTGCAAATAGTCCATCAATGGTTTCCATTCTTTAAGGTAATAATTATTTGAATTTTCTTTTAATAAACAAGTCAGTTTATCATTTTCTGCCATTTCCATCAGTTTTAACAACCATTCTTGTATTGTTGGTAGTGTCTGGGTTTTCCAAAATTGTGCATACAGAAGTCTTGCTGCGGTAATCATGTATTGAGTAATTCTAGTAAGATGTTTTCCTATTTGAAAGTCCATTATCCCCAGCAGGAATAGTTCTGGTTCAAATGGAATCTGTATTTGTAGTATGCTCTGCATCAAGGTTTGTATTTGAGTACAGAATTTCTTTGCAATTTTACATGTCCACCACATATGGTAGAACGGCCCTTCTTGTTGGTTACATTTCCAACAAACGCTGGAAATTGTCCCATATATCTTTGATAATCTTTGGGGTGTCATGTACCATCGATACAACATTTTATAAAAATTTTCTTTCAAATTATAACATAAAGTAAATTTTAATCCTTTAGACCACATATTGCTACATATGTATATTATGTCCAATATTTTTTGCCCATTTAATCATACATTCTTTAACTTGTTCTTCAACCATTCTTCTCTCAACAATAGTTTATATATTTTTGCTATTAAGTGTTCATCTGTTTCACATAGTTGAATTTCAAATTCAGGTTTATTCTGTTCAAATCCAAATTCTTTTTTATCGATTTTGAATTTTTCTTTATATTGCATATAAGAAAGCCATTGAAAAGTATGTCCTTCTAAAACCAATTGCTCTTTTGATTTGATTTTATATTCTCCTTGTTCTTTTTCTAGTAAGTCTTTGTATCTCATCCATTTATTTTTATCTCTTGTTTCAGTTCTATAAAAAGCTTCTTGTATAGAAGTCCCTAGTTGTTTTTTTCTTGATGAGTTTCAGGCTCTTCAGATTGCATCTCTCCCAATGGAGCATCATCCTTCATCTCTGCTTCCTCCCCTCATCCCTCCTCTGAAATTGATCAAGCCCTCTTCAAACCCCAGTTACACAACTCTCTACTTCCTCACCTCTGATGGGTTTGGCTGGATTGTCATCCCTGAGTGTTGGGAGCATCTCCAGTTGCTCTTAGAAACTTGCTCTTTTTCTAAGTTAAGAATGCCTAATTGGAGGGAACAAAGGCTGCTCTTTGCCCAGGGGCACCCGCAGAGAGTCAAAAAAGTCAAGATGGTGATCATGACAGTGCAATCACAACGGCCTGTTTTTTTATGCATGTTGTATGTGCAACACATATTAAAAATGGGCACAACTTCAATTGCATCATTGCAGCCACTGTCTTGACTTTTTTGACCATACCCTGTGGACACTCCTGTCTTCATCTCTGAGTGGCAGACTGAGAGCTACACTTCACCTATGCACAAAAAAGACAAGAAGTAGGTTGGAGTTAGAACAAGACAAAGTCAAGGCAAAGAAGTAGGTTGGATTTAGAACCAAAAATAAATTGGTTTTAGTTTAATTTAGGTTTAAATTAATTTATAATCAACAAATAAATGTAGTCTATGCAGCTTTCCTCATTCAAGGGCTGCAGTGATCTGAGATGGGCACTGACTCTGGAGTCGCCATGGGGCTGGGGAATTTCAGCTCCTGCTCCAGAGGACACGCTGCAGAAACAGTCTTTCCTCAGGAGTTGCAAGGCCTCCTTTGCATCCCGCTTCCTGGCTTCTGGAATTTCTTCTTTCACTCCTGTGGCCAAATGCAATGTCCTACCACTATAAAATCATAGAAAGGGCCATTTGGGGGCCATTTAGATTTCCCCCTTCTGTCATATTAAAAATTACATATAGTAGCTTTTGGAGGAGCAAAAGTTCCTTGGAGATCTCAGATTGTCACCAGTACAACCTACTTTATTAACTGGCAATCCCTTAAAAGTTCTTTAAAAGACTAGTTTTAAAATGTTATAAAGGAGACAGATAATGTGGCTATTTTAATGGTATAACCATTAAAATTTTAAGCTTTTAATGGTATAACCATTAAATTTTAAGCTATTTCAGCTTAAAACAGGGGTGGGTTTAAAAAAATTTTTTTTAAAGACCACATTATCTCTGGGAGAAGAATAATCTGTCAGAGGCTTGATGTCAGAAGTAGATGGGACTGAAGTTAGAAGTGTGTGGTGCTAAATATTTATCTCCTCTGCCTATTCTCTTTTATTCTTGCTGGACCTGTTCACATTTCAGAGTGTCTAACAAAATTTCTCACTGCAGCAGCATTAAATGTCAGCCAAACAGATTTCTTCTTCTTCTTTTTTTTCTGTCTCAAAGCTAGATTGCAAACATTATGGCAGCTTTCCATGGCAGTTTAAAAGTTATATTCCATCCTATAACACCAGCTTCACTGATTGATGTCAGAGGTTTCGCTATTAGAAGTTTGATACAATATAGAACCTATCACTGAAGCAGAATAATCAAGATGCACTGAACTCTAAATCACAGAAAAGAATAGATGAGAAAGGAAGTACAGATTTTAAAGCAACAGTAGCCATAACTCAAAACATAAGAATTCCTAGCTCCCAAAAGGAGAAATCCTTCTGCATTCATCTGAAATACATAATCCCTTTCTATTTTTCCAATTAAGCACAGATTTTTGAATCTTGGATGACTTTTATTTGTTATAACATTTTGGTTCAATTGTGATGGCCTTTTTTCTCGAATGGGCTTCTAATAATGCATTTAAAAACAATTCTTCTGGTACTTGCAAGATGATGATTCAGCAACAGTGGAGATGATTTCATTCACAATTTGCAACTCTTTGATTTTCAGGCCAGAATAATATCCCCAAGCCCCAGGTTCCAGATCTCTGAAAGACACGTCATAAAGCCATGTGGGTGGACATATGGATGCTCTGCTTTTATTACTGGATGCTTTGAGGTTTTTTTCCCATTTTAAAAAAATTATTAATTAAAAACATAAGAAAATAAAAACCAGAAAGTAAAGTAGGAAAAACAAAAAATAAATAGGTGAGAGATTTACAAGGATTACAAAATAAAATAAAAATGTGAAAATAACATTAGTTTAGTTCTATGTTATTAAAGTACCTGATTTAATTTAAAATTTCAGATGGTTATTAAAATGAAGATAATATGCAATAATTAATAGCAATAACCAGTATGCTATAAATTATCAATCCGTATGAGAGGTTATAATTGTTTTTGCCTAGTCTAAAAATGCTATGCTTATTTAGCAAGCTATAAAGAAATTTAAGTGCTAAACCATATGCTAGAAGAAAACCCAAACTTCAGATGTAGTACAAGACCATATATGGAATTATTATCCAAGAATAGTTTCCATGTTGAATTGCGTTTTATAGCAGATTTGTTTTTCAAATAAAATATTATTTTTGACATCAATGTATACTCCCACAACTTAATTTACCATTCTTCTACAGAAAGAATTATACAAAATTTCCAAATATTCAAAGCCAGTTTGTGGGAATATAAGGTTTGGTAATATTTAATAGAAAAATAGCATCAAACTTTAGAATTTGTTTACTTCTGTTATAAATACTTTTCCAGGATTGTTGTGTTTTAAAGCATTGCCATCAAATATGGCGGGGGGGGGAGGGGAGATCCAACCTGTCTATTACGTTTCCAACTATTTCTAGAGAATGGATTACCTACTTTAACTATCAGTACTAAAGTACTACACCATTGGTAAAACATTTTTCCTTATTGCTGGATGTTTGTTTTGGTGGCCTTTAAGATTGATTTTTGTGACAGCCTGGCATTTTGCTAAAGGGTACTAAACTGCAAAGCTCTGGGCATTCACCCAAATACTGAGCAGGTTAGCTTCCAAAATTCTACAGGAAATAAAATTATGACACTTTTGTGCAATACTTGGAAGGACCAGGCTGAGAAACACAGTTCTGAGAATTAATGCACCTTTAACATTAGTCCACATACATATTGTAATATGATTATATCTGGATAGTTCTTAACTCCCCCAAAGGCCTACTTCTAGGTTTCTTCCCTCTTGATCTGTCAATATGCCATTAGAATTCCCTGCTGAAGCAAAATACTTTAGAAGTTGAAACTTTTTGAAAAGTTTAAAGAATTTTACTGTCTGTCCATCTATCATTCTTAGACATAACTAAATAGACAAGGTAGTGTATCTCTGGGTATTACAATGGAGAGAAGGCACCATCTTTATGCCCAGCTTGTGAGATCCCAGAGACCTCTGCATACAACTGGATATAAAATGTAGGCCATTGATGGCTGTTATTCTGATCTGAAGCAACTTCGTCTGGTGCCTATCTCTGATTTTGAAAATTGACATCTAGTAGTGCAAACTGTGCTATGCACAGTATAGGCTTAATCCTTCTGATTCTGAACACGTGAGAAATAAAGTTATGCTGAAGATGTATTTTCATTTTTGTCCTTGAAATAATGTATTCCAGATAAAGCCAGAACATTTGATCAAGTTGAGACATGGGCACAAGGGAGGAGGAAACTTCCTCTTGTTAACTGTTTCCAAATCTCTCAGCAGCTAAAATTCCTTTGGAGTGTCCTGTCCTCCGTCAATTTAGTCTTACTGCTTTGGAGTCATGTTTGGCAGAACTGAACTATCACCTTTTGACCCTGGTGGGACTTGCATGAAAAAGACCCATTTAGCTTATCATTAAAATCTCTGCATTTTGGTCATGGACGGAAGCTCCCGGTTTCCTCTTATGACCGATACAGGGTCAGTATAATAGAAGGCGGTCATTGCCCCAGACGCTTGCTTCTTTCCCTCTCCCTTTGTGAATGTGTGTCTGTCCATGTCAAAAACCTTCAAAACCTATCATGTAGGATAGAAATGTACCGCTTATAGTCTGGCATTGAAAGAAAACATTCATAATGCTCTGCAGTACAAACCCTTCAGAACATATTGCGGCAAGAAACCTCAGGTGGAAAGCCAGTGTAAACTTTGAAGAAAAAAAATCCATGGTGTAACTACTGTGTTTTAACTTGCATTGCTTTATAGGACATTGAGAACAACAGAACTGGCCTTGCTTATCCCGATAAATTCACTTCCTAGGAATCGGAGAAGCTGCTTTATCCTAAGACAAACCGTAGCCTGTTTAGCTCAGTATCACTTACCGTTGCAGGATGTTGGAACATTTAGAACAGCGTAGAATAAAATACTATAACTTGTTTTGTCCTGAATTGATGTTTGTTTGGAGCTTGAAACACTCAGGGTAGCCGTTTCACACTCAGAATATTGCAAGCTGAAACATTTTGCACAACCATACTAACATTTCATGTATTAAAAAAATAATAATAAAACTCCTGCTTCCATATGTAGGAACAAACAGCAATGTTGCTGAAAGAGATGTAGAAAGAGAAAATTCAGGAGACTTAGTATGGGTGGGCTGCCACATATTACTAAGTTTTGCCTTGGTGATTGATTTCTGTATTTTTAATCTTATTGTAAACTGCCAAGAGTTTTATGAGCAGGGAGGGAAAAATTATTGTAAAAGACAGGATGTACTTTTAAAAAAATTGTTGAGTATATTTAAAATGAATATATTCAAGCAAACAGGATCACAATTCTTATATGATCTGGGCCAGCCTTGTCGGGAGCAACCTTGTTTTAAATAAATCCTAAAGCAGCTGAATTACCAGCTTCTCATTCTAACTTCTTAAACCTACCATTTGGCACTGAGGCTTATTTAGATCAAGCCTGTATAATGCTTGAGCCTCTGGAACAAATATTACCTACCCAATACAAATGTCAAGAAGAAACGTCTTACTTTTGCATATCAAGTAACATCTCCTAAGACTGCATATTTGATATAAATGAAAAGAAGGAATTCAGGGCCTCTGTTCCCTGAAGGACAGGTTCAGGTGGATTAGAATGAGCAAATTCCCTGCACTCAGGTGATAGATGTCTGGAAGTGTACAGTCATATGAAGCTGATAGCCTACCTCCTAAGGTCTCGATTTCTGCTAGTGCTCCGATACAAAGAGCATAAGAACCAGGCTGAATCAGACTTCAGACCATTCCATGCCAACTGTGGATATTCCAGGGAAAACTAAGAGGTAAGACCAAAGGGCAGTAGCAACAATCTTTAAAGGAGACCCAGAAGCAACATCACCGAACCACTTGTATTACCACAGAACTGAAAGGGAAGAGCGTATTACCTCTGACAGAGGTGATAACACGTAGCCATCATCACTAATAGCCATCGACAGCCAAGCTTTCTACAATAATAGACTTAAGGCT
Source organism: Python bivittatus (assembly GCF_059951505.1). Taxonomy (NCBI): domain Eukaryota; kingdom Metazoa; phylum Chordata; class Lepidosauria; order Squamata; family Pythonidae; genus Python; species Python bivittatus. Next base: position 56,225,499 of record NW_028277112.1, on the reverse strand, counting down.
ACTAGATTACTACCAAAATCATTCCAAGTGTGACATTAGACTCACATCTTAATTATATACAGGTTAGCCTCTTTTTTTAATGCAATTATTAGTGTGAGATTTAGGAAGGTGCTAGAGGATGTCTGCATTTTGTCTCGTCAAATATAATGGCCCTGAAAATGTTTAATAAATTAATAAACAAACAAGCAAATAAGATTTGACCTGTTTGTTGATCTTTCTGGTAGCTTCATGGCAAGATAAATTTGTTCAAGAGAACAGCTAGGTACTCTTAGGAGACAAAGCCAATATAGATGTATTTTAATGCAAGATTATGTAATTAACTCTGGTAACTGATTTTTGAAGACAAAGTACCCAATATATCTTTGTATAGCATTCAAAAATAATGCTTAGGATATAGTATTATGATACTTTAGACTATAAGTTTTCTTTCTGGTTTAGATGCCTACAAATATCCAAATGAGGAATCAAAATTCTGTGTCACTTCACAGCCAGTGAATATATTGCATGCTGATTGTTCATACTATATGTGCGGCTATAATGTGATGGTTTTTTATTTAATTCATGTGTTATTCCCTTTAAACATTTAAAATTTCATTCACAGATTTCTAGGAGGCTCCAAAGAAAGATGTAGAAATATAAAAACAGCAACAGAGAAACACAGCAGGAATAAAAATACCAAAAATATTTTGAAAGCAGTTAAATAAGAACTATAACAAAAAGTCCTTCATAAAAAGAATGTTCTTCATAATTTCTAGAAGATAACTAGTGAGGAAGTTAGATGTTAGTTACTTTGAAATAACTTTGAGTTCCAACGCTAGGCATAGCTACTGGAAGTACCACCTCAGAAACTATTACAATACAAAGAGGTCTCTAAAGAGGTTGCTATGGTACAATGTGATCCTTCAAATATCCTGGTCTAAACAGTTTTAAAGACCACTACCAGCACTTTGATCTGTATCTAGAAATAAATTGGAATCCCTTATATGTCCAGCCAGCCAGCCAAAATGTCCATTTCCCAGTATAAAGTCATTGACCAAGGAGACTGTCTTTGGTCTAAAATAGGATTGAAGTGGGCCTAATGGATTCGCCCAGAAAAATCTGAAACTGAGATATCCGTGAGAACCTTTCTAAAGAAATGTTATATTAGATTGTCCCAAGTTCTGATGCCCTGGGTTCTACAATAACATAGAAGCAAAATATTCTATTGTGAGATATTTAAGTGCCTATTTATCAAGATTAGCTCCAGGTTGGACAATTACTAGACTCCATCTGCACCAGCCAGATTCACCACTTATTTGTAACACACAGAGGACTGTATTGTCTTGCCTGCTATCTCTGAAAGAAATTAAACATGAACTGCCTGACTGAAAGAAGAGGTGGCAGCTTCAGTTCTGCAACACAAACTTGGCTGAATTACACCAAAGTTCAAATTCAGATCAGGTCCGCATTCAAAGTTCTCAGTCTGGACTGATGAATCTGTTAATTTCTATTGCTTTATCTATCCATCCATCCATCCATCCATCCATCCATCCATCCATTCATCCATTTATTGAGAATATCAACATCTTGTTTCATTTAGGAAAATGTTTGATAATTTGAGTACAATTCTGGAAAAAAAATGAGCCAAACAAAATGGTCATCCATCCCTATTTTTTTTTTTTGTTATTAAATTTATCTCCACCCATCTCCCCCTAATGGGGGACTCTGGGCAGCTCACAACTCATTAAAACAATAAATAGATATACAATTACATAAAACCTAAAACTTGTACAAAACAATGACTAAAAAAGAAAGAGTCCAAGAGGCCGATGGTTCAGAGCAGCTGTGATTTATCTGTCAGTAAATCTTGTGCCATCCTATTGTCCTCTTCACTTGCCTTATTTTGTCAAGTAATCACTATAGGGCTTGCTGGGTGTGGAGCTAGTTGATATATGACCTTCAGGACCCCAGTTTCAGATACCTACAATAACATGAAAAAAAAATGTAATATATGTTTGTTTCTCTGTTTATGGGTATTACATCTATCTATCTCTATCTCTATCTCTATCTATCTCTATCTCTATCTCTATCTCTATCTCTATCTCTATCTCTATCTCTATCTCTATCTCTATCTCTATCTCTATCTCTATCTCTATCTCTATCTCTATCTCTTATAGTGTATAATAAAAATTACAAATATCATCTAATTATATTCCATATGCCAGGAATTGTAACTCTACTACTTGGTGAAAGATATGCCTTCTGCCTGATTTATTAGCATTCACCCAGAAATTCTCTTCTTTTCCTTTGCTTCAGAGCCAGCAAAGCTGCACGGATTTTGTAAGCTAATTTAGATCATTTTGGTCTCTAAGCCAACAAATTGCCATCCATATTATCAGTTTACCAACACAAGTAAACAAAAATTGCTTTCATTTCCCTTGTTGTTCATGCTCCGGCTGTGCAATTATTTGTGGGTTTCACAGGCCACCACTGAGCTTGGGAATAAAGAGTTGCAATGTGTGAAGCCCAACAAATGGCAGCTTTGTCCTCTGGCGACCTCAAAGGCTGGTGTCACAGTGATTATCTCCTCTTATGTCAACGTTACTTCAGCAGGGCCTCAGCAGCAGTGAGAAACTCTCAGAAGGGCCAAGCACTGCCAAGTAGAGAGAAGGAGAGCAAATGACCTGATGGGATCAGGCCATGCATACTAATGGCCCAAGAGAATCTCACCCTCTGTTTCCAGAGAGCCTTGGCTGGAAGGTAGAATAGTTAGTGCAACCCAATATAAACCAGGCTGTAGACTTCCAGCCACTATAACTGTGACTTTCGCAAGCAATCTAAGAGCTCCTGAATCAGATCTTAGCAGGTGACGTGCTTGCAGAGGGAAAAGGGTTGCTTGCCATTTCTCACAAAACAAATGGCTGTTTCCAAACTGCAGCCTCTTTCTTCACTTTTTTTCCCCAGAGCTGCCTCCCATCCTATCTTCAGTGAAGTGGTCTCCAGGCTTTGGGTCTCTCTTCATCTGGCTTTGCCAAAGCCACCATTGCCCTTCCACAGAGTCAGCAGAAACCTCTGGGGCCTGCCGGTTCCAACTCTGGGCTCACATTGTTTAGTCACCAAATATCTGCATGTTTTCCCCTCTTTTTTGGTAGAATTGGCAGCTCTATTTTCTCAGGTACATTATAAATGACCCATCCTCATGACATTGCCTTGTCTCCCTCCCCCCACCAGCGCACAGTGAGAGCAGCTTAAAGTTGTATTTAGCTCAATTTTCGCCATAACATGCTCTCCGATGCTCCCTCAGCAATGAGATTGAGATATGGATAGGGACTGAGATCTGCCCAGCAAATATTGGTTACTTATGGGGGTTAAAAGCATGCTCCTCCCCACCCCCTAGTTGCTGGGCACTGTCCTCCATGGCCATTGTGTTTTGGGCTGCAGGAAAGACTAAACATTTGGCATCCACACAGGTATCTCTCCATCTAATGTCTGACTGGTGCATCAGCAAGAGTGCTAAACTGATTTTTAAACACAGAGTTAGCAGAGCATCAGCCCCATAGTTTAAAAATGAAATCAGTGGTCTCTTCTGGCAGCGCTAATCCCATGTGTATAAGGGTCCTGCATAAACATAGGTCCAAGGCCCCAGGCACGGTGGAAGGATTGCGAGAAGCACTGGGCCACTCCCTCCTGCTTCACCAAGTGCTCCTCTTCCATAGCTATGATAGTCAGGCCATTACTGAACACGGGTTTAGCATTCTTTCAAAAGAGCACAAGACCTGTGTTCAGAAATAGTCTGAGTGAGAGGTTATAGGTAAGAGCACCTCTGAATTTTTGAACTGTTACTTGGGAAACTTGAAAAGTCTAAACCATCAATTTCATTTAGGATGTGGAGTTATTTCTTCAGAAGGTCTCTCAGGGAGTAAAACAAAAGCAACAGCACTCTTCTGGAATTGTAAAAGAAAGCAATAAAAAAGGCAGGGTGAGAGGAGGAGAGACTGGACAATAAGACATTATCCTAAGATGGGTCCCCATTGATCATATGATGTCACTACAACTGTGAGCAATTTTTATATATCTCTGTGCCAGCAGTGTTGTATCTTTGGATGGGGAAATGTTTCAAGACAGCGAATGCCACTCAGGAATAAAATAAAACATTGTCTTATGCTGAAAAGGGTGTTTTGTGCTCTTATTAAAGGATTCTTAGCTCACTCTGCCTCCCAACAGTTGAAAGGCAGTGGAACTTTGCCACCATGGCAAGCATAGAAACAATAGGAAAAGTTGGCCATTTGTTAACTTTTATTTTTATGGCTAGGGGACATTAATGCATATTTAGGCTCAGCCCTGAGGTCATGGGATATGGCGCGGATTGACAAGTGGACCCTGGTTGGCTGGCAATCCTCTGTAGGACTTCCAAACATCTAAACACTTCTGTGCTCAGAACATCCCGATATCTAAACAGATCTGCAAATAGTGAAAACCAGACTGGAAGAGGGACAGACAAGTTTCTGGAAATGCCCTAGAGTATCCTCTGTAACTACCTTTGTGGTATTGTCCTGAGTGGCCCTGCGGTGTAAGTTTTCATAATATGTAACTATAGTAATCTATAGAGTTTATTATGCATTCTATGATGTGCGTATCTTACTAAAAATTAACTTTATTAGATGGTCATTCAGTGGGATGTAATCACACCATAAAAAGGGAATTTTCCAGAAGGAAGACTTCTTTGTAGAAACCACAGAATGTTTGCAGCCTGAAAGCATCACAGAGAGACACTCTGAAAAGGTTTGATCAGCAGCTTCCTCATTCTGCCTTCAATGGATCTTAACAGAGCTGACTTGCGTTTCTTTAAACAGAAAAATGGTTTGTCATCTCTGTGGCTGATGACTACATCTGAAACCAACTGACAGAGCTCTTGCATGAATTGTCTCTTTACGGCATTGGCAGGGTATCTCTGACCTAGTAAGACAAAATCTTCTATCAGCAGAAATGGCAAAGCAAGCACAAGAATGTATCTTTGGCTCTGAAACTTGAAAACACCAGCTCAAAATACTTTGACAAAGGACTAGGAGGTGGGATTATCCCAAAGGAAGAAGATCTCACTCTCCTGGTATCAACCAACCATATACAAATAATTGGGGCTGGGGGTGGGGAGAAGAACTATAAAGCAGAGGAACTTTCAGTCACATATAAGCTCTGTTTTGGGTGCAGAATTGATTTCTGATCTTACATAGGATAGGTGCAGGCTTAATCCTGCCTTTCCTTAACCATCTTTAAGGAACCAGATCAAATAGCTTTATTCCTTGGTCCTGGTACAGATCGTTTTGTTTCTCCCCAACCTTTTGGGGCTGGTTGGTATCCTGGAAATGTTAAGGACATGTTGAGAACATTCTTCCCCAGTAGCTACTGGAGAGGCTTACTCAGTCATAAAAGAGTTTTTGTGAAGACCAACTGGAAAGGATGGTCCCCAATTCACTTTTACAGCCACATGTCCATAGAAAGTACTGAACTGTAACACACCCATCCAAAAACACATCTATATTCTTTAAGCATGCCTAAGAATGACCGGGGAGATTCTTGGAAATGCAACATGAAGGAAGGAAGCTCATTCTTTCCTTTGCAACATGACAGCTCCCCAATTTATTATTGTTTTTCAACTAAAGAATCTTTCGAAAGGGCAGAGGACACCAGCGAAAATGTTCCATGGGTTATCATTTTGGGGCTTCCAGATAGATGGCTGTAAACTTATCTTGGGCAGCTTATAGTAAAGTTATTGTTTCCTTTTTTTCTCTGCTGACATTCACCACAGTTAATTGTGACATCCCTGAACTGGTATCAGCCATGTTTAACTTCTGCTACCCAGCATTTAAAAAGGATTTGAAATTAGTTAATATAGTATGTACTCATATAGTGTTTAGCATGTCCAAACAGCTTCCTTTATTTCAGAAATCCAGAGAAAAGCCCTTGAATTATACTGTATATTGCAGCGTTATTTGTATATTGTAGATAGAGGGCCTAAAGATCAGAATGGCATCTTTATTAAAGCCACATTGTGAATTCATGATTTCCCAAGGACAGATGTAAGCTTTCAGGCTTCCAGTTCACATTTCTGCAAAGCAGTGATGTCTATTTATCTATGAACTTCTGAATGAAGTAAAGCCCTCCTCCATTCAGGAGGGCTTGCTCTAAATGGGGATATGGTGGCAATCTTTGGGCACTTCCACATAAGAACTCAGCCCCAGTTCAAACCAGTGCTTGAACTCCCTGATCCCATGATGACATCAGTATTCAAATATGGAGCTTGGCTCTACTGCAGTACATGTGAGTTCTCAGAAAAACTAAATTGTTTTAAACTTGTGGGCAGTCAGTTTCCCCATTTGCAGGAATTCTTGCCTCATTCTGTCTCCTGTCTTCTAAATTTCAGGTCCCTAGCATGACTTTCAAGGGAGAAGGTAGATTTCTTCAAAGCATGATTCTTTGCTCCTTGTTCTCAGTGCTGTGAGGTTGGCAGAAGGTAGGATGACTGCTGAGTAACTTTAACTTGTACGCAAAGGGCTGTGAAATGGAAGTGGTGGCAGTGAGAAGTGACTTTATTAGTACAGTACAACAAAATAGAAGACTCCAGATTTCTGGCTTAGTGTTAAACCATTCCTTAATGTGGCTCCATTTATAAAGTTTCCCTCATAGTTCTGTCTCTAGGGCAGTGTTGCTCAACCTCAGCGGACTTCAACCCACATGCTCACTGGAGAATTTTGGGAGTTGAAGTCCACATATCTTAAAGTTGCTGAGGTTAAGAAATACTGTTCTAGGGCAATATTAGGAACAATCCTCCTTAGACTGTAATTCTAGTTTGTCAGGAGTAAGTCGTTTTACCTCTACTGATCAGTCCCTCAAGTGGTGAACATCCAAATGGTGCTGGAAACAAGCGCTGTTCCAAAATCATCCTCTCCTACCTTGCCTGCATAAGAGGGAATTGGGCTGCACTGCACAGCCAGCTCTGCCTCAAAGCTGCCCTGCCTCGAACACCTAAATGCAAATATCTTTTGAAAGGCATTTACAGTGGATTCAGCTGAAACTCTGGACCCGTTCAGCTGCAAATATGGGGAACTGGTTTTGATGTCTCACGTGATGTCATGGGAAGTCAGTAGTATGATCTCATCCTCCTGTTGCCCTGCTGGAGCTCCAAGATGACTCATGGCAGCTTTCACAACTTGGTGCCTTCCGGATGTGGTGCTCAGAATTCTCAAGAATTGCAATACCAAGATATCTTGAGGCTACTAGATTATTGTATAATGTACCAAACTCACATCACTTTAAAAAAATGCAACTTCTGTGCTACCTTATCACAGTCTATGTTATCTTGTGAAAGGCAGCAAGTCCAGGAGATAGAAGATACCCAACACATTATATCCTGGAATTAAAAGAAATCGTAGAGTAATGAAGGTCATTCTTTAAAACCTATAGTAAATGTTGCCTTCATCTTAAGCTACTTTTTCCTCCAGCCATTGGGTCAAGGAGCAGATGGATATGACCTCTCAGGAAGAAGTCTAGCTCCATTATGAAGTTGGTCACACCTGGCATGAGGAGAAGGGGAGAAAGATTGTATACTCATTCAAGGAAGGTAATATAACAGTTCTGGAAGGAGGAAACTTATATGAATGGGAAGATTTATATTAGGGCATATCTGAAATGGAATGTGGGCTAAGTGCTGGCTGGAATGAAGCCTTATAATTTGCAATTTTGTACTGCAATAAATTAATCACCACATCAATTTGGACTGTTCCTTTCGGTGCCTCAGAGCTCTATGCCTCTTTAAAAAGCACACGTTTTCATCGCTTCCATTTGTTCTCTGGATAAATGTTTATTAAAACATATTCTGTTATGGCAATAAAGAAGAGCTTGCAAGAAAAGGAAAAAGATAAAGGTGCACTTCCTGTAATGACTTCCTAGAATTTTTTCCCCTAATGTTATGTAACCCTAAGCAAATAAGCTCTTCGTTAGTGAGGCAGAGAATGAAAAATGTAATGGACTGACATGGGCTGGGATGGGGAGTAATGAGTTGCCAACTTTTTTCTGGCTCAATTACTGGGTTGTATGACTGACAAATCAAAATTCAGCCTTATAATTTTCCATATCACTCTTTCTGCAAACTGGGAAGAGTCCCTTCTGCTGAATTTTTGCTTTGAATAGATCTTTTACACACAGATGTCTTTCAGAAAAAGAGATAATAGCCTTATAGGATATAACCAGAGTTTGGACCTGTCCTATTAATTAAAACTGGGGTGTCTATGGACAAAGACACACAGATAGATTAACTAGTCTTATTGTGATAGTTGTCCAAGAACCTGATTGGCTGTTGAAGAAACAGACTTACTTGCTATCTTTCTTGGGTCTTAAGTCAATGTTGGAATGCTTCTCCAAAGAGCTTACAAGGCGAAATGCCACTAGTAATACAAGTTGCAATAAAGATCATTCCAGAAATCAAAGTAGTCCTCAGATATACAGTACCTCAACGTCACAAACCACAATAAATGGTCCACAAATGTTCCCGCTCAGCCCAAAGCAAAGAAACCAGATGATGTCATGATGTGATGTATAAGCTTAGCAATATTGTAAGATTGGGTAACTACTGCCAGCAGTTACCACCTTCACATGGCCGATGACCCTGAGATACAAAAAGCATCACCTAACCACAGCATATACATGAGCCAGCAATCCTTGTTTCTGATGTGTCCCTGTGACATTGTCTCTATCTGATTCTCAACCTTTACCTGAGGGAGTTAAGTTCTCCATATCTGTTCCAAAGTTAAAACTGTATTTTCCCTCTTATCCTAATTCATTTTTTTCACAGAGGCAATCTGACACCATTCAGTCAGTGGCATGGTCAGCCCTCTTTGGGCTGGCCAAGTATTTCTCCTCTACTCAGGTTTCTGGATATTGTCCTCCATGGCTATTTGGTTTTGGGCAACAGAAAAGTCAGGATCTCCACTAGATTCTCCTGTATCCCATTAACTCTAAAAGACGGATAAACCAGACTAACAATTGGCTGGGGGGTGGGCTGGGGGGTGTTGCTGCAGGAGAGAGATTTCTGCTTCAACCCTGCCACTATTTTTACACATGGGTTCCACAGTCTTCTGAAAGAATACTAAACTTTTGGCTGAAAATAGCCTGAGAGGCACACCATTAACCGCATGGTGCCAGTGAGAATCTTCCCCTATATATGCCTGTCAGCTGTTAAGTCCCAGCTGATATGTACACAGGGGGAGATTGCATAGCATGGTGGGAGAGAGACTCCCCTGCCTTGTGCAATGGGAGGTTCTGCTCTAGAGAGGGATTCTCTTCTGCTGCTTCTTACAGCCCTCTTCAATGCTTGTCAGCTGGTGTGTCAGTTAATGCAATGCAGGAGTCTTTGTCTTGCCAAAGCACATGAAAGGGATTCTGCTGTTCAGCCCAGATATATGAAGCTAAAGCCTGGAGCCTAGTTTTCACTCACAGCAAGGGCTGGGAGGAACATCCAGAGTTACTTCTTGTTCTTTCTTTATGCAGAGACAAAATACAGGTTTGCAACTTCTGTTGTTCGTTTTTATTCAGACAGCCACGCATACCTATTCATCTCAAAGACTAGGCGGCCAGGATAGGTTTGAATTCCAGAAGAATCACCCTTTACAGTCTTGTGTTCTGTGTGATGGTTCCAAAGGACTACAGTTCCCATACATTTTTATAGTTTCCAACAAGGCTTGGCCAATCCAACCTTGATCCTTTTTGCACATCTCCTGGTACTTTCCCACCAGATTGGCAGCAACTTATCCAACTAACATGTGAACTATCTGTGGTTTTGGGAAGCATCTTTTGTTATGAGACCTGTATCTTGTTGTGTCTTCTTCAGACTCTTCATTCTTGATTTTGTCCACATGCTGTGTAAACTGGAATATGCTTGAGCAAACCTTTCTGGCCTTGAGCAGGCCTCACATACTCCCTTATTCAGTCATGATCATTCACACAAATACATGGCATAAAGCTATACATGGTCCCTATAATGAATATAATTCCCACAGCACTACAACTCAAGGAACATTAGTGACAATATTCTGGTATTAATATATGTTTCACTGATTAATATGTCATAGATGGTTAACTTATTCTAACAGATACAATGAGCTAACCCAGTGTCTTCAGGTCAGACCTGGAGATGGTAATCCTGATTGTTTCATCCAATAACACCATTATTGAGAATAATCTATGGGGCAGTGCTAAAGTCTGGGTTAAAATATTGTAGGTGCCTTCTGTGGTACCTTTTCTCTTTCTGCCAGGACTCTCTCTCACCCACATTCTCTCCCTATTCTTCTCTGCCCAGAGGTTGCTATGGGAGCAAATACTTTGTCTTCCCAGAAGTCTGGCAAGTTTGCTATGGAAATTAAGCTGATAGCCCCAGATCCTAGGGCTTCAGCTGACCCAGACTAGTTCTAGAGGGAGTTCTTGAAGAGGACAGTAATGGATCTGTTGAGAGTGATGTAATGGAGAGAACAGGAGCCTGAAGGCTGCATAAGGCTTTGCACATGTTGGCAGACACAGTTCAAAAATAAGCGAGGCCAAGACCCTTTCAGGGGAGGCTTCAAGGGTTTTAGGGAGTGAAATAGGTGCCTTGTGAGGGTTATGGCATCTATTTTGCCCCTTAACCTTCTAAAGATTTCAAAAAATGCAAAAAGGCTTGGGGCGGGGTTTCACGCAGAAGAATAGCATTCTTCTGCAGGAAACCCTAGTGCTATCAAATTCCTCCTTAGTTTTTTCTTCTCAAGGCCAAATATACACCCTATTCCTAAAATAGGACTTAGTTTCTAGCCTCCTGATCATTGTTAGTGTCTTTCTTTGGGGCTTTCTGTCTGAATCGTTCTTGAAGTTATTGGTTGTATACATATTACCTCCTGTACTAGAAGCAATACAACTTTATTTGATTTTTGAGGTCACCCAACTCAAAGAAGACTCAGTTTACAGTATAAAAATCATACATAACATAAAAAGAAAAACATAACTGTCCAGACAGACATATCTCCTCTTTCTCAGTTTCTCATTAGCTTCTGGTTGGCCGCTGTGGAAATAGAATGAGCAGGACTAAGAGGTGTCTTTGGGCTCCTCTTATGTTCTTCTCTTAATTCCTTGTACAAACAACAAGAAACAGATGGTTTTGGTGGGAGGGGAATGTGGGTGTGCCTTTTGTTCAGTGACACATCAATAAAAATGCCCTATTGGACAAGTTTCCTGCTGTAGGGTGTGTGTGTGTGTTTTTTCCCATGGAAACAGCTGGACCCTATTACCATAGAGAAAGAGCATATTCTCATCCCCGTTCAGTACTAGAAGTGGAATGTAGCATGCATGAAATAACAAGCAAGGCTGTGGCAGCCCTAAATGTTGAAATTTCCATCTTCCAACACGGACACTATTGTCAAAAGCAGGCTTGCCATTGTATCATGTAAAGCAGCCTTTCCCGATCTCTTTTATCCCATGTTGAATGGGAATGATGTAAATGGTCGTTCAGTGCATCTGGACGGCACCACCAGATTTGGGAAGGCTGGAGTAAGTCAAAGCAAACTTGTGAGTTTCTTAAGCAAAACATCTGAGGAATTTGGATGAAAGCCAAAAAGGAGTTGTGATAAGACTTCACAAAATTTCATTAGTGGGGGTGGGGGAGCGTCAGATTCCAAGCATCCCTTGGCTGTCCCTGGCTAATGCAATGTGAAGGATCTGGAATGGTCTTAGATGGGTCTGAGAAATTCTGAAGAAAGCAAACAGAGGTTTTGGTAATGGGTTACACTTCTGTGATATCATATGAAGGGGGATTTGTGATCTTTCTCCTGGGTTGAGATGCGTGAACTGTCCTACATCAGGACTTTGAGATGTGTGAATCAGTTCCTCCACATATTTCTCCAAAACCAATCCCACTTTTCCACATTTCTTTGTCATGTTTTAGCCAATCTATAATAACATCTTTGCTGAAGGGCAAACTTTTTACAGTTTTGGATGTAAAGAAAAATTTAAACATGGAAACATAACTGTCAAAGCCAAAAACAAACCAAGAGAATGAATCCAAAAGGGTTTCCAGGAGTGAAAGATTGAAAAATAGTTATGGGGTCACCCACTTCCATCTGACTGAAACAATGTGTCAAGCTACATAGCAGGGAGATTTTTAAGAGATGACTAAAAATTCTTCCTTTGTAAGAAGCAGATGTAAATAAAAATTAAGAATCATATTGAATGGCATACAGCTGGCCCACTGTTCCAATTCCATTAACTTAATTCTTATTCAGATTTTTTTTAAAAGATATATAATTTTATTCATAAAGTTCCAAAAAGTGGACAATAAAATCAGCCATTGTAAAATTTTCAATATCCCCAAATATAATATTACAAACTAGATAAATTACTTGAAAAGTACCACAGAGCTAAAAGAGGACAGCACATGGCATTACTTGAGAATTACATTAATAATGTCCTATTTAGTCTTCCCAAGGAACCTCGCTGGTCACTTTCTTTCTCTTTTCACTGTCCTCCTCTTTCCTGGTTCCAAAGGACAAAAGGAAGTTTCAGGCTCCTGGTAAGAGCCTGGTCTAGAAGTGATGAATTCCAAGGACTGCTCTGACCTATGATTAGTAAGATGTATTTAGTAAGAAGTAAACATAACAGCACAAGAATTCTGGCAAGTACTATACTTTCAAATGAGAGACTGATATATCAGAGTTTCTCAACCTTGGCAACTTTAAAATATATGGATTTCAACTTCCAGAATTCCCCAGCCAACATGCTGGTTGGGGAATTCTGGGAGTTGGTCCACATATCTTAAAGTTGCTAAGTTTGAGAACACTGCAATACTGTATATAGACAAGTTTGAGGGCTGGAAAGGTCTGATCCTTTCTTGTATAATTTTCCTTGTAAAGGGGAGAAGGCTTGTCTTGTTTTGTGAAAGAGGAGCAGACTGCCCCTATTAATTGTTTTGGATGTTTTAATTTTTTAAATTTATTAATGTTTTTAAACCACCCAATGGCCAAAGCTTTCTGGCTGCTTTACAAAAAAACACACCACTTTAAAAAAAATACATTTTGAAAAAAACACAATATAAACTAGGCAACGGGAAGGCAGTCATTCAAAAGCTAAAACAATATGAATTAAAATACAATTAAAAGCCAGTTTAAAAGCCTGGGAAAATAAAAAGGCCTCTATGGGGAGGGAATTCCATAAATGAGGTGCTATTACAGAAAAGCTCTCCTCCTGATAGAAATCCATCTTTCCCTTTTTGGTGAGAGGACCTGGAAGAAGGCCTCGTTAGATGATCTTAAGGTCCAGGTAGGTACTTATGAGAGTGCTCCCTTCATGTAACATGGTCTTAAGCCCTCGGCCCTCATCCAGGCCATTAGCTCATTCAAGTACTTGTTCAGAACACCAACCACCTCACCTGGGTTAGATGAAAAGCAAAGGTGCAGCTGGGTGTCATCCACCTATTGATGGCACCATAGCCCACATTCCTGGATGACCTCTCCCAGTGTTTTCATGTAGATGTTAAAGAGCATAGGGGATGAAGTGGAGCTCTGAGGGACTCCATAACCCAACTGCCATGAGCAAAGAGTGGAACCATTGTAGTACAATGCCCCACATCCCAAGCTGATAGCCTATCCAGGAGGACCAACAGGGTTGCACTCCCTTTATGTTTTTCCCAGCACAGGTTATCTGACAGGGTGACCACAGCAGTTTCTGTTCCATAGCCAGGCCTGAAACCAGATTGAAATGGATCTAGAAAATCAGTTTCATCTAAGACAGCCAGGAGTTTATCAGCCACCACCTGCTCAAGCATCTTGCCAAGGAAGGGAATCTTGGCCCTGGCGCATAGTTGTTTTCATCCTCTGTGTGGCTACTTGACTACTGATCAGTCTGACAGCCAGCTCTCACAGGAAGAAACAATAAGCATACCAAACTTGGGATGCAAAAAACCAAAACAAAACAGGCAATTATTAGATGGAAACAAGGAGTTATAATATGTAATAGGCAGTAGGAATAACTTCAGGAACAAGAGGAAGAACCACTACCAAGACAGTGGTCAGATAAAAGAAATTTGTGTCTGAGACAGAAATATAATTTGAGAAAGCATGCCAAACTTAACCCTCCCAAGTTCTCCTGAAGATAAAGGGAGGGAAGGGAGAACAGACTTGCAAGATTCTGTTACTGTAATCTTATAATAAAAGTAGTACAGGTAATCCTCGCTTACCAACTGCCTCGTTTTGCAACCGTTCAAAGTTACGATGGTTGAAAAAAAAAATCTTTGCAACCAATCCACTCATTTGCAAACATTGCAGCATCCCACGGTCACGTGATCACCATTCAGGCACTTGGCAACTGGTGCGCATTTACAACTGTTGCAGTGTCCCACAGTAACGTGATCGTCATTTGCATGCTTCACAACCGGCTTCCAACAAGCAGAATTAATGGAGAACATGGAAGTGAAAGCGCAAGTCGCGGTCACGTGATATCTCACATAACGACCACAGTGATTCGCTTAACAACAGTGGAAGTGAAGCCATAAGTTGGTAAGCAAGGACTACCTGTATTAGCATTCATAACTGGTTTCCTAGTCTGATCTGCCTTGAAGGGCTGACATAATATGATATATATGAAAGAGAGACTTTCAGACAGTCAATGGGTTGCGGGGAGAGGAACCTGCTGAGGGGAGTGGCATGAATGTAGGAAGCTGAACAGAAGGGGGAGAGATATTTTCAATGGCTGAGGAGGAAGACCCTCACAGGCCTCAAGCTTGCTGCCGCTGGGGCACGGGAGGGGGGAATGGTCATGTGACTTTCTTCTTTCCTTTCTCCCACTGCCCTCAATTGCTGCAATGGGGGCAGGGAGTGGCACCTGAGCTCCCTCACCCTTGAAGGGCCCCGTCTCAGAGAGCTCGGCTTATGCTCTGACCTATTCCACTAGGTTTTACAGTTTAAAACCAACACCTGAAATTGTGCCCGGAACCTAATAAGCAACAGATTCAAATCTTTCAACGTGGATAATGTAATTCTGGTATCACCCACCTGCTGTTAAGCCTCAATCAGCTGGGCAAGTTCCCAAACAAGAACTATACAGATTTCAGTAAATCTTTAATGCTAATCTAGAGGTAAATACAGAATCTAGTAAATTGCAAGAGGAATAGCCAAGTCTTATTTGTAGTAAGTTCATTAACACACAGTCTCTTTGATCTGAAACACTCCTCCTTGCCCTGCGGGTGGAAATAAACTGCTATGGGACTCACCTATCTCTTAATGGTTTATGCCCACTCTCCCCTCCATTCCTTTCCCAGCTCCCCACAATTTCTCACATCTGGTTAACAACTTAGCCACCAGCCCATCATCAAATTTAGCCAACAGTCAATCAATTATTTTCCTGAAAATGCCTGGCAAGGAGAATTGCTGAACATTATCACTGCACTGCCACTCATAGCTCCAGAGAGTTTGTATGGATGTAAAAACAGCACAGGGACAAGAGGCAGCCCTGTGGGACATCACCAGGTAATAGTTAAGTATTGAACAGCAGTCTCTCCACACACCTACTGCAAGAAAAAGTGCAAATACACATTTCTAAAGCTCAGCCTTGGGACAAGGTGGTGGAGAATACCGTGAACAGCGATGTTAAAAGCTCTCAAGATCTCCAAAAGACAGCAGAAAAACACTTCTCCCTCCAGATGCATCGTTCATTGAAAGTTTTCTCAATACCACATCCCAGCTGAAAACCCAAACGAAATGGGTTGAAGTCCAGGTTTGCATTTTGGTGTGTGCAGCAGAACCCAATTAAAATCCCATCCCACTCACGCTCTTAGTTTTGGAAAAAGAATCACTATAACACCAAGGCTCGTGCATTGGCGTTCAGTGCAGTTCATTCACATGAAAGGTCTCTGATTTGCAGTGTGGTGAAAGTCATTCCTTTGGCAATGAAAAGCAAAATCCTGTCCCACTAGGCATTTCTCCATCATTCTGTAGCTAAGTAAATCAAACTCGCACTATTGATAGGAAAGCCAGAAGTTTAATCAACAAACTATAATTTTCCTTTAAAAAATATTCTGTTTTACATTTTTAAGATGACATTTTTAATATAATGTACAGATGCCAAGATCAAGTTGTTAACTTCTCATATTGTGGCCAACAGCTACAATATCTAGATTTATATTGCCTGGCCTTTTAAAAAATGTAAGCTAAATCATGTTGGATCAGACCAAAGACTTATTTCCTAGAGGAGGCATCAGGGGACTACTATATGATAAACTCAAAGGATGGGCATACACGCAATAACACTAGCATTTTCATGTTCTCCAGCCACTGAGGCATAATGTCTCTGTGGTATGGTATGGTATGGTATGGTATGGTATGGTATGGTATGGTATGGTATGGTATGGTATGGTATAGTTAATATAATATGGAAGGGCAGGGTAATCGAAATCCCTATTTCGATAGTTCCGATACCAGAAATTCCAAAATTTCACATGCTCATTGACCAGTGACATGGAAATGCCATTAGAAAAATTGCTCACCTCTGATTGTAGATCATACACAAAAGTATTAAACAGTGTTCCCGGATATCAGGAAGACTCCATAGTTTACAGTCCTCCATTGAGAAAAATACTTCATGTTCTGCTTCCTTAATCTGTTATTATTAAGACAGGGTTGAACTATATGGTTCTCCAGATGTTATGTTAGCTAGTATGGCCATTGTTGAGGAAATTGTAATTCAACAACATCTGGAGGTCCACATGTTGCCCACTCCTATATTAAAAGGATCTCTCCTTTTATCCTGTCTGTTAACTCGGTTAAGGAGTCCTTGATGGGGGGGGGGGGTCGTTAAAAGCCTTGTGTAAGTCCAAACAAAGTCTATCAGATTACTCCAATTCTCGTGCCTGTTGATGCTCCCCTCTAAACTCCCTAAAATAAATGAGGCAGGACTGATCTCATTAGAAACCATGTTGACTGTTTGATACATTTATCTTCCCACCAGCAGACTTAGAAGAGACTTAGCTAACTGAACTATAGTTTCCTAGATCCTGACTGCTTAATTATTTGTTTGTTCCTTAAATTTATGTCCCTCTATTTCTCCAGAAGCACACATGTGGATCTCACTTCAACGTATTCTCACAACAATCCTGTCAGGAAGGTTAGGCTGAGACAGAATTTCCATAGCAGAGAGTGAACTTTAAATTGGGTCTTTCCAATCCTTGTCCAACACCTTCACCAGTGCACTCCACTGGCTTTATCATGGTGGTTTCCCCAAGCTCAGGTACAGAGGATGAGTTTATGGGCCTGTGACAGATTTTTGTTTGGAGCAACTTCATATTTCAGTTCATTACGACCTGTTGGGGAGGATGCGGTCTCCACTAGATGACTTTTTAAGTTTCCTCTGGCTACCACCCATTTGAATCCAAGCACCTCCTCCAGAGAGGCATTGCTCCAGTCAAGCAAGCCTCCACTCAGCAGTTGGAGCTTGTTATTAGTCCCCTCCATCTTTTTGGCTTTTTGAAGCAGTTAGCATGGTTTATTCATTTATTCAATTAAGATATTTCTAAAAGAGTAGGGCAAGACTAGGGCAAAACTAAAGATTCCTATATGAAGCAAATGTAAGAATTAACTTCTGAATTAATAATATATAATCTCTTTTTATTTTGATTTCTTTGGGCCACACTTTTTCTTTTCAGTATCTATTCTGGGTTTTATATATAGCTCATGTGAAGCACAAGTTGCTTTTTATGAAGCCCAATCATGTCTCAGCTCCCATTATTTCATATTACCATTCTTAGCCCTCATTTTTCTATAAGCCTTTGTAGGCAACAATGTATGTAGCACAGAATGTGCATTCCCTGATCATTATTCTTTTTTTAATGCTTTGTTTTAATTTTTTAATAGTTCCTCAGTGGAAACCATTAATCTACAATTCACTGAACCACGGAGTTCTGAATTATCCCAGTTTCTTGGGTTTGCAAAACATAACAAAGCCACAAATAAATCAATTACATTTTAATTCAGTACATTGTGTGAACCTTGCTGTTGAAGGTTTCATTAATGTACATTTCTCCAAAGTAAATTCCTTTCTTTAATGCAATTACCAGTTTGTGGGCAACTCTTTTCTAGATAGGCCATTTTCTAATTTTGATTAGAGAAAGGCACACCATAGCAGATTTTGCTTAATACTAGCATTTGTGATTTTGTGAAGTGGTTGGACTGCCTTGTGCACATCCATTCACAACTGAATCAGCGATGGATTTTATTTTTTAAAAGATTGTTCCCTTTAAGCCAATGTCCTGATCACAGTTGTTTAGAAATAACATCACAGCTGCTGAATAGTACATGGAGCTATTATAGCTCCTTAGTGTAGGCTACATCAATATTTAACAACTGGGAATCTAAGGCAAATGGAACTTTTAGATTTATAAATGTTTACAGATTACTTTTAGGCCCCAGCTAGACATCATAATACTGTAAAGCATATAGTGAATTGATAAAATAACATGTGTTACTGTAATAGACATTTTAGGAAAGACTCCTAAGAGAGACAAAACGTCAGCAGCAGCATGTTTCTAATTCTTACATTGACATCTTTAGTTTCTTTAGTATAAAGTCTGTTCTAAACACTCAGAAGAAGCAGGAACGAGTCATCTGAGTTTGTAACTAAACATGGATGGTTATGCATCTTGGAAGAAACACCCTCATGTGAATGGAATTGGATTTACTCTTTCGTACAACTTAAGCACCGGATGAATATGATCACGTAACAAGCCTGGCTTGTTGACGTTCCAAACTGCAGCAGTCGTTTTTGTTACGGCTAAATTTCCACCCAAGCAAAGGCCAGCCAAGCATATTTAAAACCTAAAGAAGTAAAGAATAACCTACAATAGCAAGCTCGGTATTTGTTCAGAAAGACAAACCTTAAAAAAGAAAAAACATGACCCTTGGATTGTAGTTATGTGAAGTTGGTGGATGAGGACATAATTACAGAGTACATTCAGAGCTTCCAGAGGTCAGTAGGTGGTTTCCTTTAAATATGTTTTAAAGTTTTCTTTTTCTGATTCTTCCTCCTCTTCGCAGAATTGGCCTTTTCCGTTTCTGTTTACATCCATATTCCCTTTCAACTTGATTCCTCTGTTATTCACTCAGGAATCATTAAAAACAACATTAATGCCTGATGTCATGCCAGCTATTAACTCGGGTAAAATGGATCTTTTTCTTTAGACTGCCTGAACTCAGGATAGGTGCTCCTTTAGGCTCTGTATATCTTGGGTCTGGAAATGCCTGCTATTTGCTTTATTCCCTTTGTTCTCTGTTCTTTTCCCCTTTGCACCCTTCCCCAATTTTGTTTTTCCTTTTTAATGAAAGGATCCTCTCTCTTGCATTGCCTCCTAAGGTTGCTTTACTTTGAAGTGACTGAATCAACCCACAGAGACAAACGACTTAAGCCTCTCATGTCTTGGCACGGGAGCAAATTCTAGCAGCTGGTGTTGGATTCCATCAGTTAGGCCTTCTGTAGAACCAGGGTCATCGTGGCTTTCTCAAAAGATGCATAGTCTGTGCTCATTCAAGTCAGTTTTGCAGTAACATCATACCCACAGCTCACTGTATTTTTTAAAGCTCAATTTATGTCCCTCTCCTTGTTTTGTACATCCTTTTTTATATATAAAATATTGTTTTATGGGACATAATAAATGTTTCTCAGCTAGCTTATTTAGTACTCACCTGTCCTTTAAATTATGAACACTATCCAGGTAATATCCTATTTCTAACAGTATCATCTGTCTGGTGCTTTCCAGATATGTGAGTGTGTGTTAGCTATGCTACGGAGATAATATTGTAGTTCAACATTTATGGATTTTGGACCTCCCATCCAAAGTAGGCTGCTGCCTTAATTTCTGGAGTGGGGAATTTCCAGTTTTCCAATCTACAGGATCTGTGTCAACATTCATCTTCAGTCTCTTGGCTTTCCAAGCCTTGATTGTATAGCCACATACTTGTTCATTCTGGGTATTGCATTAGTATACTAATGGTATCTTGTCCCAAATTCTCCAATTATTGTACCCAGGGATGCTCTCTCTCTCTCTAAATATGCATATCCATACATACATACATGTCTGTCTGTCTGTCTATCTACAGTAATACAAGAGCCAGGCTAGATCCCTGCAGGATCTTCCAAGGGGTTGAAGAGAAGCCAATTAATACCCTTTAGAGCAGGGTTTCCCACAGTTTAATTATGCTGTTTTCATTGTTCACTTGTGCCCATTTTGGTGTTTTGTGTGCATTATGGTGGTTTGGTATTTGGATTTTTAGGGGAGGTGTGTACATTAAGATTACATTAAAGGGAGGTAGGATGGCAAAAAGTTTAGGAACCCCTGATTTAGAGGGAATGCTGGAAGTAAGGGTTGAACCACTGTAATGCTCCAACCAGAATGAACAGAGCTATCTCCCTCTTGTCTCTCTCCTGACAGAAGAGCAAAACTATTTTGATGCTAAAGCTGGGTTTGAAGCAAGACTGACATAGAATTAAAAATCAGCTACAAATGAGATTTGTAATCCATCACCGGGGGGAAGAAGACAGCCGTCTCCTGATCAAAATTCAAACTGCCAGATTTAAACAACATTTTCAAGTGATGGATGACGTCCTTTCCTTAGTCATTAAGCTAATGTTGCTGTTTTGGCAGCTTCGCTGGCCTGCAGCAGCCAGCAGAAAACTACCTTTATAACTGAAAGGATACTACTGAATATCAGACCCTGCTAAAACAAAGGGGCAAGTATTCAGCTCACCTGGGAAACTTATATATACACACACACATACATATACATATCATCTTTCTCCTCATTTATTCCCTTTCCATAAACTGGGAATCTGAAAGATGAAAATGTCGTCTGGAATATATCAGGTGATCCTTGGACTAACCATAAGCGTCTGCTTCCCTTAATGGATTTGCTGGTTTTGTTTAAACAAATGTGAAAGTTCAATTGTTGTTGTAACCTAACCTGTGTACTTTTAATTTCTCCTTCTAACTTCTGTAGAATGAACAGAGTCATAGTCAGCCTTAGGGTTGTAGGGTAGACATCAACCTGGAGCACCACAGTTCCAACAGGAAGAAACTCAGTATAACCTTGTGTGCGTAAGTCTTCCGTATTTTCAGTAGAGTGTTTTTTTTAAACTACAAAAGTACTTGCCTGGGATGCTAATTATGACACAGACTATATATCCAATGGATTTTTATCAGGAGTGCCCATACCCTCAGATTAAGAGTCAATGGGCACATTGACATCAGTACTCATGATTCAATGAGGTGCCCTACATCTCTCTTTCTAAGACAGAACTGAGACTCTGTCTTTTAAAGTAGAAAGTAACTTTATACTGCTTATGTGATGAGGTCGTTTTTATTTATTCCTCCTAGAGATGTTTCCAGATGAGCCCCATCAAGTTCACCCACCAAGGCAGGCTGAAGTTTGAGGTACATGGTCTGGTCCTCGCACAAGTAAAAAACAAAACAAAATAGAGCTTACAAGAGATAAATTACGTGCTGAAGTTAAGCTTGGAGGTGGGGAGGGGAGGCTTTTTAGATAGCAGACAGGAATAAAAAGGGGCAGGAGAAAAAGGCATGGTCAAAGATAAATGTCTAAAGGTCTGGTTCCAGATCAAAGTGAAGTCCTTGGGGTTCTCTGAGCTTGGTTCTTTTCTTGCAAACGTTTCATTACCCGGCTAGGTAACATCTTCAGTGCTGCCTAGCTGGGTAATGAAACGTTTGCAAGAAAAGAACCAAGCTCAGAGAACCCCAAGGACTTCACAGTTCAACCCTGAGCTACACATATTCGTCTCTATTGGCTAGATCAAAGTGCAAGAAGAAAGAAAAGTTTTATACTAACCCAACTCCTTGGTAGATAAGGGAAGATGCCAAGGCTGGGAAAATCGGCCCACACCCTGCCAAATAAACAAGTTCTATATTAATTTCTAACAGACTTGGGATGGATCCACTCTGGGCAACCACAAAAAGGACCCCACATTGCTTCTTAGACAAGAAACTGCATCTTCAAGGATGATTAAAAAGTGCAGAAGCTTGATTCATATGTATAATTAAGTCTGCTTGTTGAATTTCAGTTTTAGTGGACAGGATGCAGTATACCCTTCCTCTTTTCTGCACTGCAAATTAAAATAATAATTTTTAGGCATACATTATATGGCAGAATGAGTTTCATATTGCTTGCTTTTCTTCTCACACATTTGTACCCCTGCCAGCAAATATTCTGATATAGCTTAAGAGGGCTGTTCTATACATGCTATTGATTTTGTCCTTGCTTCCTTCCTCAATATTTTCCCCCATGAGTTGATGTTGGAGTTTACGTTCCTGGTATGGGAGTTAAGCTGGGAGCCAGCAGTTCCCAGAGCACAACTGTCAGTTATAGAAACAATCAACGACCTCTCAGAAGAAGAGGCAAGTGGTTTGAATTGCCTTTGGGTATAAGAGGAAATTTGCAGCTTCTCTCTGGCAGAGGCCAATCAATTGTTTTATATAGTTTTTTACAACAATTTTACATCATCCTAGTGTATAATAAAGATTCTTATCCAGACATGTCACGTTATGTGTTTGAGAACTTCTAGGTGGATTGAACTCTAGAAGCCCAACTGAAGTGTATGGAGTCACATGTCTGGGAGTTTCTGCTGAGATTTTGCCAGGAAGCCTGACACTTGACATATAGGCAGATTCATTCCAAATATCCTGAGATGGATCTAAGAAATAATCCCTGTTCTTTAGCATGATCAGAAATACGTTGGTTCACAAGTTACCTGTTTTAAGACTCTGTTTCAGCTGTATACAGTACCTAATGCACTGTAGATTACCTGTTTCTGCAAAGTTCAGACAGACTGTAAATAATTTTTTGGCAAGTACCCTTGGGCTGCTCAATTTTCACAGAACACAGGTTTCTTTCTAGACATCTGCCCTTCACATGACTGCAGATGGCATCATTTGTTATGAAGTGAAAAAGGGAAGAGCAAGCAAGCACATGCATTTACTCCTTCTGGAATGATCGGATAGTCTAAGGGCTGCTGTTTCAAACATCGTCTCTTTGGGAAGAAACAACCGAGACTTACAATGTTCCAAAAACAATAACTGTACACACAGAAATTGATCTCAGGGGTCCAAGGAGACAACCAGGATGCTTCCAGATGATCAGCCTTTACAATGCCCAACTCTTCTTGTTGGATTTTTAAATGCAGCCAGGATTTATCTATTTTGACATTTATGGATGTTATGATGCTACATGCATGGAAGCGATTAAATGTTTGCAAGTCCAAAGCACACTCAAAGAATCTACAGCCAATCAGCAATGGCCTTTTCTGGCCAATACGTTTACATTAAAAATTGTCAGCCAATCAAACCCCTCAGATTGCTCACTGGAACGTAAAGGGTGGCAAAATGCTGCCTGTTCCTGGAGTGGCATTCACTGCTTAGAATAGGTAGCTGATGACTAGTAAAATAAGCTAGGAAATCTTACAACAGTAATGCTTTGTCATCTGATATGTGGCGGACTCTTCTCATTCCATTATTGGAACTGTAGCCCTTTATGGAAGCACCTACAGAGATACTATGCTAACGTTAAAAGAATATCAGTTCCTCCAAAAGCTTACAGTGTAGAATTAAAGCCCACTCAGGTTAGCTGCAGAAACAAAACAGCTGTTAAAAATGGCAAAGAGTGGCTTTCCGTTCTTTCTGGCAGAGGACTGTCCAGCTACCAATACCAATGAGAGAGGGATTCTCTAAAATTTCAAATAGGACTGACTTTTCTCATCACCTTATATCACAAATTCAGGATTCTGCTCTAAATATTCTTTAAATTGAATCCACTGAGAAATCCATTTGTTTTGGAATGCAAGATTGGCAGAAAAACATCTTCTATATAAAGGATTCCCTTTGAGCTGGATGGCATTTCTTGATAATAAAAAGTTAGAAAATTGGGTACTTAGGGAACTGAAAACATGAGGAGAATATGTTCTATCTTTGTCTTGATGGGGAAAATGTGAGTGCTTTGAGTATTTCCCCCTTGCATATTTATTTTAGCGTTGCTGAGAAGCTGCATGGATAATTGAAACAGCTTAAAAGGCTTTATGAGTTAGGAGCATCAGCCTGCAGTCCTAAAATCACTGGCTTTGATATAATGCAGTTTTGTACCCAGAGTGCTACTGAACTAAGTATATACATTTGGGAGAAATGTGCACCGCATGTCACAATTATGCACATCAAAAAGGGATAAATAGAACATAATTCTTCATTCAGTTAAGTCCCAGGATACAATTCAGCTATGCTGGGGTGTGGGTGTGCGTGTGAGGAAGATGTCAGAAAAGTCAGCAGCACAATCAACCCCCTCGTCTTTGTATGTGACATACATAGGGTGTGTCCAACTTAACCAATGATTTTCACAAACCAAACCCAGCTAGATAACAATCATGATTTTGAATTGCTATAAGTTGCAGTTTATAAGACATCAAGATCATACATATGTATATACCCATCATGGTACACCCCTAGGCAAGAAATATTATGCAGAGTGCAGAAATTCACTTAGGCAAAGAAATTGGGGCATGAGATAAGCAAAAGAAACAGAAATATAGATACATCTAGCTTACACCAACATTATTCACTGTGCCTCTCTATATCTTTCTGTTTTTGCAAAGCATCCTTGCTATTATCGTGTCCATACACTGACTTTGCGGTTTTATTCAATATTTTATTTATAAAATAAAAATCAGTATTTCATTTCCTATCGATCAAAATGGCAGCCCTTTGACCTTCAGAAACGGATTACCTGCCTAACACGGTGTATTTCTGCAAACACAGAAACAGTGCGTGCAGCAGCACGTGGTAGAAAATGAGCTTGGAAAAAAAAGGAAAAAGTCTCCCCAATAGATTCAGATGCCTGAAGGATAGAAAAGCTTCCATACAGATTTTCCTAAAGTAATGTAGGAACTGGCTCTGTAGACATGATACAGCTGGCATATAATGAAATGATTAAGGAAATGCTGTTGATTAACCTCTCTTGGCGCAGTAGCTGACACACAAGGATATCTGTGATTTGCTTCAAAATGATCAAAAACATTGCCTTCATGCAGAAGAAGTGCTATAGGGCATAAGGCTAGGTCAGGGTCAACCAGAGTTATTTCTATTTCTCTTAGTCCAGGGAAGAAAATCCTTGGCTGAACATACTGATATCTCAGTGGGATGAGCGGGGAAATGGGAAAGTAATTAGAGATATATTCTGATTTTTATACCTGGAGATATTTAAGAAAAGTCAGAGAAACCAAGGTCACTCCTTAAAATGAGGGAACAAACAAAGCACTGGCATTTCTAATAGTATATTTGCACTGTGTATCAGGGACCTTAAATACTGATCTGCGGTTAGCAAAGCAAAGTTACCTGCTCCTGTCCATTTTGCCAAATGTTCGAAATACCAGTGACATATTATACCACACAGATTTAACATTAGGGTGTCAAAAATGACCTGATCCCTGCTTTGGAAGTACTAACTAAAGGCACAGAGATCAGGGTTGATTAATGGGAACTGAGAGCCAATATAGTGGTTAAGGTGTTGGACTAGAGGTGGAGAGACCCAGGTTTAAGTCCACCCAGAGCCATGGAAGTTGCGTGACTTGGGCCAGCCACTCTTTCACAGCCCAGCCTACCTCACAGAGTTATTGTAGTAGGGAAAAGTAGGAGGAGGCAGTTCTGTGTATGAGCTCCTAGAACAGTGTTTCTCAACCTTGGCAACTTGAAGATGTGTGGACTTCAACTCCCAAAATTCCCCAGCCAGCATGGCTGGCTGGGGAATTCTGGGAGTTGAAGTCCACACATCTTCAAGCTGCCAAGGTTGAGAAACACTGTGCTAGAAGAAAAGTGAGATAAATCAAATACTTAAAATAATGCTGAAATGCAACAGGCTCCTTT
The DNA here is from genome assembly GCF_059951505.1 of Python bivittatus. Classification (NCBI taxonomy): domain Eukaryota; kingdom Metazoa; phylum Chordata; class Lepidosauria; order Squamata; family Pythonidae; genus Python; species Python bivittatus. Next base: position 56,199,551 of record NW_028277112.1, on the reverse strand, counting down.
CTCTGAGGATGCCTCCTGTTTCCTATAAAAAAAAGTTGGTTACCAGTTGATTGTTTCCTGTTAGTGATAAGGCTGTATCATTCACCATTCTGGAAAGCAATATGCTTTCTCAGGAGCACAGAAGACTTCATCAGTGAGTTCTCTCCTTGAATATCCAGCTGTCCCTTTCTGGAATCTATAATCCGAAATAACTAATGAGTGATCCAGTTGGCCGTTTGCTTCTTGAATGATCCCATCAAATTTGAGAAGTGGTAGAACTGCCTGCCCTTGTAAAAAGTCGGAAGAAGGCAAGACTTGAAGTGTGAGTTGTGTAAAAAGAAGTAGATGTATGGGGGGTGTAGGCAGAGCCTTTCTGTCTCACCAGCCCAAGGATTCCACACTCTCACACTTCTTAAATTTCCCTGCAAAATTGCATCGGTGTATGACTCTAGTGCTGCATAGCAAGACCAACAGTGAGACTAAGATTCTCTTCCTCTGTGTCAAGAGCACTTGTATAGTTGTTCTGTACATGACCTGTTGAGCTGACTTCTACCGTTGTGCACAATTGCCATCTCTTTATCTCAGAAGGACCATTATAAGCAAGCAAGCAAGCAGTGCATCTGAGTTAGCCACAAGGTTTTCCTGGGTTGTTCTGAGAAACAACTAGGACCCAGTCAGGAACATCCAGCTATCACTTATTGAAAAGGATATTGTGAACGCTGTCTGCAATTAATCATACTGCAAATCATTGAACCCATGTCAGGAAATGAAAGTATCAGAACTCGTGAAGACTAACAGGACAGCAATAGCTTTCAACAATGATTCCCTGGACAGAATCAGAGGAGATAGATGGGAATTAGTCAGAGCAGGTCAACCTCATCCCCAATTACCACAGAAGATAGTTGCTGCGAAGGAGAAGGATAAGGTTTTTCCCATTCTTCCCAATGACTCTTGGGAACTGATGAAGTGTTAGAAGTGGATCACCTTACATATATAGCTGTATTTGAGTGCACATGTATAACCACCAAACTACCATCTGCACTGTATGTGGCCACAGTGGCCAGCAAAGTTGCCCATCCTTGTTTTACTTTAACAAAGTAAAAAGACAGGGGACAAATGAAGGCTTCCAATTGGTTCAACTCTCTTCTGTTTTCAGCTAGTATGTGCACCATGGATGCAATAGGAAGGGTATGTGGGTGGGTGGGACAAATTCATCACTGCTATCAAAATGACAGATTCCTCATCTAGATTTTGGCCCAGAAGAAATTAGGGTATTTGTTCCTACATATATATGATGAGCAAAGCATTTGGGCTGTGCATACTTCAAAAATTATTCAGAAGAAATATTTAAAACTTTGTCCAAGCATAGCATATCTCTGCTACTCATTAAAATAGCCCCTCTTTTTTCAGGATTCTGTGTGAATATGAAGAAAGGTGCATCTATTTTAAGGAGTCAGTTCATTAAAGAAGTTAATACAACTCTTAAAGCAGTCACACTTTTTAAAAAAAGATTCACGAGAAACAATGTTCTGGCTGATTCACTGAAGACATAATGGCAAAGAAATGATCTTGTTTGGCTGCTTGAATGCCATATTATAGTTGCAGTTATGTATTATTTGTGTCCAGTCACACTCACTAGATTTACATAAGCCTATCAGCCTACATCATTGTCCAGGATTCCTGGCAAAACTTGAAAACTTTCTCTGCTCCCTGTGAACGCAGGGAGATCAGGAGTAACCATACTGATGACCCTTCTCGTCTTGCCATTCCATAGTGAGACTGGAATTTCAACAGAAGCACTGTCCATCTCAAAAACATTGCAGAGCTTTTAGGAATCCCTTCGAATTCATATGTCTCATGAGCCTGCCATCCTAATCCTGCAGAGTATGTCTGCCACAGCTAATCCAAATCTCATCAGGGGATGAACCTATTACAATAATACGAGTGAGTTTCACTTGTCAGGTTCATTCCCAATCAAACTTAATCCTAAAACCATGTTGAGAGTATAGCCTATAATTTGCAATGCACCCTGAAGCCTTGAGCTAGATGTAACCAGGAATTCAGCCTGTGATAGGGAAATCTGTATTTATAAATAGGTATTTGCAGAAAAATTTTCTTTCTTTCCTTCCTTGCAGAAGAGGAAGAAAAGTCATGCCATTTTCATTGGGGATAAAGAATCTCATGAATGTGAAGGCAGGATTCTGTTGGCTTTATTACAGAGGAAACATGGCATGTGTTTGTTGTTTCTGATGCCACCTACGTTCTACTTTATATTGAAGATTAAAGTAGAAAAATAGGAAATAAACCTCCTAGGAGGTTAAGTTTCCCTTTCCCTTGCCAAAGTGCCATTAGGGAAGATGGTTTTGATCTCTGTAGATGAGTGAAGGTGAAACCGTTTTCCTATTTTGTAATGGGAGAAGAGACAGGTTCATGTATCTTTTCTCCCTTGAGTGAGAAGTATCTAGAAGAGGACCCAAAATTATGACAGGAAAAAAATTACACTTGCAAAAGAAAAAGGCCCTTTTCCCCACTGACATTTCAATCAGGTTTAGAAATGTCATGTAAATTTGATTAAATTTAATTAACAAAAAGGTTATGGGAGATTGATCATGTCTTCTCCAACCTCTTCTCTAGCCTAGCCCCTTACGGTATCACTGGGATCATGATCAATAACCCATTATAACTGAAAAAAATCCCTCATCCACCCTAGAATGGCAGTGATGTCTATTGAGCCAATGATTTGTTGGCTATCTGACATGAGCAGCTGAAGACTATGTAGCAAGATGACCACCTCAGCCTTCTCCAGCAGGTGCAGCTGCAGCTGGTAGATGCTACAGATATTCTTAGGTAAGGAAACTAAAGCACTGTGGAGTAGGCTATTCTTTAGTTTCTTTTCTTCCCCATCACTCTGGTACATACACTAACCCAGAGATGAGTGGTTATTGCCCGTGACTTAATGATCCTGTGTAAAATTGCATAACAGGAAAAACTTAAAACACACGCCTTGAATGGAAATGACTAAAAAAAGCAACAAAACGTAGCAGCTGTTTTTCTTCTTGACAGCCCAATGCTATGCAGTGCATGTTAGGGTCAAGAAGAAGTCCCACTGAGTTCAGTGAGGCACGCATAGAATTGCAGTCTTAAACATATGACATTTCAGCCCCAGAAAAAGAATGTCCAGCATCTTTGAAAGTTGACAGATTCCTTGGTATCAGCTGAGTTCTTTGGACAACTGTAATGACCTCAAATCTCTGTGCTGGCTGATGTATGGCTTCTCAATGTTAGGAATTTAACCCCTTCCCTGAACCTGCTCTTTCCCTTTCTTTCCCAGAAACTTTCCAATTTGATTCACGCTTCTCTGTTCCTTCCACAGATCCAGTATTGGTATGTGGATGTGTAGAGATGAAATGGAAGACATATTAAATGCTTGGCTAGCTATAACTTCTTTGTTTTTATACCAGTTCTTTAAGATCTCAGTAATTTAAAAGCATTCATATGAAGTACCATTGTGTATTTATGTGTGAGTACAAGCGTATTCATATCTATTCAGAAGGCCCGCAGATTGAGAAAAATTGAAATTTAGCACTAGGCTTAGATTAAGCTGTCTATTTTGGATCATTTTTAATTTGGGTTTAAATTAGGTTTGAAAACAAAATAACTTTAGTTACCTTTGCCAGGAACTGGATAAGGGGAATGTTTCCCCATTAGTTCTGCTGGACTTATCAGTGACATATAATATCACTTACCACAGTATTCTCCTAGAGTATTTTGTTAATATGAGATATAGTCCCACCATTCTAAAATTATTACATTAAGCTGGAACAATCCCACCTTCTAGTTTATTTCCAGGCAAATTTCATGGTGCTTGTTTTAACCAACAAAACTCTAAACAATTTACAGCCAGAAAGACTGTTATCTTCCATATGAATTTGTCCATAATTTATTATCATAATTGGAGGCCATGTTATATGTCCTAACAACTGGAGGGAAAGATTGAAAAGAGGCATTTAATAGCTGCATTCTAAATATGGAATTTTTTCCTTCCTTGTCTCACCTGATTTCTCCACGTGGAGAATTTAGAGCAGGACACCTCCTGAGTCTTCTCAGATTTGTGGATCGGGAAGAGAGTTTCCCATGGAATGTGCAGAGAACTGTTTGGTGGCAAATATTAAATGTTTCCAAGTCCCTGAATTGCTATACGGTGTGTATTTGTCATTTTATGTATACACCTAAAAAAGAATATGTGAAAGCCTTGGGATCATGATTTATATTAGAACATGATTACTCGGGAAGTACTCTTTTACATTTCCTACCCATCCTCTATCCCCTCACCCAGAATCTAGTATTTCCACAAACAAATCTGACTTTTATTATTTATGTAGAAGGACTAATCTTAAATAGATATAAAAACATATGAAGACCATTGCCCCAGAAGAAATAAGCATCAACGTAGCTTCTAAAATGCCTGGCCTGGACAAATTGGCAGATACCGCTCTATGGCGAAAGCTGTCCAGATCGTTGTTCAGGAAGTTTGCAGTGGGTCTGAATGCGGGCTCAGTCCGTTCTATTTCTATGGACACCTGGTCTGACTTTGGCTTCTTTCCCAAGACCCGCATATGGCGACATTCATGATGGGGTTGAAATTTTGTGAATTCACAAGGGGGTGGACTGTCTTTTGATGGTGATATAAAAGGAAAAGGCTTATAATGTTTCTTTAAATGAAGTTTGGAAAGAGGGTATTCTTCGCAAGAGATGGTGATGTGATCTTCAGATTGACTTTTAGAAGGCAAAGATGAATATTCGTCCAAGTGCTTTTTGGAACGTAAGGGAGCATGTTCTTTGGGGTGCTTTCTGGATGGTGGGAAAGAGGAGAGCTTTTCTTTAGAGTGCTTTGCGGATGGGAGTTCTTTCAGATAATCTTTGACCTTTACTGGGTGAAAAACCGAATGGAAAGGCTGCTTACAGCAAGGACATTTTGCCTTGGTGTCCAACAAGCCCTGTATGCAAGAAAAGCAGAAGCTATGTAAACAAGGGCTTACATACAGCATATTGTCAAAAGCTCCTGAACAGAGTGGGCAGATGGAATTTAGAGATGCGCCAGGTGGCTTTGTTGTTTGATGCAGGTCCTTTGTAGCAATGTTGGGTGACAGCCTTTTGGTCCCAGTGATTTCCTCATTTAGTGATACTGGATCAGTAAAAGAGAAAAGAAATAGCTTAGCATCCATAATAATATTTAGAACAATTTTAGATGAGGCTGGCCATATGTCCAACTTTACAAAGTGTGTTTATTTATTTCTTTATTTGACTTGTAGGGCTGATCATCTTAAAACACAACTCTCAGCAGCTCACAACTGTTACCTAAAACCAAACATCATAAAACAATAAAAGCAAACAAAAAACCAATAGAAGCAGAAACAAAAACTTGGTGCCACAACACATCTCCTTTGATCCAGCCAACACCAGTATCTCCCAGTTCTGACTTCACCCTATCCCAGCACTAGGGGGAAGAATCAGCCCTTTAGGGCCTTCTGGAAAGTCAAGAGGGTGGGGGCCTTCCAAATCTCAAGGGGAAGGGATTCTATAGGGCAAGGGCTGCCACAGAGAAGACATGCTTCCTAGGTCCCACTTTTTTTTTTTTTTTGTGGTGCCTTCGAGTCAATGTTGACTCCTGGCGATTACATGGACAGGTTCCTGCAGTTTTCTTGGCAAGATTTCAGAAGTGGTTTGCCATTGCCTTCTTCTTCCTAGGGCTGAGAGGGAGTGACTAGCCCAAGGCCACCCAGCTGGCTTTGTGCCTAAGGAGGAACTAGAACTCAGGGTCTCCTGGTTTCTAGCCTGGTGCCTTCACCACTAGACCAGACTAAGTCCCACTAGATGGCAACATTTAAGGGAAGGGACTTGGGGCATGTCTCTATCCAATCTGATGGAATGGGCAGACACTCTCAGGGAGAGGTGGTCCCGGGGATAACTCGTGCCATGTAAGGCTTTTAAAGTAATAACCAGCAACTTGAATTGCACATGAAAGAAAACTGGGAGCCTATGCAGCTTGCTCAACAGAGGTGTAAAATGGGCAGACTTGGGCACCCAACACTGTGCAAACTGCTGCATTCTGAAACAGTTGTAACTTCCTGGTGGTCTTCAAGGGCAGCTCCATGTAGAGCATTTTGAAGTAGTCCAACCAGGAAGTGACCAAGGCATGAATTTAAAAAAATTACTTGAAAAAGTAAGGGCTTTGAAGTTGCCCATTAAAAGTTTTTAGCATTTTGGGCCGGAGACTAAACAAGCATAAAGGTCAATTGATCACAGACATCTGATCTGCCTTAAACCATATTATTTCTGAATGTGTATCTATATCTATTTACATGTGATTATCAGAATTGGTTTCATTCATCCTCTCTGTGATGTGATGCATTTTTTTTTTGGATGACACGTGTTTAACTTCAGCCTTTTAGTAATTACCTGGTTACTCTCTCTATTTTTAGTAATATACATATAATAAGAAAGTTACTTTATGTACATTTTCCAAGATATAAATATTCTTATAACTATTCCTTTCAATTAATCTCTAAGGGTTTTTTTTCCATATTAAGACTTCCATGCCTACAAGGAAAAGCTAATTAAACTCCCTGAATTAAGGGGGTGGGGGGAGAAAGCAGAGGGAGAGAGAAAAAAAGATGAAGAAAAAACACAAAATACCATTCAATAAAGCTTTCCTTTCATTACTCATGTGTTTATGCAACATGCCCCCATTAATTATTCTTTATATTTCTTTTACATACTTAGATTTCTGTATGTTACTGAAACTTTTAAAAGAAGCTGAAACTGTTGAAATTAAAAACAAGAGTTTCTAGGGGCATGGGAGAGAGGAATCAGAACCCTTTAAATTCCCGATAATTTCATTCCCTAATGAAACTTGGAGTAAACCTCCAGCAACATTTTAAGGAAATGAGAGCAATGGAGATATCTGATCACCAAATCTCCCCCAAACAGTACAAGTTATTTAAAATTTGAAGTTTAAATCTAGGAGGAATTGAACCCAATGAGAAACATTCAGATGAGAAAACGGACTGCTCGGGTTTAAATCAGTAAGCGAACAAATTCAACCAGCAAAGCCGTGTCCGCTACATCTGGAAATACCTCGCCAGGAAGAATCAGTAGGCATTTTGCAGAAGTGAGTCAGATAGGAGCGACCACAGGATGGAGGGAGACCTCTAATGTTCCAAGACAGTTGCAATTTGTGGGCGTTTCAACTGTCATTCCAGCAGAAGTCCTCAACCTTTTTATGGAGCACTTCTGCATGGATTCCTACAGGTGCAATGGGCCCCATTTTTGCAGTGCTCAGAAGCAGAAGATTCTCCTATCAAGCCCCCTTTAAAGCCATTTAGCTTTTCCTGTACACAAATAAACCACGAATTAGAACAGCAGGACAAGGTCCTACTTACTGCACATCCAAGCTACTGTGCTACATTAACAGTTCAAAAAAAACCAACAACCCCTCTTTTATTAGAAAGCTGAGTAAATTCTCTCTACTGTCTTTGGATGGGCCTTTGGAGGAGAAACTGTTGGAGAAAGGATTTGTTGAGAGGTAGTATCTGGATCTAGTAAGCATTGTTCTGCTTTGCTTAGCATAAGTAGGCTCTTCTCATTCAAAAGACATCCTTAATAAGACAGTTACAGTAGTTTAGTCTCAGAAATTAAATAGGCAATAGTTGAGCAACATCCTTCTAATGTGTTTCTTGGAAAAACCATAGGAGGCATCAGATATAGACACAAGCTAGCATGCTGCATGGTGGATTTTCTTAAGAATGAAGGTAAACAAAAGAACAGAGGAAGATTTTTCTGAGTTATCTACACATATCAGTGTCACATTTACCGTACTGAGTCAAGAAAGGAATTCTGAGTATCTTGAATACAAAGTTCAGATAAGAGATTTGAGGGTGTGGATGAGCATAGAAGCTATGAACAACTTACAAGACAGAGTTCAATTCAGCTGATATAGTGGAACTAAACTGCTGACACCACCTTCTGCAGTTGAACCCTATGCACACTTTCTCCATCTGCTTTGTGTGCACAGGAACGTCTCCTAATGTAAATGAAAAGTGTAAATATAATCTGTTTCATATTGTTTTCTAAACTTGGTCATTTTTCTCTTCCCATACATAGGCAGGGATAATGGACATAGAAGTACAATGCCTGCTTTTCTGGTTAGAGTTCTTCACTGGATCTGGATTAGGAGTAGTTGGTGGGAAAGCTGCATAAAATTCTCCTCTACAGTACCGTATGTCACATCTCTAAAGTTGAATCAGCTCCAACCACGAAATCTGGCAGCAAGCCCCAGGCACCTTATTCCGTGCCACCAGAGAAGTTCGGGGCTGGCCTAATCCTTCTGGCTTTCAAGAACTACCCTGATAATAGCTGGGAGGTACACTGCAGCTTGTCAGCCCCCTTTGAGTAATGCAGGGAGTGTTGGACAGTAGCAGACTCAGTGGTGCCACCCTTCCTAGCAGACAGTTGTCAGAAAGCCAAAATATTCTGGGAAAGGCATCTTAGGGTGGGTATGAGTGCACGTTTGTAATCTACACTCATTGTTTCAACTGATCACTTTTGAAATCAGAGTTGAAATTTCTCCCACTCCCCCTTTTACACATAGAACTGTGATTGTTTGTTCCCCATGGACATTTATCAGGTTACAAGTACACAGTTTAGCAGACTGATGAATCTATTAATTTGTTAACTGGTGGGACGACCAGTTAACTCTATGTGGTACTTTGGGTTAAGTTATTTGATTATGGTCTACCACTGTAATACAGAATGAAACAAGAAAACCCTAAGGAAAATCTTTCTTTCTAAACAATGGCTTGGATCCAAAGTCTTGCTCATACATGTAGACTTTCATCTAAATGTAGTTTTGAAATACATCCTTTTAGACTGAATAATACTAATAAAAGCAAAAACATCTGTAAAGACCCAATCTCCAAAGTATTGAAGAATATACAAGGTATCCTATTTTTAAAATAACCATCACAAACAACATTTCTGTTATTGCTCCTCTGAGGTGGTAAAATGTAAGCATTTAGGATGAGGGAGGAGGACTACAGTTTAATCCAGTTCTTTATTTTACGGTTCTTGCATGTCTTGCTGCCCCTAGGTCAACAGCACATTGCTATCTCTGTTTTTGAAGGAATACAGGATGACCCTTTTTCATTACAGGTATGAGTTCCTTAGTGGCCATTTAAGTACCATAAGAGTCTTGACGGCAGCCATATATAAACCAAAATGAGGAGGGCACTCTATCTAATACAAGGAAAGAGACACACGAGAAAGGAAGAGATTTGTTTCCTCCACCTTATCCTCAACAGTTTGCCATTTAAAACAAATTTTATCTAGCCTAATTTTGAAGCTAGGAGATATGGGTTAAAATCAAGAAGGGGAGTCAGTTTTTCATGGTATTCTTGTATTTTCTTTTGCAGGTAAAGCAGGATTTTTTTTTTTTAAAGCCTCCCATCTTTGTGGAGCAGAGATGGGTAGGGATTTAGGTCAGCATATCTAGTTTAGACCTAATGAGTGGCTTGCCAGTTTACAAATCCAGCACCTGAATGGTTCAAGGATTTTAGAACAGCAGGAGACAACTAACGGCTAGCAGTGCACTGGGCAAGAAAGAAATGTGCACGTATGAAAGAGAGAATTACAGAAGAGAAAAGAATGACCCCAAGCAGAGCTCAGTGAGAACAAGTTCTCCTACGGTTACAGGTAAGCAGCATGACACCAGATTAGCCCATACTTAAATTGAGAAAGGTAAAACTGTCCCTCCCCCCCCCAAAAAGAGTGGCTTCTAGCCTGTTACATCACTGGGTGGGAGAAAGAGGTACAAGAATCTTATATTAGGGCTTGTATTTGATACACAGCAGCTACTGGAATTTTTGTAACAGCTTCATTAACTTTGGTACAATAAATCTAGTTATCAGAGTATTGGTGTCCTTTCAGCTTGTTCCCTAGCCCACTGAGAGAAGCCTGACACCTAGTAGGTTTGGCCCCACCACAAAGAATTTATTCCTGTTCACAGCCCTCAAAAAAAAAAAAAAAAAAGACCCACCAATTGTGCATTAAAATAAAAAGAATCTACTGGGAAAAGGACTCATTTTTAATCAAGGCAGCCATTTTTTTGGCCCTATTGAATCAGAAGTTTAGAATTATAAACATAGGCTTGAGGTATTCTTGGATATACTCTGCCTATAATTTATATTTATTTTATAGGAATTTTATATTCCTATAAAATAGGAATAATACTGACCTGCCTCCTGGTCAGTTGACAGACTAACCCAGTTTAGCAAATAATCCATGCTTTTATTCAGGTAGAGAATGGTATATGACATACCTCTTCAATATTAAAGAATCTAATAAATTACATAAATGTGGGAAATCTACTCCTCTCTTGGGAAAAATGTATATTGAATTAATTACCAAGATATCTCTGGCAACAGACAAGAAATTCTTTGGAAAATAGTAATCATGCTTGTTCATTGGAAACATATTGTTCACTGGGGGAACTTAAAACCAAAGTCAACGGATCATTAAAAAAAGAAAAAGAGGGAAGAATATGAACAAATGCTCAGGGAACAAATGCATACTATATGTTTATTTCCTTGGGACAGTTATACTGATCAGAAGCATACTCTCTCTCATCCAACATGTTCATTTAATCTAATTGAACAGAAATGGGACTCAGTTAGGATTTGTTGCTGCCATCATGTGATAGATGTCTGAACTGATATGAAGAAGAGAAGCAATGAGAGGCTGGGGAGGAACTGAGCCTTAAACTGATCCTGCTCTATGAAAATGATTAGCTGAGACTGTCTCAATGCTACAGGAATATATTGATTGAACAGAAAGGATAGGACACCAGACAGGATAGTAAATTAAGAGTATTTTAATAGGTCTGCATATGTCAAAGATATCCATTTTTTCATTAACGTTCATACTGTTTAAGTAAACATTAAAATTGCATTTCTCCCATACAAATTAGCATTTAACATAGAGATGAAGAAAATGATTGTATCACACTCATTCTCATTCCCCACTTGTCTTCAGTGTGCATGCTGTCTGTTGGACACAATTACACTGCCTAGAAATTAATTTGCATTACAATATGAACCAATTTCAATATGAACCAATTACTGTATTTGATTTGATTTGATTATATGCTGCCCGAAGCCTATCTTGAATCTACTGTACATGTAAATTTGAATGTATTTACATGTTGATAACACAGTTTTCAGAATTCTATGATGCAGTTCAAATCTCCAGGGTTTTTTTTTTTATGTGAATTTTTTTACATACAGAAATCTGATTAAATTAGGGAAAATCACATTCCAAAAATGAACAAATTAAGGGGAAATGCATATACATATGTTTACAGATTTAATATGCAAACCAGCTAGAAGAACTTAAGAGTGGAAAAATCTGAAGCTGAACAAAACTGGATAGCGTTGAATGTAGTATATCCTTCCTCCAGAACAGAATAATATAGAGAGTGTAAGGATCCAGTGATGTGAGATTTAATGAAGAGATGGATGAGTGTATGAAAGTTGTGAGTAGGATTCTCCATTTAACTAATTGCCAGTGTGGCATGACGCGTGCATGCTAAAGATCAGAGAGGCAAGGAGAATGCAATGAGTTTATGCCTCTCAGTTTATGCCTCTCACTGAATGAGGCTGCATTTCCACAGCAAGAATTGTCTCTTAATTGCCTAGAAAGTGATGACATCTATTTACTCCCCCCAATTATCTTCTGCCAGCATTCTTACTGAATACACATGGGGTACATTCTGAGTATTTGAATCTCTGTGAACACTGAAATATCTGATGCATATTTTATCACATCTGATAAGATTTGATCTCAAGGTTTTCTATTTGGCATTATTATTGGATATCTGACATGGAATGGTATTAGTATTTGACCTCATACCTTATGCTATTGCATTTCTTTTATTTAAGACATTAAAATGTAGCCTGAACAGTCCCATGTTTTTAGTATACTGGCAGATGGGTATACTAATAGCATGTGTTATGGCAACATAAGAGCAATATATGTTGTGGGTGTCTATGTAGGGTGATGTGGGGTTGAATATCTGTGGGAGAGGCAAGTTTGCTTTCCAGGTATTTAAACTGAGGTTCTCTGGATTTTCCCAGTTGGAGTCTGAAGACAAAGAATAACAATTACCCAAAACATTTGAACTGGTGTTTTGAAATAATTTTTTCCATGCTTGGAGTATTTATGCACTGGTTTAGCAACTGTTTTAGGAAAGAATCTGCCTTAAACTTGTGGTATCTCTGACACTTGTATGCTGAAATTGCATGCGTTGCAAAGCTGTCTTATATGATACCTCCTGTTGCAACTAACGGAGGTGGGCAGCAACAGTGTTAAGGGATAATCAGTCAACCCTTATAAATCCAAATGAAGTGTGGCTGAAACAGGCATATGGTAAAACAGGTTTTGTCAATGCTCTTAGAGTTTTATGGGAGAAAGCCCACCTCATAAGGGGCCCAAGCAGCAATATCTGTTTAGTGCTGGTAATTGACAACAGACAGAAACCTAACCCTGGCCTCTTTTGAAGGTCTATAAGAGGTCAAAGGAGGGAAGGGAACAAAATGATGGATGCCATATGGCTTTACACTGTAAAGCCAACTAAAGGTAGGCTGCTCTTGAATGTAACCCATTAAAATTCCATTTACATCATAAATGGTTGATTGCCATTACTACACTTATTACCTGCTTTCTGCACCAGCATAACTGTATGATGCCATTACTAAAGTACACTGAAGCTGATAATATCATGAGGGAGAAAACAAACTATTCAAAAGCAAATACTATGTGCTATGTACTTCTGAATACAACTGGGTGGGCTATCGACTTCTGAAATTACCTAATAAAGCACCTACATTCAACAGTGGCTATATCACTGCTGTTATATTGACAGTATTATCTTAGTCTTAGTACGCATATCCTGGATTATTAAATATTCCTCCAAAATTGTATGCATAAACAATATAGTGAAAATGTCACTGTTATTACTAAATAAATAGTACAGTGTATGTAGCTTTAGTATAAAAGTACAATAAACAAGTAGTATTTTAAGTATAAAATGTGTAGGACCTAGAGCTAAATCCAGCCTGTGGCTGAAAACTTAACAACAGAGATGTCTAAGTAAGAACCTTCTTAAGGGAATAGCCCCGCTACATCATTTCTTTCGTGATCTGGTCTTCCAAAATCAAACACATCAAAATGCTAATCCTTCATAACTGTTAACCTAGGCAAGAGAAATCAGAAATGATATGGCTTTTTAATAGGTCATTTGCATATAGACAATCAACAGATTAACAGAGCTACCACACTTCTGGGAAAAAACTATACATTGCGTTGCATGCTAGAAAGGTATTTTAAAACCTAAGTGTCATAAAGCATTGCTTCAGAAGATAAGAAAATGTACACCAAACAAAATTTGCCCCGCTAAATGTAAAAAATCCCTTTATTGATTTATTAGTCAGTTTTTTGTTGATTTATCTAATGATGAAAGAAGGCAGCTCTGAATCAAATCAGTATGGAACACTGTATGAATAAATCAGTTCTTCGTACAAAATATGAACATCAAACTTCTAAGGATTTAGGTGAGTGGATCCTGAACTAAATAAAGGACATTGTATTGGTCCTGAAAACAGTACTGTATGGAGATGTCAGCTCATAAAACTCTGGTGGGACTAAGCCAGCTTTTAATGATCCAAAGTGCTTGCTTGCCTGCCTCTTCTTTCCTAACAGACTGAGTAGGAATGAACAAAGAATTGGCTTGTTCCCAATTGTGACAGGAGCCAGTCCTGGAAGCTCAACTCTTTTCAGAATTACTGCAAAAATAAAAACTCCAGTTTCATGCTTTCTCTTTCGTTAGACAAACGATCCAATGCTACTAATTAGGCCCTTCCAAACTGCCTCTTTTAAAGAAATGCCTGTTTGGTGAGTTGCTTTCCTCCCCAGATTCTTCAGTTGCTTTATCTATCGTTCATGTTACTTTTTCCCCTTTTCTTCCCCCACCCCCCAAGTGGAGGCTTTATAAAACTTTTGAAACATGTTGTTTCCAGATGTAGGCCCCAAGTGCCCTGTCTATAGCTTCCTGTCCTGTTGAGTTCAGAGCAGATGGAATTACACAAGATTTGGCTGAAAAAATCCAATGTTCCATCTCCTTAATTAAACCCTGGGATGAACAGAATTTGCCCTAGTCCTGGCAAGATTGTTCTATACTCCTGTCCCCAACGTTGTAAACGAACAGCTCGTTAAAACCCCAACATCCCTAGGGATGAGCTGTCTGAAACCAGCATTTTCTCTTCAACTATTACATGGCTGACCTTCCCAATTAACCTGGCACCTTTTCAGAGCCACCACCAAGGAGGTGGAGTTGGCACTGTTTGTGAGTACCCCATTTGTGAGTTAAGGATATTTTGTTGGGGTTTCGATTTGCCTTGTGCTGAGCTACTGTGCCTTCTCATTATTTTAACAAGAAAAAATATCAACAATTCTCCAGCCCAACGAAGCCGTATTTGGAAAGCATTTTCTTTTTCCTTTTGCTAGGCATGCACGTTTTATGTGGCCAAAATTAATGCAAGAAAAATTAGGGAGAGGATACAGAACTAAAGCCATCAACATTCAACCTAGAATAGCCTGGCCTGTTTTGGCAGCTAAAGCAGGATGAATTAGTAAACTGACTAAGGATATGCATTCATTCTGGAACAAATGAATCAAATACAGACCATTGAATTCATTTTTTTAATTTGTGCTGAAATAAAGTGACCAGAGCTCCAAATAAGTGATTAAAGGTCTAGCCATTCATTGCTTATTCATTATTCATTCAGAGATGTTCTCAATGGAATGGGGATTTAAATATCCTTTATAATAGAAAATAGCCATGGGGTGTTTAAATTAACAATAGATTATATGGAGTACAACCATTCCATTTGAATTTCTTGACAATTTAATAATACTAGGTTGGCTTCGGGCTTAACGCTGCAGAGTTTACAGATTGCATGTTGCCTTAGTAGCCTGATCCCACCACCGAAAGCAATGGGCAACAGAAACAAATGGAGGTGATGAAAAAGAATTGAATCAGTTTTCTCATCCTGATGACTCTTTTCCTGCTCCGTAATATTTTGGACTGAAATTCCAGGAATTCTGAAGCTCAAATCCCAGTGCAGCTACAGGGTGACTATTAAGAAAGGCTGAACTGAGCAATAACAAATGAGTAATGAATGTGATTTTAATAAGAGGACAAACCCATTTTGAATAATAAAAATGAACACAGTAATTAATTTTTTTCCTCTTATAAACTCATTCAGATGGACTAATATTATAAAAAGAACATATTAAAAATATAATCAAGAATGTTTACTCTCCCTAGGCATCTTGGGATTATTGACAGCTGTAAATCAAACACATTCAGGGACATTTGCTGGCTGGAAAAGTATTTGTGGGCCATTACATGCAAATGCACAAGAGTCAGGTTTCTCCTACGCTGAGACTTCAGATGTTCAGGGATCTGAGCAAAACCTGATCAAAGGCCCTTCTAGCAACACCAGGAGTATTATTCAGAAGACAACTAGACACTATTTTTATAAGCAGGAGCTATGGGAATGTATGACGTCCTCATCAGTTTATTGTGAAAATTCCTCTTACCCTCCATCAAGTCCAAGGCAAATCATTCCTGTAAGTTCAGCAGCCTGAAAAAACAGTGAAAGCCCCTCCAAAGAGTTGAGCTTGCATAGGAGAAAAGGAGCACTGCCCGCCTCCTAAACTGAACTATATAGGTAGTCCTCATTTAGTGACCACAATTGGGATCGGAAACTCAGTCATTAAGCAAAGTGGTTGCTAAGTGAAACCACGACTGTGCTTACGATCTTACTTTAGCTTCCTTTGCTTTACAGACCTGTGAAGGTCATAAATGTGAGGATTGGTCGCAGTTACTTTTTCATCACCATTGTAACTGTGAAAGGTCACTAAATGAAGCAGTTGCTAACAGAAGACTACCTATATTCAAGGCTTGTGGTTTTCCTTGTTAAATTTGACAACAAGGCCTAGTTCAAGACCTATACTTCCCAACAGCCCCCGATCCTTTCCTAGAAAAGGAAGAAATGTTTTTTCTGCTGTGAATACAGAAAGTAAGGCTGGTGCCAGATGAAAAGATGGTGGAAGAAACTGCATGCCAGGAGAAGCTGGAGAGGCTAAAATGGAAAACTACAACTGGAGCAGGAGGGAGCAGTAGGAAACCAGCAGATCACTGAGGTACTGTAGGCTGTTTTTGCATTCACTGTTGGGAAAATCTAGGTTTTGCTATCCTGAACAAGTCCTATAAGTTGCTGCCGCTGCCAAATTGATTATAGAGGAAAGGGAGGCTCATCAAGGTTGTCATGGAAACCATTAGCCCTTTGAGGCAGCCGAGACAAGAAACACAAACCATGAGTACTAACACTACCTTTATTGTAAGGTTACAGTAACAGAATCTTGCAAGTCTGAAAATATTTCTCCTCTCCCTTTCTTCTATTCTCCTGAAAACTATGGAGGGCCCCTTCCAAAATCCTTCCCACGTCTCCCCTCTTTCTGTGGCCTGAGATACCCTTTGGATGCCGCACTCTGTCTCTGTCCTGGATGTTCCTCCGCCACTCTTTCTGGCTCACACAGGCTGCGGCAGAATAATGCGCCTTGCAGAGCGATCGAATCCAGGCGTTCCCAAACGTGGAACTGCATTACAAGGAGAGTTTTTCTCCCCTATTTACTGTGTCTTGCCTATCTGCCAAAACAGAGCACTCAGGGTGGCTGCGGAAAGAAACAGCAGCCCCCAGTCCAGCTCACCCGCCAAAGGCCTGCCTGAATATTGGTTGATTTTATTTATTATTATTGAAGTTTATACCACAGGGCAGAGGAAGCTAACTTGAGCTCCCTGGCAAAGAATTCCAAACCTTGGTAGCAGCCAGGGTTTTGTAGAGGAGGCAGTGATTCTAATCTACTCTCCATTTTTAAATCATGAAGAGGAAGGTTATTCCTTTCCTTAGGCCAGATGGTGACTTAACAGCTCACTGTGTGTGTGTGTGCGTGCGCGCCTCATGCTTTTTTAACTTTTTAATGATGATGGTTTTTTTGACATGTTTTATTGTTTTATATCTTTGTTGTACGCTGCCCAGAGTCACTTCTTATGAGATGGGCAGCTGTATAAATTTGATTGATTGATTGATTGATTGATTGATAAATAAATAAATAAATAAATAAATAGTATTTTGCAATGACAGAGGGCCTTTCCCTTCTAGAGAGTTGGAGTCTTTTCCACCCATCGTTGAGTTGACAGAAAACTATGCCAGCACAGAATTTGCCATCCCTATTACTGATCCTATCCTGCCTTTATTGCCACTGTCCCTGCTCAGTGCGGTTACCTGGTTTCTGAATCGGGAATAATAATTTCCAAGTATTTCTCTGTTGCCCAGCAGCTGCCCTAATTCCCCAAACAACAGGAGGAAAACAACCAGAATTTTATATAGCAATTGCAAACCAGCAACATTTGATTACGTGTGGTGCATGCAAGCTAAGTGAAGGACCCCTAACACAGAGTAACCTATGCTTTTCTATTCAAGAATAAGGAAATACAGTCACATCATGATTTCGTAAAATGAGGCAATTGAAAAAAGGAAGTTTCCACCATGGAACTTTAGGGTTCAAGTCTTCCCCTAACTGGCATGAAGTGACTTGCTCATTTTCCGCTTCGTATAAGTTCTTTATTAAATGAAGATTTATCACTCTAATTATTCAGTATTTTTCATAATTAGAATTAGCCTAACTTGCACCATCTTTGAATTTTTTAACAATTTCCTCCAAAGTAATGGGTCATGAAACCAAACCAATTTTAGACACAATGTTTCCCAGCCTCAGCAATTTTAAGATGTGTGGACCTCAGCTCCCAGAATTCCCTAGCCAACGGTTGAGAAATACTGCCTTAAACAATGCCAGAATAAGCAAGAAAATACTACTTTAACACTGGTACAGCTAAGGGCAACTTAAGCTTGTCTCCCTCATGAACTGTAGATAGAATGAAAGCAATATCATGGGGATTATATATATATAATATATTATAATATATATATATATATTATATATATAATATATATAAAACAAAGAAACAACCAGAGGCATGTAGTACGCAAATCTTTACTATGAAATCTCCTAAATTGCAAACTCTGGTGCATCCATAGTAATGGAGCTAAAGTTATGCATAAAGTTATAAAGTTTATAAAGTTATGCGTAAGTTGCCTTTTGAAATTCTCCTTAATCCTATGGGCAATGAAATTTGAATGAAGTAGGGGAGAGGAGAAACGGACTGTTTCATCAAATTTCTCTAGGAAGTGGAGAAGTTCTTCATCAGTTCCTTGGGAGTGGGATTTCCTATTCACATGGCAAAAACATTAGACCCTCCCCCCTGCTTTGCTACCTACTGCATTTGGCAAAGTCTGCAAGAAAATGTGTAGAACATTTTCCACCTTCTACAATGTCCTCGCAGAGTCATTCTGTGGAATTATGTGGAGTCATTCCATTTCTATTATTTTCATGTAACCCAATTACAATGCACTGTAGTAGTCCTGGATGGATTAAAAAGTTAACAATCACATCACAATCAGCACATGTATTGCAACGTGGTGTTTTATCATTCCATTTTTGTTCCTATTTTTGTGACTCTTCTAGTTTGTTTTATTATATTTTAAAATTATTTTTAGCTTTGTACATTGGTTGGGTAGCAGGGGCTATAGATGACTAACCAATTTTAGAAAATAAGTATATTGATTTGTTTAAAAAATACAGACAATATTTTTTTAAACTGAGTATGGAGAATACTCAGAGAGTTCTATTACCGTAAACAGATCTTATGTCATTGATACTTGAAAGTCTGGATAAATGATAAATGAAACCTTTGGTCCAGTCCCTGTTTTTTTTTTTTTTTGAATTTAACAAGCAAGTGGCAGGTGTTCCCAATGTGACAATTTGTGTGCAATGTGTTCCTGTAACCCCATTCCCATTATGCAAAAGGCAATATGAATTTGCTTTTCAATAAGTGCAATTTGGAGTTTAGTGGGGGGGTTTTGCTTTGTTTCTACTTGATAATATTTGATAATTTTTATGGTGGGGATCCTTGGAAGATAAGAAGATTGGAAGGCAGAACTCTAAGAGAATAAACTTTCATTTTTCTGAAAAGTTTTGTTTTTGTTTTCAATGGAAAATTAAACACTGATGGTCCCAGGAGGAACAAGATGAAAAAACAGTGTTTTTTCCTGTTATGTTGGGCTCAGTGTTTCGTCCTGTTATGTTGTCCTGAGTTTTCCCACAGGTAGCAATTACAAATGGCTCAATAGAAAGGGACTCTAGACTGAATTCTTTGTGTTATTCAAGTATTCCCCCCCCCCAAAAAAAAGGTCAGCAGTCTTTGTGATAATAAATCTATTTATTGCATTTCTGTAGTATCAGCTCCTCCTTTTAGGAGGAATCTTCTCATTTATTGCACCTCTGTTCTTTATTGATTACCTCTGTGGTTACATAGAGTGAAAATGGTCATTGTGAAGAAATATTTCAATAACATCCATGTATTTTTTAAGAAGCAAATTAT
The DNA here is from genome assembly GCF_059951505.1 of Python bivittatus. NCBI lineage: Eukaryota > Metazoa > Chordata > Lepidosauria > Squamata > Pythonidae > Python > Python bivittatus. The sequence continues at coordinate 56,179,894 of NW_028277112.1, read as the reverse complement.
GCCACCTGTCTTAAAATGTAGAATCATGTGTGTGTGATTTAGAGATTTAGAAATTTTCAAGATTAGGTTTAGTGGGGCGAAAGAAATGGGGTATTATTAAACTTTTAACAATACATAAGAAGGACAGAGTAAAGCTCCCACCAACAGAAAACGGGAAGGAAAGGAGTTTTCACTTAAAAACTGGCTCTATTCGTATCTTGTGTTGTTAGCAATTTGATTTTAAAGGCATCACAGCTGATATAAACAAACAAACAAACAAAATATTCAGTTTTACTAAACAGCTGAGGTTACTGTTCCTGAACCAGTGGTTCCCAGATGTTCTTAATTTGTGGTTGCCCATGACAATCTAAACCAGTGTTTCTCAACCTTGGCCACTTTAAGAGGTGTGGACTTCAACTCCCAGAATTCCCCAGCCAGCCATGCTGGCTGGGGAATTCTGGGAGTTGAAGTCCACACCTCTTAAAGTGGCCAAGGTTGAGAAACACTGATCTAAACTTTTGGAGCACCAGAATATGGGTGAGAACTATTCTCTTTGTGGCAAACCATTTTCATTTCTTTTTCCTTTGAAATTATTACATATATGCGATTCTACCACACTATTCCCTTTCAAGATAAACAACTTTGTGCAAAGCGCAGAAAAAGAGCAAGAAGTAGTAAGCCAAATAAATGAAAGACATGAGATAAGGGAAAAAGAAAAGAAAACACAGCTAAATCTAGTTTATATCAACACCTTTCACTATACCCCCCCCCCACCTTTCCATCCTTGTAAACCATCCTTGGGTTCACAGTATCAATATATTACTTCACACATTGCTTTTTGTTTTCTTAGGTTCACATCTGTCTCTTTTTGAGGGTCACATAATGAAACCACAACTTGCTTGGTCTTTTCTTCTTAATCCATTCACTCTTCATTCATCTGTTTGTTTTCTATTTTCATTCATTCTTTCCACATGACCAAATTACCTCAACGTATTTCTTTCATACTTTGAGCAGTCCCACAAATGTGCTAGTATGTTCCAGTGTTGCTGCATCTCTTCCAACAGTCCTCAGAGAGATTTTTTGCTTTAAAAATGGACTACTAGATCATCAATGTATAAATTACACTGAACTTTTCCTTTCCGGAAACAAATTTTAACAGCTTCTGCTTCCATGAAGCATTCAATTTTTATCTTCAGTATTTTGAAGAATGTTTTAAAATCTGAGTTGCATTCCAAAAGCCATTTATAATGCTCTATGCTTTTTTTGCGTGCCTCTTAAGTACAGATAGTCCTCAGTTAATGACTATAATTGGGAGCTGCAACCGTGTCACTAAATGATGTGGTCATAAAACAAAAAATCACATAACTGTGTTGACTTATGACAGCAGTTCTGGTAGTGGCCATTAAGCAAGTCACATGTGGTTGTTAAGCGTGATGTCACGTGACCATGCCTTGCAACTTCTTGTTGGCTTCCCCATTGACTTTGCTTGTTGGAAGCCAGCAGTGAAGATTGCAAATGGCAATCACATGACTGAGCGATGCTGCGACCATTGTTACTGCACACTGGATGCCAAGTGCCCGAATCGCGATCATGTAACCATGGGGATGCTCCAACAGCTGCAACTTTGAGGACCGGTTGTAAGTCTCCTCGTTCGGCGCTGTCGTAACATCGAACAGTCGCTGAACGAGTGGTCACTAAGCAAAGACTACCTATATTTTACAAATTTGAATTATTTCAAAGTTAGTGGAAGAATGTAAAAGTTACTGCCTTTATATTTTCATCTTTAAGGGACAATAGAATTTGTTCATTTATAGCCAATTAAGTATTAGCTCTCTCACTTGTTTTCAGATATTATTCCTCTATTTATACAACAATCTGAATACATTTTCCTGCTTCCCTTTCTTTGTAATGTTTTTCAATTATCTGGAAAGCAGGGGAGGTTATGGTTCTTATTTTATTTATTTAAAACATTTGTATAGCTGCCCATCTTAAAACCAACTCTGGGTAGCTCACCACCAAAAATAAACAATATGTGCAACAATAAAAACAGAAGAAACCATAAAACCAATTGGTTCTAACTGCTGGTACCATTTTTGCCAGATTTCAATAGTAAACTCCTAAAAAGAATTTTGTAGATTTTCTTCATATCATTGTAAATCTGTTCTCTTGTGAAATACTGTAGGATTATGTTGAGGTATTGACTATATAAAGGTGATTCTTCACATTTTGTCTCTTCATTGCACTGTTTGTGTGTGTGGAGAGAGAGAGAATATACAGTATACTTTTGTTATCATTAATTTTGCAGCAATAATTATTTGGTATTCGTTTTGTTCTCATCCACAATCTCTCTCACTTAATCATTCCATAAAGCATTCTTTTATATTTCCACTCATCAATTGACTGAACTCCATACACTTCTGTGGCACTTTATAACATGATCATTTCACATCCTTTTTCTTTATATCCACATTCCATTCATTCTATTCCCATTCATCTGTCTTCTAATGTTTTTTAATACTGGGATTGCACTTTTGCTTTCAGAAGCTGCTTTACTTTCATTCTCATTTATATAGCTTCTTTCTTTTTCTTTTACCACAATTTTTCCAAAGATCCACTCTTGACAATACTGAATAATAGTCTATCCTACATTCAGGGCATCTCATCACCCTTGTATCTTTCACTAATTGTCTCGAACTTTCATTCTTATATGCATAAATCAAGTGCAATGATTTTTTTTTTTTACAGATTATTGATCATCTGTATTCAGAATAGTAAATGGGCATAAACTAACAGCAATTAACCATAACTGAATTCTATTGTAATAGATGGAACAGGTTAGTCATGACTGAATCCCATTTCTTTATTTTCAATAAGACATTAAGTTAGTTTATAGAGGCATATCTTCTGTACTTTTGGTTTTAAGGTAGTGTAACAAACCAGGAGCTTCCTGTGCAGACACGTCCTTAAACAAAATTTATAGGGATTTATTTTCCTGCTTGCAGTTACTCATTTCCTTTTAAAAATGATCCATTCCCTTTCCGTCAGTTGCTTAAATTTCAGTCCTGAAGTCTAGTCTTTGTGTACTATTCTTTTTTTCTCTGTCTATGATCTGAGAGTTTCAGTCCTGTTTTCTTTCCTGTGTCAGGAAGAAAGAGGCAGCTGGATAGTCCCTTCCACTCATCACTCCTATTCAACTTATAGTATGTTTCCTTTAATTCCATTACTGGAGTTCTCTTCTGTTTACTCTACCCTTCTCAACTGAGTCTCTGGTACCTATGCTGGGAGCTGAATTCTATTCATTATTGGCATTCTGTAGTGTAAATAATGCATGTAATATGAATACCAGTTTCCTTTTAGAATATACTTTGGGGTGAGATCACATCATCTGCCCGGCTATTAGGTATAAAGGAAATACATTAGGACTTTTCTTTTATGATACCTGTTTTAATTTCACATTACACAAACTGTGCAATGCTGCCTTTGTGCTGGTTCATACTGCTCTTGCAAGCTCTACAAGTGATCTCCTGTAAGCTGAACTCATAAATTCATAGGATTGGTAATATTGGCTATCCACAGTATTCTCAGGAATTTTCTCCAACACCAAGTTCAAAAGCGTCAATACTCTTTCTATCCCACTTCTTCAAAGTCCAACTTTCACTTCCATACAGTTCACAGGGAAAACCATTGCCTGCACAATGCCAATCTTTGTAGGTATAGACACATCTGTCATCTGAATATCTTTTCCAAGGCCTTCATGGCTACTTTACCAAGGGCTAGTCTACGGCATATTTCTTGACTGCTGGTTTCTTTACTGTTGATTGTTGATCCTAAAATGCAAAAAAACAAAAACAAAAACCCACCCAAAATGTTCACTACTTCAATATCTTCATTGTCAGTTCTAAGGCTGATTGCTGTCAATCTTCTTTGTATTAAATCTTAATCCCATTATTTAATCTTAATCCCATTTTTTCACTGTTTAATTTTAATCTTTTTGTTTTGATGTTGCCTTTTTAGCTGTCAGAGTAGTGTCATCAGCATAGCACAGGTTATTGATATTACATCCTCCAGTTTTAAAACCACACTCATCTTCCTCCAATCCAGCTTCCCTCAATATATACTCAGCATATAGGATGAATAAATAAGAGGAGAGTACGCAATCATGTCTCACTCCCTTGCCAACCTGGAGCCAGTCTATTTTGTCACGTTGCATTTGGATTTCGGCTTCCTGATATTGTATATATAATTAATTTATTATAGGGAGGTAGGGATCGTAAGGTTGGACTTGATGTTTCCTTCTTTCTGGCCGTTTCCTTCTTTCTTTGATTCTTGTTTTTATTTTAATAATTTTTATTGCCAGCAGACTTGTACAGTTGTACTGAATATGAAAAAGTACACACTGGCATGCAATTTTCTTTCTTTCAGACTCTCCTAACATACTGTATATTTTCCAATGTTCATGTATTCAATGTTCTCTCCCTATATACAGGTATTTGCCACAGAAAACGTATATTTTAATTTACTGCAAAGAATGTATATTAGCTAGTTCCACTCTGTCCAAACTGGAGAAGTTTTATAATGACTAATTTGCTGCGGTTAGAGAAAGACTTAGCATATCTGCACATATATTAAGATTGGTTAGTGTTCACCCTGGTTAGGTTTTCTTGTGGCTTGGCATATTGTGTAAACTCAGCCTGTTTGTTTAGTTTATATAAGTTTAGGGTGGGTTTGAACCAGGAAATTGGTCACTATGTTATATGCTAATAACTACATTAAATTGTTATATGCTAATACTACATAATGAGTTCACTCAAGTTCTAGAAGAAAGGCAGAAAGCAACCTGTGAATGACCAACTAGAAATAAACCATGTGTCACTCCTTCCTTCAGTTAACACATGCAATAATTCCCTAACCATGCACCTTTATTCCCACATGTTGTAGCAAGGTGAAAACCATGATAGGTTGTTTTTGATGCATAGGGTGTATTTGCTAGCATTATGTAAGATGGCACTGAAGCAAAACATACACAGATATAAAAATCTGTCTTAGTTTATGAAAGTGTGAGGCCTGTCTGTGTGTGGAATTGGAACTGGAGCAAGGAAAATGTCTATCCTGGCAAGACTTCAATAGAAGAATAACAGATTCCGACTTGTCCTGCATGCAGAGAATTAGCTACACAAGCTTTGTGTTCGGTTTTTCAACAGGAGGCTTAGCTAACATCCCACTATGCTGGTTTATAGTCTTATGTAACTCATCATGTTAAGAAATGTAAATTGGCGAAGAGGACCAAAGGAATCAACATGGTAGCAAAGTTCTTTGGATTCAGATCATTCTTCTTCTGTCTGTTTTCCTTCCCCATTCCTTCTCCAGAAATTATTATTTTTTACAGCTGCATATCTGGGGGATACCTTTTCTCTTTCACTTCTGCAAAAGGCTTGTAGCTTTATTCATACCCCAACAGGGGAGAGGGAGTAAGAACATCTGGATCTCAGGGTGTCGTTCTTGCAGTTCTGGTCTTTGAAGAAAGAAACATTCTGTTTTCATTTCCCCTGTGGTGTCATGTGACATGCTGCTCTTTAAATCTTGGAGTTTCTCAATTGGCTGCAATTATTGGAATCTTTATTTTGTTTGGAAGAGGGAGACTAACTCAGAAGTTGTAGACTGTTCAGTTAGTCATTTTAAACAAGATATTTGATCACTGGTTTTCTTGGCCCAAATCCAGCTGTGATAATGTTACAGGAATATAGCAGATATAAAAACAGAAACAAAAATAACCAGATGAACTGAACATGATTGCATTTACATACTGAATTACAAAGTCAAATACAAATTCCATATGGCTGAAACTACTTGGCAAGTGTGACACACAATACCTGTAGCTCAGCTCATCAGAAAATAAATCAAGTGAAAGGAAAAAAAAGGGCATTTTTAAGGGTATCGAGCTGCCTACAATGTAAAATGATTAATCTAAAACAGATATTTATCATAAAATGCCAAATGAATTGTCCAGTATTAGAACTGATCCAACTGAAGTGGGACAGAATCCAATCAAAGTTAAGTATTTTAGACATTTTCTCTTAAATAGCATTGTGATTATTTATTTTCCAATATTTAATATAACTAAGATTCAAGATACATAATTTTAATGGAATTGTACTGATATATTTAGTTTCATTACAGGTGGTCCTTGGGTTATGATTACTCATTCAGCAACCATTCAAACTTGTAATGGTTCTGAATGAGGGGGACTTACGACTGGTCCTCGGAGTTCCAGCCATCGCAACATTCCCGTAGTCATGTGATCACGATTTCTGATATTCCCTGCTGGCTTCCCTCAAGCAAACTCAAGGGGGAAGCTAGTAGGAAGTTGGAAGTCTTGGTCATGTGAGGTTCTCACTTAATGACCCACACATTCGTCACTTAACGATGACAACCAAGACTGCTGGAACTGTCATCGCTAAGTGACACAGTCATGTAACATCGCACTTTACGACTCTGTCACTCAGTGAGGACAATTCCGGTCCCAATTGCCATTGTAACCCGAGGACTACCTGTATGTGGGACTCATTGCGACATACTGTAACTCTTTATAAAGAATAATATTATTTGTTCTCTTCAGATTTTGTATTAATAACGGTCAAAGGCATTAGTACAAAAGTGGATACAAATTTCTGATCATTAAATGTGTTACAAATAAGTTTGCAATAAGGCAGTCATATGACTAATGCACCATCATGCCAGATGTGTCTGATAGGTGGTCCTGTATGACATTCAGTGGGTTGTCAAATTGGCCTTGTAGTGAATTATTCAGTAATTTAACTGGAAACAGGAAAAGTGTCAGTAGAGAATTTGAAAAGCCCTGATTATGTGATCTGATCTTCCTGTTAACACTGACTACATCTACATGCTTTCCAAATAGTTCCATCCAATAATCAATGGGTGTGTGTGCATTATGCATGTATTTATTTATTTATTTACATAATTTATAGGCCAAGTGACTCCCAACAACTCTGGGCAGCTTACGATTAAAAAGTAAAAAAAAGAGAAAAAAGAGAGAAAATGAGCAGCCAAAAAACAACATACAACCAGAAACAGGCCCATCCGTCAGGGGCTCAACCTTCATCCTGCCCCAAAGTGTGGAAGAAAAGCCGGGTCTTTGATAACGTCCGTAGGGTGGGAGCCATTTGGATCTCTGGAGGGGATATTTTCCCAGAGGGCAGGTGCCGCGACAGTTGAGGGATACTTCCTGGGTCCCACTAGATGACACTGCTCGATCAATGAGACCTGAAGTGCACCCACGCTGCCCAATACCAGAGAAATCTTAATTTTAAACAGGGTCAGGAACTGTTTTTGCACAACGTGTTAAGTTTGACTAGTGTTCACCTTGGTGGTTGTTTGTGTATAACACATTGCATGAACCCAGGCTGTCTGTTGAGTTTATCATGCAGTATGTTCCCAAGCACCCAAATAATGGACAGCTAGACACAATGGGAATTTAGTCCAATAACAACGGAAAGCACTGTAGTAGGAAAGGGTGATTTTAGTGCCTCTCAAGGAATCATCCCTAGCGGTTTCCCCAACAAGCGTTGGGAGGAAAAATGATCTATTCCAAATGAGATTCTGCACAAGTTTATCACAATATTATATGCTTGCCCTTGATTTAATTAATTGTGAAAGCTGCGTACTTGCGTATTTTCCACAGCTATCTATTTATATAGAAAATTACTTCAAAGAAGAATACTGTTTTGTTCTTAGTCCATTTAGCCCAACATTGACTGGTCTATTTTTTACGTACAGACAGTTCCCTACTTACGAACAGGTTATGTTCCAAGTGGCTGTTCGTAAGTCTGTTTTGTTCGTAAGTCCAGCCAAGTAAAAAGTAAAAAAAAAAAAAAAAAGAGGAGGCAAGAGGCATGGCAGCAATCTGGGCAGAGGAGCCCTATCTTCTGCTGCCAATGCGTTGCCAGGTGAGGCAGGAGAGGCGGCGGTGGCTCCTTTGGCGAAGGGTGAGCTGGTGGGGCACGGCATGCTCCGTTGCCAGGCAAGGCAGGAGACCTCCGCCCCCTCTCCCCTGTCCTCTGCCACCGCCCCCTCTTCTGCCTCACCCGGCAACGGAGCGTGCCGTGTAAAGGAGCCCTTTCTGGGAACTCCAACTCCAATGCAAACCCCCAATGCAAGCAGAAGGCAGAAGAAGGCGAGAAAAGGTTAGTTTGTAGCGCACTGCAAGCCGACCCTTTTCTGCCTTCTCCCGACTTCTGGTTCCGACTTCCGGCTCCATATCATGTGTATCGGTGAAAGTTCGCAACACAAAAGTTCGCAAGTGGGGACTGTCTGTATTTAAAACCTTCTCCTTTTGTTTACCTTGCGTCAAAGGCTAAGAATACTAGAATGCAAATGCCAGTTGTGTTCTTGGACCTCCTAGAGGCACCTGCTTGCCATATCTTCCAGGGTGATTGATGAGGATTAATTCTATCCCTTAGGTTTACAGTGTAAAAGACACAGCACGAAAGGAAAATGGACGGGGCCGGAGGAGCAAAAGCCCAACTGTAGATCAAGTTTTTAGTTACAAGGTTCTTATATGTATTATTTGTGTAACAGAAAGACAGTCCAGCTGCAGTGCTGCTCAGAAAGCCAAAAAAGGTGGGGAAGAAGAGGGATAACAGATCAGCTTTCAGCAATGGGCTGAGCCACATGTTGGGCTTATAGCAGTTGCCCCCAGATCCCGAGGGCTAGTGTTAACCTCGCTCTAGCGTAGCTTTCCCAAACCTTGCAGGATGTCTGTCAGGCTGCAGCCTCTTCCCCACCCGCCCCTCCATTTTCCTATCCCACCCAGCACTCTACTGTACCACTGTCAGGTGGCAGCAAAGAGGTACAGAAAACGATAATTCTGCTGTAATTTAATGATTACTGAGATTTTTGCAGCCAGATTTGATTCCCTACTGATTCATGGACGGTATTACACGTTGCTCCGGTTTCATCTCCAGCTTCCCCTTCTTCCTTCAGTTAGCCCCTCTCAACAAGAAAGAAAAATTTAAGTTCCTTGAAGGGAGCTGGTGATAGAGAAAAGTAATGCATAAACATAAGTCTTTGTTGAAATTAATGTACCGTAATGTTAATGGTTTTACTTCCAGAAAAGAAACACCTCCCTGCATTTTTTCCCCAAACATTCAAATGTCTACCCATTTGTATGTACTTCATTTGTTTACTTCATTCATACGGTACTATCTAATTTTCCAAACTGAAGGGCAACATCTGAATCCTGCTTCACTTCCCAGGCATTGCCCAACCCGTGAGGGGAACCCATCCTCCACAGCCCTTGCATCCGCCCCTCCCCCGCCATGCCAGATAGTATTTGCTGCAGCTGCAATTTTCTCTTAAAAGCATAAGGCAATGCTCACTGAACACAAAAATCATCTCTCTGCTGACCACAAAAGAGCTAGGCATGCATAATTTAAAATAAATTATTATGCAATGGCACCCAAGCAAAAACGGAGTCTTATTGATATTGGAGATACCATGAAACAGAAGGAACATTTTATTGCATGTGGTGGGCATGTAAAAAAACAAAACAGAAACAAAATACTGGAAAGACATACATAGCACAATGTCGAAAATTTTGGAATTTAAATTTGAAATGAAACCACAACTTTTTTTTACTAGGTATAGTCTTCGAAAAAAATCAGCAAGAAATATCATAATTTAATGAGAGAGATGCTTACAGCAGCGAGAATAAATTTTGCTCAACATTGGAAGAAAGATACAATTCTGACAATAATCTGACTGGGAACTTAAACTTGGAGAATACTCAGCAATGGGAAAACGAACAGTCTATATACACACAGTAGAAGTTTAACTAAATTTAAGCAAGAATGGTTCCCTGACATACAGCACATCATGCAGCACAGCAGATATAATCACCTACAGTTTGGCTTCTAAGGTGGCCTAAATGGGTACAAATATTGCAAATTAGCAGATGTATAAAAAGGGAAAAATCAGAAACTTAATCGTTCTTTTTTTCTCTTTTTTTCTCTTCCTTTTTTCCTCTTTTTTATTTTTGGTATTTTAATTGTTGTTAAATTTGCTTTGTTCATCTATTTCTTCCTTTCCTTAACATGTGTGTGTGTGTGTGTGTGTGTGTACCAAGTAACGATACAATGGAGATTTTAATATTAAGTAATTTAGCTTAAGACCAAAGTCTTTATTAGATAATAGCTTGATGCAAGTCTCAGCTTGCTCTTTTTTTATTTTTTCCTTTGCAATGTTATAATTAACTCTGAATGAAAACCAAAGAAGTTTAATGCTTGTAACTGAATCCTAAATTGTAGCTAAGACTGATAGAATATCTACTTTTTTCTTTTCTTTATTTCTAACACTCTAAGTTATCTAAATAATAGAATGTCAAGCATTTGTAATTATATACATATCACTGTATTTAAATAACATAATGGGTCAAGATTTAATAAAAAAGGGGGAAAAAAGAGCTAGGCATGCATAATTTAAAATAAATTATTATGCAAAGGCACCAAAACAACAACTGAGTCTTACTGATACTGCCTTCCTTGTCCCTCATGGTCACATAAATGTATTTTCCTTCCATCATAGAACTGGGAGGAAAGAAAATCAACACAAATTATGCTGCTTGTGCAGTCTAAACTTTACTGTACTTGAACAATGAGGAAGCAATGACTCTTGCTACCCTCACACAATTTAATTGATGTGGTCACCAAGACCTAAAGACCTGCTCTTTGGAACCGTCTGCCCCCGGAGGTGCGATCGGCCCCCTCACTCCTGGCCTTCCGGAGGGCTTTGAAGACCTGGTTCTGCCACTTGGCCTGGGGTGGGGAGGGAATACTTCAAGCAGGGGGATGGCTAGTCCCATAGAAGCCTGCTGTCTTCAGCCCCAGATTCTTCATCTTCTTGGACCCTCCTTTTCCTCTTTTTTAGTAATGTTTTTAAAATTTTGATGTTTTATGTATTTATATATATTTACGGTTTTAATGTTTTGTGTGAGTCGCCCAGAGTCCCTCATTGGGGGGGAGATGGCCAGGGGAGAAATTTAATAAATAAATACATAAATAAATTGTTTTTATGATGTTTTTACCTTGTTTTATCTTCTGTTAGCCCCCTAGAGTCATATGTTTGAGATGGACAGCCATATAAAATGAATGAATGAATGAATGAATGAATGAATGAATGAATGAATGAATGAACAACAGTTGACACTGTCTTGATGGCATATAATCAGTCAATCAATACTATATCAATGCCCCCCTCCCTCCCACTCCCCAGTTTGCCTGAGTGATTGGAAAAGCTGATTCGGAATGCCAAGCAACACATGAACCAGAGAGCTCTCAAAGCTATTGTGCCTTTGGGCCTTTCTTTCCTTTCTTCCTTTTGAGGCCCATTTTATGTAGGCAAAGAGTCTTTTCCCTGTCCCACATTTGTCTCATACATGTTTTCCCTAACTTTGGACCTCTCTACTATGCAAGTGCATCCATGTACACACACACACCAAATAGCAGGGTTCCTGGCTATGGAACACCGGGAGTTTGATATTCCCAGAGAATATCAATATGTCCAGTTTCTCTTGCAGCCGAAATCAAAATGGCCATGGAGGCCCAGTGCCGAGATAGGGTAAGGATATTTCTACAGCAGACTTGGCAGGCCAACTGGAGCTGAGCAGATCACTATCCTGACTGCATCATCCTTTGGGGCTTTCCAAAGTTGGAGTTTTGCAACCTCTTGGACTTGGCAGGAAAGGTAGAGAGTGGGGAGACAAGCAACAAATAACTTCTATAACCCTAAAACAGTTACATGGACCATAGAATAGAAGCTGAAACTATTTTCATCTCATAAATTCCTTCCTAGTAAATATTATCATTAGTAGCTATCAGGCACCAGAAAGGCTATGTTCTGTAAGAAATTCTTACCATCTTACCTCCCTCACTGGTTTTTGATTTCTTCATAATACTTAAATAATTCCAGCTTACTTTCAGTTGCTCCGGTTATCACTGACTTCACAGTGGCACCCTTCTTAACTTGTTCTCCTATCTCATATGAAAACAGTTTTTGAGCACCCTTCCTCTTCTGGAACACCTGGTTCTAGCTTAGCAGCCTCCTAATAAGCTCATGGGTTTTTTCCCAGCAGTTCTTACAGCTGAATGCCAGGTACATTTTCGTAGAGTTTTGACTGGTGAGATCCAGGAGGAGAGCCTTTTTTGCTGTGGTTCCCGCCCTCTGGAATATCTTGCACCCAAGGTGAGATTGGCCCCCACTCTGTTGGCCTTCCAAAGGGGCGTCAAGAGCTCACTCTGCCAACTGGCATGGGGACCCAACGGGGGTTTGCCACACTGGGCATGACTGGTAACCTGAGGATGCTCTCTCTGCCTTTTTAGTTTGCACTGCAGTCTTAACGTTTTAGCTTAATTTTAACCTTCTGTAGTTTTTTAACCTGTATATTTTTTCTCAGATTTACAGTTTTTTACCTGTAACACTGCCTAGAGTCACTTGTATAGTGAGATGGGCAGCCTATATAAATTTGAAAAATCAATCAATCCATATAGTAGAGATCATCTAAGTGTTTCCCCAGGTATGCTCACTTTTTGATAGCGGACTGAAGTAAATATAATCCTTCCCTCTTTTCTACTCTACCCTACTCTACTCAGCACGAAAAGGAGGAGGAAAACAAGTGGACAAGTTTCCTGCCTTTGTTATATGATGAATCATGCTCATCTTTTATCTTTATTTAACAAAAGCTTATTGCTCTGACAGCTGAGAACCTTTGTTCTGAGGCAGTAATATGCTTCATCTTGTAACCCTTTATCCATAGGCCAGTATTTGCATACTCTGGGTCTACTGTGTTCTCCAGGTAAAAGTTCAGGTCTGGAATAAGAGCATCATTGCCTGCACAATTCTGATCTTTGTAGGTATAGAGGCGTCCTGATATCTGATATCTTTCCCAAGGTCTTCATGGTGCTGGTCTGCAGCATATTCTTGATTGCTCCTTCCTTTACAGTTGATAGTCAGTCCTAAAAGGCAGAAGCTATCCACCACTTTAGTATCTTCATTGTCAATTCTAAGGTTAGTTGTTGTACCGGTTGCCATTAGTTTGGTTTTCTTTATATTTAATCTTAGTCCTATTTTTTTCACTGTGCTCCTTGACTTTCGTTACTAGAGCTTGCAGGTAATTTGCATGTTCAGCTATCAGAGTAGCATCATGAGCATAACGTAGGTTATTGATGTATCTTCCTTCAGTTTTCAAACCATGCTCATCTTCTTCCAATCCAGCTTCTCTCAATTATATATTCTGCAAATAGGTTGAATAAATAAGGAGAGTATACAGCCTTGCCTCACTCCTTTGCCAACCTAGAATCAATCTGCCTTGTTCTGTCCATGCTGTGGCTTCCTGACCAGGGTATAGGTTTCACATGAGGACAATAGACATAATGAAGGCTTTAATCTGGCCATGACCTAAACACCATTAGTACTCTGAAAGATCCTCAGCTCTTCCTCAGTAGCATCGAATTTGAGGGCCCCATCATCCAGCACTGTATTGTCAATCATTTTATATTTTCTTTCCATATGTTTTTCTTGATAAAATACAGGAGTGGTTTATCATTGTCTTCTCCCGTGCAGTATGAAATTATGCCTTTGCCATTGTCACTGATGTGATTGTCTGCCTCCAGCATTGTCCTATATCACTATTGTCTGTTTATTTTCTTGAGTTTGCACAGATTTCAGTTTCCTTTAAGATGCCTCTCACATCTGATTCAATATTAATACAGAGGTGATATTGTGACTGTGACCATTAAAGTTTCTATAGCAAGTCTTAGTGAATTGCAATATGTTGCTCTATAAAATTGTCAAGGTGCTGAGCAATTTCTATCACACATCATTTCAGGACTAGGTTGTGCATGACTAACTGGGACCCTTCAGTAACTTGCTAGAAGAACCTATTTAGGCCTTTAAAGGTACCCAGCAGTGTCATAGGCCTCCTGATCTCTAATAAGAGAAATGTGATAACATTTTTTAAAGAGGAAACAGTAACTCTCCCCATTGTTGAGGTAGCAGTCAGACTGGCCCTGTCTGCTTTCTATCTGAGTTTGACAAGGGCGGTTCTCATTTCCTCCCCTCCTTTACTAACCCTTCCTACAAAGTTTTTTTTTTTCCTGTTGAGTAAATTGGACCCAGTGTTTAGAATTGGTAGCTTCCTGTTCTCCTGTACATGTACTTTTTAAAAATCCTATGGATCTTACTGGATAGTTTTTTACAGCTTTCTCCTCTCCTGTGCAGTATATCAATACAGAATGCAATACAGAATGAAACACTCAGTAAAATTGAATGATTCAGTATGCACTGGGTTTCTCACTAATAAAAATGAGTATGTGTTTGAGATTAAAGTGTGAACAAAAGAAACAATATCAAATTCATTATTTTCCTCTTTCTTTCCCCCCTTGGTTTTGATGCCTAGCTCAATTCATAGAAAAATGCTCTTTATACTATATTACTTAGATTTGGATATAATCCTAGAGGGAAAAAATAGTAATAATTTGAATAGCCAGGTTGTAATCCAATACATATTTGTAATTTCCACTGATCATATGCATAGAATGGTGCTGTTAATTTTGATCTGAAATTAGTTTTTTTTTCAGAAGGACAATAATTCAGTAAATACATGGATTAAATTTAGGCAGCCCATGAAATCTCTTAGTTGTAAAGCCATTATATTCTAGAAAATTTTGTGTGATAGTGAATTAGGGATGGTTGAATGTCTCTAACCAGATTTTATTCATTTTTCCCCCATCCTTCACATCATTTCATAACATTTCCACATCAATTGGTCTGTATGAATAGTCATCAGCATTGTCCTTATGAACACATTTCTACATGTTTTTCCTACTATACTTATTTTGCCAATGATTTCTATGTTTTCCATATATTTTTATGTGCACACTGAATTCACACTGGATAAAAAGCAAACATTGCAACAATATTGGAAATGTGCAGATATTTGCATATAATGAAATTCTGCTGTATGGAAAACGTACATTTGGGAGGGTTTTCCTTACTATCTAAGGAAATGTTTTAAAATTTATTATGAATTCTACCTATCAGCTAAGGTGCCACACTGTATGATTCTGACCTGTAGGGACCAGTTAGGGCTGCTTGTGATGTCCTGCCTACCTTCCTGCCCAGCAGCAGCCCTTCCTGGGCTTCTGGATCTTAAAGAAGGGCTAATGATAGAACTTTACAGGTTATTATTGCTTGAGGGTTTCAACCTCCATGTCCTAGGGTGGGATCCAGGGGTGCTTCATGGCCTCCTTGGGAACTATGGGCTGTCCCATGTCATGTTGGATCTGATATTTACCTCAGAGCAGATATGATATATATGATCTGAAGATGGAAAACATTGTTCTTATATGCTTTGCTGTGGTCAGGTAACTTTCTGATCAAGCTATGGAGCCAGATGGTTTACCCCAGATGCCTAATGCACCCTGATTGTTTACTGACAGTGTTTGGAGATTTTTCCAGTGATCTAACGGACAGTTCCACCATGGACCTGGTTTATATTTGGAATATGAGGGCAGCAAGGGCACTGGATGAGCTTGTTCTTGAGCGGCTTCTCTTCAATCACTGATCCCAGGGTGTTCCTTCATTTATCAAGGAACACTGGGAATTGAGACTACTGACGAGATGCCTAGAGCAACTGTGGTAGGAGACTAAGAGTGACTATGGGCAAACACAGGGCCTACTCCACGGCAATAATAATGACAAAGTGAGCCTACTTCTTCACGCCTATGGCATCTGCAAATTCAGCTGCTTGGTTCACGATGACCTGCAACCTACTGTAGAATGGCAAGTGGGATACTGCTCTTATAGGCCTCTGTAGGTTCGTGAAATTCTTAGTAGACAAAGTAACTTATATTCAACTGGTGCTGGATATTACTTGGACAGAATCTAGCAAAATGATTAAGTACTGTCCTGCAGGGTCATCTGAGATACATTCGATCTTGTGGGGACTGAGGAAGTAGACTGGGTTCTCTGTAGCATGAATTCTGTAAGTTATGGACGAGGTATATGCCCTACCTGGTGAATACAGGTGGCTGGAGGGTATGTGTGGTTGGATTCAGGAGGGGATCAATGTCTTTTGCAGGAGAGGGGTGCCACTTGCCTTGAAGAGATAAAAGTACCTCCCTTCCTGAAGGGGCTGTCTTTCAATGCAACCACATTAGATAACTTTCATCCAGTCACCCACCTTCTCTTTATTGTACTACAAATATTTTGATGCAATCTGCAGCATTTTTTTCCTAATGTTATATTCAGTTCTGGATGAAAAAGTCAAATACGTAATCTTATGCTTGTAATATTGACATCCTAAATTGGAATTCATATTGATAGAATACGTCTTTCTCCTTTCTTTATTTCCAGTAGTCTTAAGTTATCTAAACAATAGAGTGTCAATAATCTTCAATTAATACTGTATAAATATCATTGCATTAAAACAATATAATGTATTAAGATTTAGAACAACAGAATAAAAAGAAAAAAAGAAAAAGAAAAAAATAGCAGTAAGGTAGAGTTGCTATTTGTTTGGAAACATTACTCTTGATCTAGTTATTGCTCTGGATGGCGTGGCAATCTTCTCTGGTCTGTGACTTGCAGTTTCTGTTGAACAGCAGGGAAAATTTTTACCCAATTAAGACTAGTATACCAGTTGCACTCTAGATGAAGAGGCCCTGGCAACAATGACTCGTGTTCTTGTCACCTTATGGTTAGACTATAGTAACATACTCTCCATGAGGCTGCCTTTGAAGGTAACCCAAACCTGCAGCAACCTGACTGACAGTAGGTAAAAACTGCTACTGTAATATATCTGTTTTGTGTTTGCTGTATTGGCTATCAATGAGTTTTCCAGTCCAAACATTAGTTTTGATGGATAAAGTCTTTTATTGTGTGCTCCCAGGGTACTTAAGGACCATCTCCTCCCAATTAATTCTGCCTATCATGTGTGCTTCCAGGGACAGGATATTTAGGATCTTAACCCCACCCCAAGAGATCAAAGACATGTGGACTCAGAGGTAATCCTTCTCTGAGATGGCACTGACTTTATGGGACATCTCACTGTGGAGTTTTTCTGGGTAATGTAAATAAGTCAACATCTGCCATGACACCTTGATATAAAATTCTGGGAAATGCAGGACTAGGAAAAAGAGTGGCAATTTGTTTGTTCGGTATTCTTCACATAGGAATAAAAGCTCAACTCGAAATAGGGTTTATTTAGAATATTTTATTGCTCATGTCCTCTCGCCCAGGGGGCGGGGGAACATGTCTGAGATACATTTTATTCTTTGTGAAATTATCTGAAAGTAATTTAATATCCAGGATTGAAGCTCACCTCCAACCCATCCAGCCAACAAAGTAAATTATTCTTTTAAATGAAATGTAAAAGGCATGCATTTTTGGATTTACAGTTGCGAGGTTCATTTCCATAGGATCATTAAATTGCCCTCTTCCTGCGACTCTCTTTCAACAAAATGTCAGTCAGCAGTACTTTTAGCTAAATGTCACATTAGCATGCGCTGACCTTCTTGTGTGGAAGGGGATGGCTCTGTGTCCCTGCTGTCAAAGAACAGCTTGCTATGAGTTCCAAAAGTCCCTATAAGCAGGGCTCTATTTCAGTGCAGGCTGTTGCTGAGCTAGCGGTAAATACTAGAGTATATTTATAAAGAATGGGTATCTGAAAATATTTTATTATTTTGAAGCAATGTATTATGAATGTGGAATACAGTCATGCATTGCATTTCAGAAGGCCTTTCAAAGTGATTGTAGCATAATGGTTAAAACCGAGGGAAAACTGAGAAATCTCTCCATGGGTCAAATCATGCTTGACATAGAAACTTTGGGAGAAACCACTGGCAGACTGTTCAGAATAATACTGAGCGGGCTATGCACTGATGCTGAAAAAAGAGGGCTTGTTTCTTACCTATAAAGAAATAAGCCAAGGATGAAGTATGAGTTACACATGGTATTACGTTTAAGAGAAAGAACAGGCCAGGCCAGCTACATACAGGAAGAGCTGAAGGATAACATTTGATAATGTAAGATACATATTGTAAACTCACATTTTAGGTAACATTTCACTCATAATTCTCCAGTAATAGTAGCAAAGGTTCCAATTTAAGAAATGAGGGTAGCACTTTTTTTTCCTGGGTGAATTATTTCTCCTTTGGTTCACAATGTATGCACGTTCTTCCAGTGGTCTGTTCCTTGGCACTATGCAGAATTAATATATGCCTTTTAAAAGCAGCACGTTTCCGATTTCTTCTAAAAGCTCAATTATTCATGATCACAATCACTGGGAATGCCTTGGGCAAAAATATATTGTAATGGAGGTAGAATGCAATTTAAATGAAAGCTATCTCCAGTTTCTCATTTTTATTAACACAAGGCTGTTCTTGACCCTATATCTAGTTTTGGCCATACATATGGGCTTCTATTAGAAAATGGGTTCTTCTACACTCTACCTGGGTGATATACAGTAATCAAAATTACAAAATAAATGTATCTTAACAATAAACATGTACCGTCATAGAACAGCAATATAAAACATGAAATGTCAAAATTAGTAGAAAAGTTTTTAATATGCATTCAAAATGTAACCAACTCTGCATGTTTTTCTTCTGGTGGTGAGAGTGGACATTAACACTTCAACAGCATGCTCATTCTGAAGCCTTCTGGGATTGTTCTTAAATATAAGGTTTTTGTAACCAGCACTACTCACATCTAACTTTTTACAATTTTTAAAAATATGTTAAATCAATTTTTCATTGATTGCGTTTGGATGTCACATTAAACCAGAACCATTCAGAACTGTAGGTTATACAAATAAGCCACAGACTGATATCTACTTCTCAGTTTCTTTCATAGGTATCTTGGGGAGAAATTAGATTTGTAAGCTCTGATTTGTTCTTATTTTATAACTGTGGCCTGTTAGAAAGGGAACAAATCAGATTGTCACCCTAAGCAAATAATGGAAGATGCTTCTCTAGCTGGTTTAGCAGTTCCTGCTGGTGGGGAAGTAAAGTAGGAACTCACCAGCAAGCCTCTTATTTATACTAAGCCAGAGGCTGAGTATCTCCAGAAAGCATATAGCTATTGTGCTTTCTTTCTTACATATTTTATATGTATTAATTTGTGCCTTTGAATTTAGAGATGGAGAGACAGTTTGGATTAGTGGTTCAGGTAGACTGTGAGTCCTAGTCCCTTCTTTGGCACGAAGCCAGTTGTACGACTTTGGGCAAGTCACTCTCTCTCTCAAGTCTAGGAAGAAGGAAAATCTTGCCAAGAAAACTGCATGACTTGTCTAGGCAGCCACCAGAACTCAAGACTGACTTGAAGCCCCCATCCCACCAAAAAAATAAATAAATAAGAGGTACATATCAGTTAAGTCTGATCATTGTGAGTCTAGCTCTTTTGAATGGCCTAAAATAAAAAAAAAGATAGTGAAATAATAACAAAAGGAACATGAATAAATAAATCATATTTTAACAGAATGAAGAATGAATAATAAAACATTGGTATATTTTAAAAAATATATAATTTAATGCTTTGAGTATGAAGGAAAATGCTGTATAATAGTTTGTCCAACCTGGATGATTTCAGGTAGTGATTTTCAGCTTGATCACCCCCATTGATTTTTGGGAAAATTAGGTGTCACTAAGAAAGTCCAATCCCCGTGGTTTTAGACATTATTTGACCACCAGGAGGTAGTGCACAACCATTTTCGCCCTTATTGGGATTCATCTGGTACACAGTAATTATAAATAGTCAATCAATCAATCAGTCTTTATTACAGTCATAGACCAGTACATTATAAATAGTATTAGATTTTATGAACAGTCTATGAGTAGTATATATCTTCCTTTTTTAAGCTCTCAGATTAGAGAGAGGAGAGCTATTATCTTACATTTTGTCCCCGTAATAGATATATGATTGTCCAAATATCACCCTTCCTGCAACTCTTGACAAGCAAGGCTGTCATAGTTCACAAAACTAGGTGCATTGCATAAAACACAGGAGTTCAATTCTTGGTAGAGGGGTTTGAACTACAGTACTAACTATAATGGCTGTGTATACTTGATGAGTCCCAATAACAAGAATTCTGGTCATACAATGCTTGGTTGTACACTATCTCCTGGTGGTCAAGTAATGTACAAAATCACAGGAATTTATATGAAATAGTTCTCCCTCTGGGGTGGTGGAGTCACAGAACCTTTAGTACGAGGGCTTGGCATAAGATAACGGTTCTATCTCTCTAATCTGACAGCTCAAATAAAGAAGGCGTATGGTATTCTGAGATTGTCCAGCTCCTATTGGCTATAGGGACAAATGCCTGACCTGTCCTTGGCGATAATCTGTAACTCTTCCAAGGATATTTCAGTGATCGCCTTGATCACATCCATCCACACCCATCCTTTCTACTTCCCTCCTTGCCAAGCACAGTAGTTATTTCTAGCCATCATTCACTTATGTAATATTCCCAAAGTATGTGAGTTTCTACTTGCAGATTAACCAATCAGTCTTTATTTGCTGCTGGACCAATTGTTCCTTTTTGTAATCCACGGTACCCTTAATGGCCATTTTTAGATCCGTAATTCAAAGGCAACTCTCATTGTCTTACTCCCTGTTTACTCAGCACACCCTTCATATTTCACTCTTCTTGAGCCCCCCAAAAACAAAACTATCTACACCCATCATAGTTTCACCATCAAATATATTTATCTTCTTAACATTTAATTAACATCAACCCAGATTTATTCGAAAATATCTTTCATTTCCCCCTTTTTTTCTTGTTATTGTTTCTGCTCATTGACCTTCTTGATTGAGAGAGATCTTGCCTTTTTGTTTGTCCCCTGACAAGCAGTGGAATTGTTGTTGGGAAGAATGGAAAGGGTATTTTTGTAGAATAGTGATTTGCTTCATCCTTCATTTACAGGTGTTGCCTTTTGATTCCTGAATATTTTTAACTCCAATTCTTTATATTTTGGCGTATTTGCTCTATGGTTGTTGAGTTAATTTTATGGGATTGTAATGATTTTAGTTGCATTTTCTTTGTATTGTTGCGGTAAGCCACCTTGGATATTACAGTGGAAAAGTATGATAATGTAAAAGCCCTGGCCTACTTTTCAGCATTTGATTCTCATTATTCCATTCTTCACCCCCATCTGAAATGAACAGGACCTAAGTATGGCAGTCACCTAATGAATGACGTGACTAAACATGGATATGATTCCTCACCTTGTCCAAGCTACTAGGCCAGGGAAAGGCAGTCTTTTCACACCAGGGGATTGTGTCTCTGTACTTGTATTTGCTGGCCAAGTATTGCAGTGGGCGGTGAGGTGTTAGCATCATTAAAATAGGGGCAAATTTCCAGGGGTTGCTCTGTTTTTTGAGGGGTTTTGTTTTGTTTGTTATTTTTCGAGATTGGGTTATGGGGGGCAGTGTTAATGTGAGGCAAAGGTCAGTTCCCAGACTGATAAACATTCAGGAGACATTTATGTAAACAACCAGCTGCAAACTCCTCTGTTATCAATGAAAAGCCCACCATGTCAATTTACAGAAAAAACAAGTCAGAAGAAAATAAAGATGTTCCCACCACAATGTATTTTGAGATCTATTGGTTGTTGATGGGAAAAAATTCATTTGCCAGAATCCGAATGCCATCGCTTCCTTATCAATAAATCTTGCAAAAGAGATTCTGAAAATTGTGCTTGGAAAAGAATGACTTTTGGTTTGGGGCAGATGTCAAGAGCCTGACACTTCAACAAGTCGTTGGTTTTTTAAAGTTGTTGGCTTTTTTTCAGACACACACCCAAATGTTGGGGCTAAAGAAAGGAGCTGCATTTAGCTCTTGCATTGGACTAGATACAGATCACACTGACACTTTAGCCGTATTCAAGCATTTTTTTAAAAAAAGATACTTTAACACATAAGCAGGGAGCCAAGGTACTTAGCCCCACCCATGATGTTATTCATGGCAATTAGCTCTTCCCACAGATTGTATAAAGCAGCACATGAATAAGAGATAAACCTCTGCAAAGAGGGGGCCTTCATACTTTAGTCACAAACCTCAGCAGAGTTCCTCTTGCATGTAGCCATTGGTTGTACAGCTCCTTGCAGAGGTTCACAATATATGCGCAGTAACCTGAGGTAGGGTAATATGGCTGCGGAAATACTCGAAATGGCTCTGCTCTGCACTTGCATATCCATTTGTTTTAAAAATGGACTTCTTAAAATCAGCCACTTGAACAATGTTTCTGATATATCTGTATGTGTAAATCTTTGGCCACTCAGTGAAAAAAATAATGTCACGGGATGCCAGCATCTAAATTGGATTACACATCACCTCCTACATTCTATGATTCTGTGATCAATGCTGAGCATCTTTTTAAAAGTCTGTTTGATTTAAAACCTCTGTTTGATTTAATCCCAATGGGGATTTTCAGTTGAGTACATCTCCATCTCTCGAATAAGCATCCCAGTGCTAACGTAGAATATATCGACAGAAGTAAACAGGAAACTCCTCTGTATATTGGACTTGGAGTCGTGTCCAGTATGTTCCAATCAAAGTTTAAGCCTCACTAAATACACTGATGGGGGAACCATATTTTCAGAGAAGTATTTCAAATGAGGAGGTTTATGGTAAAAATGCTATGTTCCTAGGAAATGGTTACCCATAGCTTCTTAAATCTATGAATATTGGCATTTTTATTATGACTAAATATTATGCTGCAACTGATTTCCCTTTTCCCTGAAAAAATGGAAAACAAACTGAAGCTTACCTTATTAATGTTTTTTGCTGTCACGAATTCCATTTTGCTGTCACAAATCCCATTGTATGTTTCAAGTAGGAGGGTGGCACATTTTTGTTTTCAGCTTAGTGTTTTTGAATCTCATATCTGGATATTTTAGGTTATTAGAAAAAAGGCTTTTTTGAAAAAAATGTGTTAACTTTCCCCAGTCTGATGTTCCCCAAATGGGTTTGGAGAAACTAGAATTGTCAGAATTCCCATCTTGGATGGAGTTGTCATGCTAACACATCTGGAAGACACAAGGCTAGGAATGGTTGGTCACTGAAGCTATTACTGGAGGACTGATGATAGTATTTTATAATTGAGTTCATTTTTACTGTTCCTGAAGATGGACGGCAGATTTTTAGTTTGAAATAAGCATTGTTTGAAAGCAGTTAGGAGTCCATCACACTTTTTGTGCAAATGTTATGGTTCTCTTTCATCCAGCTGGAGGTATCAGTTTGATCCTTCCATTTAGAGTTAATAAGAAAAGAACAAGTTTTTAAACTGAAGAAGAGCCGTGAACGCTTGAAGAAAAGTAAAGTCCATGAAGCTCATAATTGTTGGAACAGAAATCATGCTGTAAGTTGACACATTCCAAAAATGAGATCATCTGAAAGAGAGGGGAAAAGTGGGAAGCTCATAGGAGAGGTGAGCCAGCGGGCGGACAGATGTATGTGAGATGGAAAACTAGAGTGATGGAAGGAACACTAGGATAGGCATTGATCGCTAAAAGGCTGGAAAATATGCTTTTCAATTCTACTGCATTGAACGGTAGCAAACGCTTTACATTCGCTTTGTACCTCTGATATGAATATCTCAGTACAGGATACATAAGTGTGAAGAATCCTGAGCAGAAAAGGAATGTGAGGTTTTGAATTTTACACAAGATTCTCTTTTGCACTCTTTTATGCCTCATGACCCATATTAAAAGGTAAACAATGAAGTCAGAATTAAAGATACTTAAATGAGTAATCCCTATCCATTCTTCTTCTCAAATTTTGGGGGATAATGATAATAATGCCAGTCGATTTGTGATTTCTTCTGTTTTTGATTTCCAGACTACTCAACACACTTTGCAATGGTTTTCTTCCCCTGCTTTTTTTCTCCCAAAGACTGTGCAAATACTAATTCAATCATAATGGACTGATGAACTTTGAAGTCATCTGTCCCCTGATTTAGCCAAGATGGATGTGGATATGAACTTGTATGCATAGTTAACCTATAAGAAAGAGTGTATGTACTTGTATGTGTACATGCAAAATGTGTATGCATGTGTTCTGAAATTAATTCTAGCAGTTCTCCAAGCTAAAAAAGAGGCAAGAACAGAAAAGGGAAACCCTTGAAACAATGTGGTAGAACAGGGAAATCCAAAATTGAGAATAATACAATTTCTCCAGAGAAACTCTTTGCCAGTGTGAAACCAACAACGGATTGATGTCACAGTGTTGGCTCTTTTTGAGAAGTGAGTCTGTTTATTTCTGGCTCAGCTGAACACCAGTACAACAATCTTTTCTTTCAAATGCTGCAGCTCTGTAGCGTTGGTGATCAGAGTGGTCTGTTTGCCCATTTACAAGAAGAATTCTTGTTTCTTCGCTTCAGGCTCTTGGGCTTCTATCCCTTTAATGGGTCTTTCAGAAGGAAAGGAGGCTTGATGGCTTTGCAGTTCCACTTTTCGAGCAGAAAAGTGAGAAGAGGGGATGTTTCATACTTCTTTTTAGTTTTGCTCTAGCATTTCTTCTTTTACAGCTAATCAGCAGCAACTTGCTATCAGTCAGAAAAAAAGTAAGTTGGCACCATCTACCATCAAGAATTTTTTTGTTTACTACTATACAGTATATATATAGCCAAGTTGCCAATTATCTCACATCAATGTAAAATATTCACAAAAGTATAAAAAAATAATAAATGGGATATATATTAATAATGTCACAGATCCAGTAAAAAACAAATCAGGAGCCACAGCTTAAAATGTTAAATCCTTGAAAAATGGACAAGAGAGGAGCAATCTGTCAAAACACTGACATGGTAACTTTATCTTTTATCACCTTAAAAATGGGCAGATGACGTTTCCTTGCATCAGACTGAAATCTTTACTCTAAAAGACTGATGCTGTCTCTACCAGATTACTGCCTTCCATGATAGCAGTAAAACATACAAAGCAACTCAAAGACTGTGGGAAATACAAATCTCAGGAAAGACTTGGTGAAGGTTGAGTGCCAGAGAATAAGAAAGTCATAGTGTGGCTGCCCATCCACCCCGGTAGGGATACTTGGCTAATTGAATTGATTTCTGGCTTGGCCATAAGATGTTTGTGAAAATAAATCTTCTCTAGGAGAGTAAGTAGATGGCTGTAGTTACCAATCCATAAATTCATACTAATGACCAAGTTAAATGTTCCAGATGTCCTGCTTTAACAGTAGCTTATAATTTTGATGGTAGAATCTGATTTCCCTGTTGGGAATAGTTGCACAAGCTTGAAATGTTCAGGTCAGGCCTTTGACATCTGACAAATTTACAGTCTGGATATGGTCTATTTCTATTTTTCAAACTCTTATCCATTATTAAAACATTTTAAAGTGCAGCCCTAAATATGAAACAAATTCCAGAAAATCCTACAGATCAAAGTTAACCCGATACTGACTTTAATTTATTTTTATATTTGGGCTATCTAGTAAAACATATTCAGCCTTCTGACCATGGAATAGAACTTCTCCTTGGTCTTGTATCCCTCCAGCTTCCTTGAACAATCCCAGATCTGTTATGGAGGACATACCACCATCTGTGCACCAGTTTTGGTCTTCCTGTAACTGAAACAGAAATGGTGTGTTTTGGTCCAAATACCAAACAAAATGGGGCAGGTTTGTTCTGAATACAACCAAAAATGTGGCTGTACTGGGCAGAAGTGTTTCTGGATGGGACAAGCAACACGGGTAAAAGCCAAGACTGAAGGGTTTCCTTAGCAATAAATGTGCTTATGATGTGTAGTTGGGAAGAGGGCAGCCGAAATGTTCTAGGTGTTGTTTCTGTTGATTCATGGCCAATCCAAAGGAAAAAAAAAAGTTCTGTTCCCGGCAAATCTGAACTCATCTCTAGTGCTGTTTGCCATTTAACTCCATGGAAGCAGTTGATTCTTTTGACTAAATTCAATACTGGATGGGTGGAGGTGAGGGTGAACCAGCTGAAATTACAGTGGAACCTCGGGTTACGAATGCCTCTGTTAACGAACTTTTTGGGTTACGACCAGCTCCGGCCACAAAAATTTACCTCGGTTTGCGAACTCCGGCTCGGGGTACGAACAGGATATGCGGCCATTTTCCCTCCCGTGACACGGTCTGCGGCCATTTTTCCGCCCCTGACACGTGGTCCGTGGCCATTTTCTGCCCTGACACGTGGTCCGCGGCCATTTTTCCACCCGACACGTGGTCTGCGGCCATTTTCCGCCCCTGACACGTGGTCATAGGGAGGGGGACTCTCCCTCCAAGCAATAGCCGCCTCCCTGTCCTCCACGCCAGAATGGATTAACGGTAATTACATTGAACCTTATGGGGAAATTTCCTTCGGGTTGCGACCAATTCGGGGTGCGACCAGAGTCACGAAATGAATTAAGTTCGTAACCCGAGGTTCCACTGTAAATCCAAAGGTTAAGGTGCTGTTGGTCATTAAAAAAACTAGGCTTTGGGATTAGGGATCCAGCCTGTTCTGAATGGGGTTGCACTATTTTGAAAGAGCACATTTGTGGTTTGGGGATGCTGCTTGACTTGTCAGCTGCTTCTAGGGTCCCATGTAATGTTCGTGACAATGAATGGATTAACGCAATTATACTGAGTCACCAGTCGTGATCATCCTTGGGCATCTGGACTTGGCAACAGTGATCCATGCTTCAACTGGTGCTAAATACAGCAGCTAGGCTATCAATCGATGCAGTATTATGAAAACACACATTGGTTGCCTATTGTTTCCCGGGCATGATTTAAGGTGTTTGTTTTAACTTTTAAAGACCTAAATACTTAGGCAGTTCTTCAGATAATCAGGTCCTATCTCAATATAAAGCTGTCTGGACCTTCCTTCCTTCCTTCCTTCCTTCCTTCCTTCCTTCCTTCCTTCCTTCCTTCCTTCCTTCCTTCCTTCCTTCCTTCCTTCCTTCCTTCCTCTATAGTTTACAGTATATCAGTGTTTCTCAAC
Source organism: Python bivittatus (assembly GCF_059951505.1). Classification (NCBI taxonomy): domain Eukaryota; kingdom Metazoa; phylum Chordata; class Lepidosauria; order Squamata; family Pythonidae; genus Python; species Python bivittatus. The sequence continues at coordinate 56,152,883 of NW_028277112.1, read as the reverse complement.
CTTGTCCACTCGAAGATGTGTGGACTTCAATTTCCCAGAATTCTGGGAGTTGAAGTCCACACATCTTCAAGTGGCCAAGGCTGAGAAACACTGGTTTACATGTTGCTTATTCTAATGAGGTTCTCAACGGTTGACAAAAGTTTTTAAAAGGACAATCCACAACATTAAAAGAAGAACCATCAGAAAGTATAACAGAAATAAAACAATGCCCCAAGGAACAGCCGCAACATCCAGATGCCGTTCCAAAGAAGGGGGACAACCACTGACATTAAAGTCACCAGGAAGGGCCTTCTTAAAGATCTTGTTGCTTTCTGAGATGTACTTCTTTTGGGCTTATGGAAGAGGTCCTTCTCCTTGGTTGCTTCCCTGCTATGGAATGCACTTCCTGAAGAGTTATGTAGTTCCCACTCCGTCCCCAACATGCATTGCATAAACAAACAAACAAACAAACAACCATTCCACAATGAAGCAGATTGTGTCATTTTCTTTCTACTGAAATCTGAGGCAAACTTGCTTTTGGCGACTAGTCTGTTTTCTACTGTTTTGTTAGGCAAAAGGTAGCTTTGAAAGTGATAAAAATACTTTATAAAAAGAAGCATTTTAAATATATTTTTAAAGTCTTGCACTGGTAAAGCATAGCTCAGTATTTTACGGGCAAGGTTCATCTAGTGAGGAAGGACAATCAGTCCCTTGTTCTAAATCCTTCCCCTCTATTGCTATACAGGAAGGGTATTTCAAGGTCATGCAGAATGCACAACTGGCCCTCTATATTTTTATTGGGAAGACATAAACCTGATGGATGGCAGGGTTTTCATGTTGAGGCTTGTTTGGGAGCCAGATTCTAAGGAATAACAAAAGTTTTGGCCCATGCCAGCAGAGATTTTTAATCATTCTTGTTTTCTTTAGTTCGGGTAAATAACTGAAATGTTTTAATTACAGGTAGTCCCTGAGTTAAGAACGCCCAGTTTAAAGATGACTCATAGTTAAGAATGGGGCCTATTGTAGCCAAATTTGAATTAAATACACAATGGTTCGGGTTCATTACACAATACTACTTATACACTATTATACAGTAATACTGCTCCGGCTTACATACAAATTCGACTTAAGGACAGACCTTGGGAATGGAACTCGTTCTTAAACTGGGGACTACCTGTAGTGACTGAACCAAATTTCTCAGCTCAAGCAGTGAACGGTTAAATTATTGGTCACGTTATAATTTGTAACAGAAAGTTTAAGTTATACTGACATTTTAACTTTAGTTGGCTCTTTCTCCAACTTGAGGCAGTTATTCTATTCCTAGCCAATTCTGTTAGGCATTCAGTTTGCACTGAGCTTCTTCTCTGAAATAAGTTGCTAACTATGAAGCTGAATTACGAATTGGATAAGAAGGGAATGGTTTAATGATGTAGTTGGCAACCTTAACAAATTTATAGTTATTGCTTTCTAAGAGGAGGGGGTAAAGTCTGGGAATGAAGCAGGGATGCAAGATTCTTTTGCAAAATTGACTTCAGCACATGATTTGGAAATAAACACAAAAAACCCTTTGTCCTAGGTAATTGTGTGTAGAATTTACTTTTTTATTTGAAGCTTTTTAATCCTAGAGTAGCCTATAAATGTCAGCAATAAAACCCTAATAGCCTCCAGACACTGGAGTTACATCGATGGTAACTCTTGTCTCGCTCAGGGTGGTGATGTATAATTGGATATCATCAGTATACTGATGATGTAAAAGAGAAGGGAGAATTGAGCCTTATAACACTGTACAAGGGCAACCATAAGGCCAACTTTTCATCCTCCAGAACAGCTAACTAGAACTGCCTGCTAAGGAAGGAGTAGAACCACTGCAGAACAGTGTTTCTATTCTCCAATCTACAAGAGTGACCAACACCATCTCCCAGGCCTGACAAGCCACCAGCAAATCTGCATCCTCTAAGATGCTCCACAGCTGCTCAATAACCACAATCTGAATAAGTTTTCCAAGAAGGGTAGGCTAGAAACAGAGTGACAGTAGATGAAGGATGGCTGGATACAGGGAAGGGCTTTTAAGAAAGCAACATATCACAGCCTCTTTTAAGACTGCATGTACTACTCCCTCATTGTAGTGGAATGTGAGATTGACATTGGAAAACTGGAGGGAAGAGATGCTGCCTAGGGAACAATCAGATAAAAGGGGGAGGAGCCCACAAATGGGCAGAGAAAAAAACTTAGAAAGGACCTGCCCTAAGTGATCAGGTGGAAAATAGGGATGGTGGGAGATTTGTACTTTCAGACTTGGAAGATTTTGTTAATGTAGCCTAACAATAAAGTACAATTAGCTCATCTGTCTAGGTTTACCTGGGAGGGCTGACACAAAGTGAGGTGTTTCCTGTCTGGTTTACCTGGGAGGGCTGACACAAAGTGAGGTGCTAGTCACTTCCTTGTCATCATACCCCCCCCCCCCCCATACCTGCAGATAAAGGAGTTTGGAGGGATCCAGATCCAACCACAAGTGGCCAGAGAGATACCAGACAGCACCCTATCCACTTCACTGGAGTCCATTAGCTAAAACAAGTCCCAGATAACATGGCAAATTGCTGCCCAAATCACCATGTTGGATTATGTCTATGAAGAGGCAAGAGATTGGCAAATGTGAGTAATTTTTTTAAGCATTAAAATTAAACAATTTTAATGTTTAGCTTATTAAAAATTGGCAGGCAAATTCATCCTACAGCCTGAATCCCTGGAATTTTCATACACATTTAACCTCCTTTTTATTGATTATGTGCTATCAAGTTAGTGTTGACTCTTAGCAACCACATAGATTTTCTCTATGATGATCTGTCACTCACCTGATCTTTCAGGTCTTCCAACAGTGCACCCATCACCACTGTAACTGAGTCCATCCATTTTGCTGCTGGTGCTTCTTATCTTTCCTTCTACCTTTCCCAGCATTACAGCCTTCTCTAGATATTTAGGTCTTTACATAATGTGCCCAAAGTAGGATCATTTCAGCCCGGTCATGTACAGTATGCCTCAAGTGAGAATTCTGGGTTGATTAGTTCAATGATCCATTTGTTTGTTTTCTTGACTATCCATGACATTCTCAGAAGTCTTCTCCAACACCAAACATTTAACCCCTCTGTAGTCTGGCATCTAAGCACTTTATACACCTGCTGAGTCAAATAGCATTAACTGTACTCTTTGGCAAGTGGGACTGCAGTTGCCAGGAGTCAACACTGACTCAAAGGTATATACACCAGACATTGGGCCAGAATATAACTAGCACAAAATGAAAATTCACACCAAGCTTGAATGTGTAGGGTTGTCAATGTAGCCTACATGCCAGACTGTACACTGTAGGCTCCCCACAAGTATTGAGATATCTCTTTATTACATGCAGAGTCATACTCCAGCTCTTGATTACATACAGTCATACTCTAGCTCCTCTTCTGCTGGAGATAGAAAAGAGTTAGCTTTTTTATAACAAAGAGACTTCAGGAGAAGTCTATGAAAACAGGCTGGGTAAGAAATAGGTCTTCTCCAGTCTCTTTACAGGGATGGCTGATGTGGGTCTTCCAGGCTGTGTGGCCGTGTTCTGGAAGTTTTGGATCCTAACATTTCACCAGCATCTGTGACCGGCATCTTCAGAGGGCAGGAGCACAGACAGAAGCAGTTCTCTTTGTCTTTACAGAGACTTTGGGTAGAGAGCTCTTCATTTCTATCAGACCAGCACCATTTTGTGGTCCGCAGGGAGCACTGTATTTTCTTTTAGATTTTCTTTTTTATGTATTTTGCAAGATGCTGTATACTGTGATCTTCTTCCACATTCAATATTTGCATTTTAATACTTAATGTTTAAAGTCCAAGCCAGCTATTTTGCATGTTTAAAAATAACTTTTGATGTTATTTATCTATTATGAGATTGGACTATCTCCCGAAAAGAAGAACTGAATCCTCTAGTTACTGTGCCTCTAGGAAAGAGTATACAGTGGTACCTCGGGATACGAACTTAATCCGTTCCGTGACTCTGGGCGTATCCCGAGTTGGTCGTAACCCGAAGGAAATTTCCCCATAGGGTTCAATGTAAATCCGGTTAATCCGTTCCGCCCTCTGAATTTGGTCGCACCCCGAGGCAAATTTCCCCATAGGGTTCAATGTAAATCCGGTTAATCCGTTCCGCCCTCCGCCCGAATTTGGTCGCAACCCGAGGCAATTTCCCATAAGGTTCAATGTAATTACCGTTAATCCGTTCTGGCGTCCATGGACCACACGGAAAGCGGCCGGGCGCGGCGTGGTGCGGCGCGAAAATGGCCGGGTGCAGCGCGGCACGGCGCGAAAACGGCCCGGCGCGGCGCGAAAACGGCCGCGGACCACGCGGCAGGGCCGGAAAAACAGCCGCGGACCATGTGGCACGGGCGGAAAAATGGCCGCGGACCACGTGGCACGGGCAGAAAATGGCCGCGGACCACGTGGCACGGGCGGAAAATGGCTTGTACCCCGAGGCGGAGTTCGCAAACCGAGGTAAAATTTTGGGGCCAGAGCTGGTCGTAACCCGAAAAATTCGCAAGCAGAGGCGTTCGTATCCCGAGGTATCACTGTAACACTAATCATTTAAACTTTTGTATTTTGATCTAATAATTGCCAAAAAGACAGCATTGAGTATTAGAGCCCTCTCTCTCTTACACACCAAAGTTAGGAAGTAGATGCCATGTGAAGTATGCTCTGGAAGATTAGTGGTGGCAGCAGGAACTGTCAAGCTGCTATCCCATAGCTAGAGATGGAGACAGGGTGTGAAGTGCCAGAACACCTCTGGGAGAGGAGATTCGAGACCTCCAGACTTCCATTCACTACGGCCGTTTGCTTGTTTGTTTATGCTAGATGGACCATCGTTGAAACTGATCTGACAATTCCAGTAAATTCCAAGCACTACAAATTATTTTTGAATTCTCCAATATTAACATCAAGGGGGAAATTTTAAGTTATACTGCAAATTAATCTGCCACCTAGAAGATGGCAGGCTATTAGTAATGATCCCCACTATCCCCAGTTTCAAGTTTTATTTAATGAATTCTTTAAATTTGCACCCTTCTTTCAAGGAGTTCACAAGGGCATACGAAGTTCTTCAATTTTGTCCTCAGAATATCTTTATGCAATTGTTCAGGCTAAGAGTTAGTATTGAGCAAGGTTACTCAATGAGTACTTTGGCAGCGTGGGATGTTATTCTTACCCAAAATATTGACCGTTAGACAAACCATCCACAGAAGTACCATATAAACCCCCCAATCCTCTTTTGTTATCCTATTACAAATAAATGATCTGTGCTCAGGCAACTTGCCTGGCATTCCCTATCATGCTGTGCCAGTTTCATTGCTGATTAGCCTTGATCCCATTGAAGTTGCACACATTTATGACTTTTTGGTTGCAGCAGAATGTAAATTGAAAAGTGATTTCAAATATATATTCTGTTACATTTCCCAGCACTTTCCAGCTATTTCACTGCATGCAAAAGATTGTGGAATAAATTATCACTCTTGTTATCTTTGCAGTGAAGGCATGTTTTCTCTTCTCCTGACATCTCCCCTTGATATGATTGTCCAAAACTATGTAAAAAGTCAGCAGAAACAGCTGGACATGAAGAGCTGAACTTGTGAAATGCAGTCCACACACATGCATGAAACGTACCCACAAACACATTTTAGCTCAGCACTAAGAGCGCGACAGGATCGGCAGAAAAAAATCAAGGAAATTCCCGTTGCATGTAGGCATCTATTGAAGCAGACAGACTTAAGCATATATTCTTACTATTAGGGTTCTGCACCCTTCAAAAATTATTCTGAGGAAGTGTTTTGGGCCTTCAAAGCATAGCACTTCTCTGCTCTTCATTAAAGCAGCCCATCTTTTTCAGGTTTCCATGCAAGTCTGAAAAAGGTTGCTGGTGCTTTAAGGAATCCACTTATTTTAATGAATTTGACACTTCAAGCAGCCACATTTTTTTTTTCAGGCTTATGTGGAAGCCTGAAAAAAGGTTGGACTACCTTAATGAATAATGCTGTGTTGGTGCTTGGGTGACGTCTGAAGTGCTTCTTCTCAATCATTTTTGAAGAATGCACAGTCCTATTAAATCTCTGTTTATTTATAAATGTGCCATCAGACTGGGCTAGTCTGTTAACCAGTATCAGTTTCTTCTAATGCTCCCCAGCTTTCTTCTCTTCTACAAATACATTCAGATTTTGTCTTTTGCTACTCACATTCAGCCTGCTAAACTGTTTTCTTCAGCAGTGACGAAAGTGACAGAGAAGAAGCAGTAGCAGTTAACAGCATACAGTATATTCATTCTCCATCACTGAAAGAGAAAGAAAAAAGAAAAAAAAACCCACATGCTTTGTCAAACCTAGCCATTCACAATACAGGAAACTAGATTGTAATTTACATATGATATAGTGATGTGATTTTGTTAGGAAGTATTGCATTGCACATTATAATATATGCACTGTTGCCAAGATCTCTGCTCCAACTTTAACTTGTGTGGAGGAATTATTTCCCATAATAAACTGCATGTTATAGCTGAAAAAGCACACTTGTGTTTTAAAAAATTGAACCTAGGGGGTTCTTGTTCTTCTGAGTGAAAAAAAAAGTAGGATGCCAGTGGCCATTATTCCCCCTATTCCCCCTAGGCTGCAGTGAGCAACAACCATTGCTGAGGTCTATAAATGTCAGCTTCATGCCATCAAAAGAGATGAAGGGAACAACCATGCATTCAGAAGCCAGTTTTCAGCTTTCCTGGAAGAGGAAACACTAGCAGCTTTGTGAGATCCCTGTTGGATCATAGCCAGCCTTGCTGAGTGCGCTGTGCTTTCCAAGAACTTGCATTTCAGTGTAAAGTTGCCTGCAAGCCTTCTGGATTTTTAACCTCTGCTCAATGATTTGAGTGAAGTAATTGAAGAAAGGTGGGGGGAAATGCCAACAAGGCAGACATCTTTCTTCTTTTCTTTTGTTCCTCTGCCAGGCATGCTGGAATTGGCAAGGCCAGCAAGGCTTCAGGTTGCAAAGACTTCCAATACGTGCAGCAGGTTAACTTTCACTGGAGTGCAGGTTTGCGGATCAAAGAGCAGATTTAAAAACTAGCTTACAAACAGCAGCTGAGCCCTCTAGTATCTCTGAGAACTCTAGTATCTCTGGAAACAATTATGTCAGTTAGAAAGCTATGGAATGGAATGTCTAATAAAAAAAAGTTTCAATCCTTTTTCCCATGCTAAATTGACTTTATGGGGAAACCCAACATTAAAAATTGGGAAAAAGATGGCGATATGGAAAAATTGGATGGAAGCAGGGATATTGACTTTGGAGCAGTTGATAGATGATGAAGATGAATTTTTAACATATGCTGTGTTAAGAGATAAATATCATCTATCAACTGTAACTCAATGGCAATATTTACAGTTAGAACATTTGTTAACAGCGTTGTTTGGACCAGCAGCATTTTCAGCTTCTGAGACACCTGAGATACTAGAACAACTTGTTAAACCCTTAAAAAAAACCTATTAGTTTTTATAGATATTTGTTATCAATAAATCAATTTGATATGCAGATATTAAAGGATGAGTGGAATAAAGAATTAGAGGTTCCTATATTGCCTAGACAATGGGAGAGTGTCTTAACTTCTATAGCGAGAATGTCAATGGACCTTAAACTATGACTTATACAACAAAAATAATATTTAGAATTTATTGGACTCCATTACATTTGTATAGAAAAGGATTGCCTAAGAGAGCATTTTGTTGGGGATGTAATAAGGACAATGTTTCTTTTAAACACATGTTTTTACAATGTTCTATACTTATTAAGTTTTGGGAGAAAGCAGTGGACCATATAAATGGGACTGTGTGACAAAAACTAAAATTTTCAGAGGATAATGTTCTCTTGAATTACATACTTAGTACATGGAACTTGACAATTGGACAACATAAATGGATTCTCTGTGTCCTTACTATGACTAAAAGACTGATACTGCAACATGGAAAGATAAATGTATGGCCCCATTCACTCACTGGATTGAAGACTTAATTGCACTTGCCACTTATGAGTGGACTGCCTATAGACATAGACTTTGAGTGGACAAGTATAATGAAATATGGGACACTTATACAAAACACAGTAGGTAAAAAATGATAGTCATATAAATCTATTAGAAATATATACAAACTTGAATAATATTTGCTTTAGATAAGTATACAGTAAAACCTTGGTTTGCGAATATAATTTGTTCCAGAAACATGCTTGTAATCCAAAGCACTTATCTATCAAAGCGAATTTCCCCATAAGAAATAATGGAAACTCAGATGATTCGTTCCACAACCCAAAAATATTCATATAAAAATGATTACAATACTGTAATATAATACAAAATAATAAAGAAAATACAAAATAAAAATAAAAATAAAACAAATTAACCTGCACTTACCTTTGAAAACCTTTGTGGCTGGTGTGAGGGAGACAAGAGAGAGGAGGGTTATTGTGTAGGACGACTTTCACTATCACTAGCATGGGAGACGATCACCCATAATCCCGCAGTGAGAGAGAGAAGAACCGTTGGCTCAGTTGTGATCATGTGACGTTCGGTGTCATGTTCTACTCGTATTGCAAGACATTGCTCGTTTATCAAGTTAAAATTTATTAGAAATGTTTGCTCGTCTTGTGGAACACTCGCAGATCAAGTTATTCTCAATCCAAGGTTTTACTGTATATAGAATTGTAACTGTTTACTGTTATAATGACGTATCATACTATTTTTTTTGCCGTATTTTCACTTTTTTGTAAAGCACTTTTTAATGTTTTTTTCTCTTTGACAATGTATGTATCTCCATCGTTATTATCACTGTGTTCTGCTATTTTTCTTTTTGTTATTAATTAAAAAGCAATAAAATATAAATTTAAAAAAATTATTTACCACGGGTAAATGGTTGGAAATACTTTTTGTGTGGAGCCAGTGGTAACAGTTGCCCAGTCTTTGAAAAGAACCAAATGAACATTACATTGCCTGGAACATATTGAAATTAATTGTTATACTGTGCCACTTTTTTAATCGGATGTTTTTTAAAGGTTGCATAATTAATCCATTAGTAGATAAAAAGCCGCCCAGAGTCACCCGTTGGGGGAGATGGGCGGCATACAAGTTTGATAATAGATAAATACATAAATACATAAATAAATAGAGGCAAGGACAGATTAAACATTTATGCTTGTTTTGATTTGTTTCTAGTTATGTGTATATGTGTGCTTATGGGTGTTTATGCATGCAGAGATTAGACGTCTACATGTAACAGAGGATGCTAGATATTCAGACTGGTTTTAGAAAAGGCCAAGGATGATGATGATGATGATGATGGATGCATGCTGGATAATTGAAGAAACTACAGAATTGGCAAAAGAAGTCAGTATATGTTTCATTGATTATAGAAAGGCCTTTGATGGTGTTGACCATGTCAAGCTCTGAAATGGGCCTATTAAAATGGGAATCCCAAACATCTCATTCTCCTCATGGGAAACCTATACACAAGTCCAAAAGTCATAGTCCGAATGGAACATGGCAAAATAGACTGGCTTTAGGTTGACAAAGGAGTGAGACAAGGCTGTATTCTCTCTCCTTGTTTATTCAGCCTATATGCTGAATGTATATTGTGGGGAGCTGGATTGGAAAAGGACGGGCTTTAACACTGGAGGAAGAAACATCAATAACTTGCATTATACTGATGACACTGTTCTAATAGTTGAAAATGATCTGGAAACTCTAGTAATGAAAGTCAAGGAGCATAGTGAAAAGAATAGGATTAAGTCTGAATACAAAGAGACCATACTAATGACAACACATACGGCAACCAACTTTAGAATTGCAAAGAAGATATTGAAGTGGTGGATTGTTTCTGCCTTTTAGACCCAATTATTAGCAGTAAAGGAACCAATAAATAAACAGGAAAGGTCAATAAATATGCCAAGACTAGCATTTGGGAGGGCAACAATGAAGGCCTTGGAAAAGATACGATGATGTGTCAATGCTATAAAGATCAGAATGATGCAGGCAGTCATTTTCCTTATAACATGAAAGTTGGACTTTGAAGAAGCAGCATAGAAAGAGTATGGATACTTTTGAATGTTGGTGTTGGAGAAGATCCCTGAGGATACCATGGATAGCTAAGAAAAGAAATGAATAATTGAACAAATCACCCCAGAGTTCCCACTCAAGGCATAAATGACCAGGCTGAAATTATCACACTTTGGATACATTATGTGATGGGTGGGTGCACTGTTGGAAAACCTGAAAGACCAAGTTGGGGACAAATTGCCCTGGAGAAAATCTCTCTGTGGTTGCTAAGGGACGACACCAACTTGATGGCACATAATTCAACATATGTGTGTTTTTGTTTGTATTAAATAGTGGGAAATAATTATAATATTATTTTGAAAATGGTTAGCATTTAACAAGCAGTTTTAATCAGAATCACTGCGCTAGGGGATGTATGCAGTCTAGATCAGGACCATGTTTCTTCATAGAACAATGAAAGCAAAAATGAAATGATAGATAACTGTACCAACAAACCGATATTTTAGTATTCAATAGGAACAAATGAAATAAAGAAATAAGAATTGCTTAATGCATGCTTATCCAGTCAGCAGAGAAAGAAGAGTCAGAGTTGGAAACACCTCTGTTTATTCCCAAAAGGTTTGACGTGTAAGCAGTCAAGACTTCACCCTGTCATTGATCAAAAATCAACTTAATGTGGCAACCAGCATTGTTTGCCAAGTGAATCATGTTAAAATAAAACACAACAGGCCCCAAATGGATATCTGGAGTTTAAGTTTAGAATTGGCTGGTTAGATCATTTGCTAACACAAGCCAACTCAGAACGGTTCCTTGACTAGGAATGCTCCTTAATGGACAGTTTATTTTTCTGTTTCAGATGACTCAGGCAGGAGGGAACCCGTCCTCTTCTTTTGAACACTCTGGGATCCCCAGGGAAATAGCCCAGGAGTGCCTAATCCCTCCCAAAACAAACTGTCATTATAGGAGACCAGGTGGAGAGATGCAGAGTCTGATTAACAGCATGCAAGCCACTGAGGCATTCAAGGCCTTTAGTGAGAGATTAGCGTTTTAATTGTTTAGATCGTGCTTTTAATGCCAGCTCCTTGACAGTTTTTATCCTACTCATTTTTTCAGCACCCTGTATTGGGAAAACCATGAGTGTTCCCATTTTACAAAATTAAAGCCTGTGTAGTGCAGTGTTTAAGGCCCTGTGCTATGAACCTGGAAGCTGGTTTGCAGTTCCAGCTGGCTTGCAAAACCATTCTGTCTTGGGCCACTCTGACTGACTTCACACAATGCTCTAAACCAGGCTTAATAGACTACAACAGCAGTGTGTAATGCTACATGCTGTTCACTCTGCCACATTCCCCAGTGATTCATACTACAGCTTAATGTGGTGGGCTGATTCCTACAACACAATACCTCATATCAAAGTAAAGTACCTTAATAAAGTACAGTATTAGATTACTTTAGCAATTTTTTGAAGTCAGCCTTAACTTGCTGTTCCATTTGTGAAAGGAACCAGCACTGTCTGCAGATGGGGGAGAGGTCACAATAGGACAGTGGATGAACCCCTTTTGTATGGGCATACAAGGAAAGGGTGGTGCTTGGATCTTGGCACTGCATCTGCCATCTTGCCTGTTTTGACCACCCTTCCCTGCAGAGGATATCACTGATAGATAAATAATAGTGGTCTTTCAAGTTGTTGTAAAATCATGATTTCACAGTTATGGAAGTGCTTGGAAATCTCAAAATGTGCCATTAGAAGCCAAGCACGATAATGTTATTATTGATAGCATTATCTAAAAAAAGGTAAATCTCTGAGCTTCGTTTGATTAATCAGAACTAGGACTGAAGTGAAAAGATACTCTCTGTCCTCATTTTCCCACCCAATTTGTAATGACAAAGTTACAAAAGTAATTTTGGTTATTTGGGGGAGGAACTGACCTTTCTCATCATCTGCTGGGTGGCCAGTAATTTTGAATTATAATTCATTTTATGTCCTGAGATCGTTTGAAATGCGCCCTTGGAAAAGAGAGATCACCCATCGTTACACTTTTTTAGCAGTGTCTTAGAGGCATACAGACCTTTTGGGGGTTATTTTTTTCCTGTTTAGGAAGAAGAGCCTAAGCTAACATGCTACACTGAATCTTCATATGAATCACTATGTGGACTCTTGCGGCTGAGGCAAAAGTGAGTTTCATCCATTCCCTCCCCTGAGGATGGAGGTCCCTGCCCCTGTTTTTAACAAATCATTGGAAAGAAAGTAAATAATATCAGCTACAAACTTGGAGGTTTCTGTGAAGCTGGCAGGGGGCTTCTGAGGTCAGATTCTCACCCGAAGGGAAAATTTCTCCCTCCACCTTTAGAGATAAAGATCTGAGTATCAAATAACTCCTAGGATACTCCTGTAGAGGCCACATGTTTGCTTCATTAACTAGGGCTGGCTTTCTTTTTTTACATTTTTCCTGTAACCTATACTTCGACTTTGAAATTTCACTTCATGCAAAACTGAGTGGCCCTTCTGATCAGAAGTTTCACTTTTCAAAAGTTCTCTTTCAATAAGAGGAAACGGATCACAAGGGATGGGCCAGTTCTTCATCTTCTCCTGAGGAAATTCTCTGGTCTGAACCAAACGTTTCCCTTCCTTTTGATATATCATCTCTCAGCCATGTCAAATTTTGCTTTAAGGTACAAAATCTATATGCTGATAGGAAAACGGTTCTTTTCCACATTGCTGCACTTCATGATTTCAAAAATTCTACTACTGTCTTGTCAGGCGATAAGGGTCCCGTGGCAGAAGGGCGGCGATTGCCACTTTATCTGAAGGCAAATGATTGGGGTGGGGGGCATCTTGTCCCCATTTCATGCCAATTTTTCATTAGCATGATGACTTTGAAGGAAGAGGTGAATGGAGTGGTTTCCTCAATTTAATTAGGGATATTTAGAGGGGCTGAGGCCCCAGCTCAGCCCGGCTCTGATTTACAGCCACATGGCTTTCATTAAATGTGGAGCACAAAGTCGGAACTTTTCATGTCATTTTTCAAATAGAAACCAGGTGCTGCTCTGCAAATGCAAGATGCCATGCAAACAGTTCTTGTCGTATTTCGTCTGGCAATGTTTTTAAGTGCCCCTCCCTACCCCCCCCCCCAAAAGAACAGATTTAGGAATTTTGCAGGAAGGGTGTTAGGTTTCTTTGCGTGTTTTTCAAAACAGAGCAAGAACCTCCTCCTTGTGATATGATTGAATTTTATGCAAATCAAGGTCAAAGAGAAGCCATAATTGTACTTACTAGACTGGTTATGTTAAAAGAAATGTACAGTTACATTCAACATTTTATTCAGGAGCCAGTTGTATCTTCAATATTTGGAAAGGAAAATAAAAATAGGTGCAGTACAAGGTGGACATAAATAGTCATTAAAAGTACTCTGTAACACTGCCATAAACTATTTTTAAAAGCCTCTGTGTAGTGTATTTCCATCAAGAACAAAGTAGTACATTTTGGATAGCAATCCTGTAGTCATGTGTAATATCAGTGGACTGGAGGCAGGTAATTGCTATTGTCAGATTCTTTCTTTTTAAAATGAGATTATAGATCAAACGGTTCAGCATCTTATAATGTAACGAGATTGTGGCTTATTGTGGAAGATTTCAGTACTTTGGCTCTTCTACACATGTGGGTTGCAGAAGATTAGTCTTCTGTATTCTCTCACTGAACTCTTCCAGTCTACATATTTTATTGCAGACATACACACACACTTACCATTTTGACCGCTTTTAGTTTGAATAAACCAGAAACATTGGCAAAGGAGACCAAATAAGGATTTTCTCTAGAACAAAATGGTTGTCTGAACTTAATCCTAATATCTTTTACCATAGTTTCTGCATTGTCTGTTAAGCCAAATTGTAGAAATATATTTCCCTGAAATATAATGAAAAGTTGCACTTTTCCAGAGCAGATAGACAGACAGGCAGATAAACAGATTCATAGTGACACACATAATGCTCCCTCCTCTTATTTGTCCCTACAGCAACAACCCTGCTGTGAGGTGAGTTCAGCTGAGAGAGAATGAGTGAAGCAATCGCTCAATGAGCTTTTGTGGCTGTGGGTAGACTACAAATTGGGTCTCCCCACTCCTAGCCCAACATCCTAACTATGACGCCATCTAAGTGGGCTTACCCTTTTTTTTTTTTTTTTGGCCTTCTGGTCATTCTTGACTCTTGGCACTGCCTGGACAAGCCCCTGTAGTTTTCTTGGGAAGATTTTTGGAAGCAGTTTGCCACTGCCTGCTTCCTAGGCTGAGAGAGAGGGACTGGCCCAAGATCACCCAGCTGGCTTTAAGGCAGGACTAGAACTTATAGTCTCCTAGCCCGGTGCCTTTAACCTCTACCCAAACTGGCTCGCATCCATTGTTATACATATCCCAAATATCAAAGTCTTCCTTTGCTGTATTATTTAGTACAATGGGCTATCTATCTGGGGACATTATCTGAACTATTATGAGGGTTAAAGTTCACATTTGAAAGGCCAAGTTGGCATGGTGTAATGGTTCTTGCAATTGAAAATAACAGATATATCCTCCCAGCCCAGACTGAAGTATGGTACAGGGATGGGAATTAAATGCTTTCTTCCATTTGTGATTGTGAAAAAATTGCGCACACTAGTGTGGTTTGGACTTTAGGAAAATCAGATTTTACTGTTGGAGTGAAATATAAAGACTAGTTCTATTATGACCATTGGGAGTGATATTATCTATGGCATACGTAAACTATTGTAAATGTAGCATGTAAAGAAATGATTCCTTTTTTTTTGGTCATCATAGGCCTAACCCTGATCACCTTCCTCACATTTGTTCTCTATAGCTAAAAAAGTAATCAAGCATTTAACATAACTAATTTGGCCCACACTGAAAAGCTGAGATAGTGCTGCTTTCATCCTTTCCTTACTTTTGTGTAGAGCATTTATAAGAGAAAGGTATTACAATTCCTTCCTAAAAGCTAGGGATAGTTGGTCTGCACTTTTTCAGATATATTCAGACATACCATCAGTCCTGCCTTCTTCCCTTATCAGTCTTGTATAATAATGGGAGATTTCAGGTACCCATCAGGATTGTGAACAGTTGGACAGTTGGACTTGGAACAAACTAGAGGATAGGCAACCCTAAATTTGTTCTTAAGTGATGGCCATGATCTGGTGAAATTTAGATGTTGCAGAACCAATATGGACCAGTAACCATAACATTGTTACATTTATTATATACGCAGGTGGGAAATTACCAGCAGGTTCCAACATAGCCACGTTTGACTACAAAAGGAAAACTAAAAAATGAGGATACTTATAAAAAAGAGATTGAAAGGAAATATCAGGAGGGCTAAATCTCTTCATAATATCTGGAGATTATTTAAAGCCACAATAATTGAGGATCGACTGGAATGCACGGTATGATGTAGGAAAGTTTCAACCAAGTGCAAGAAGAAGCCAGCATGGTGGTCCATGAATGTTCAGGAAGCTGTAAAAGATAGGAAGACTTCCTTCAGGAAAACTGAATGATAAAAATGAAAAAGAGTTCAAACTCTCGCAGAAAATGTGTGAAGTAGTAATAAGTAGAAAAAAAAAATATTATTGAGCGTATGGCAAACAAAACAGATTAAACAATACAATGAGAACTTCATTAAAAAACATTCATAATAGGAAATCAGCCAGGGAAGTGTGTAGGCCATTAGACAACAAAAGAGTACTCACGTTGGATATGAAGACTGAAGGGAAACTGAATGACTTCTTTGTACTACAGAAGATATATGACCTGAACCTATACTGACTTTCTCAGGGAGGCAGTCTGAACAACTAATCTGACATGACAAGATATTATAATATCTTAGCTGTTCCTAGCACTGCACTCTCCTGGACAGAGATCTCTGGTGTTGTTCCTGGGATCTGTTGGAGCCACTCTCCCTAACCCTAACCCTAACTCTATACCTAACCCTAACATAGATTAGATAGATAGATAGATAGATAGATAGATAGATAGATAGATAGATAGATAGATAGATAGATAGATTACTATGCAGTAACTAATTGCCATGTTCTGATAGCATCTGTCCAAATGTTTTTAAAGAACTCACACATGAAATTGTTGACCTCCTAAGAAAAATATGAAAATATGCAATTTCTAGAGGATGGGAAAGTAGTCAATGTGGCACCAGGAGAGTTTGAGCAAATTAAAGACCAGTCAGTTTAATGTCTATTCTAAGCAATTTGATGGAAATGGTAATCAAAGAAAAAATAACTAAACATATAGAAGAACAAAGTTTGCTGAAGAAAAATTAGCATGAATTCTACAAAGGTAATTCCTACATCACCAGCATTCATGAGTTCTGGGGAGTGTTAACAGGCATGTGGATGGAGATATCTCTGTCAACACTGTATATTTAGATCTTCAAAAATCCTATTCAAAGGCTCTTAAGTAAACTTAGTAGTCATGGGATAAGAGGACTGTCCTTTTATGGATTGTGGCTGATTAAAAACAGAAAGCTGAAAATAGGAATAAACAGGCAATTTTATAAATGGAGGGAATGAAAAGTGGACGCCTTCTCATCAGGAGAAGGAGATCAGTCAGCCAGTAGTTTTTAAATTATCTTGATTTAAGGGTTACATAATGAGTTGGCCAACTTTGTGGATGATAAAACACTTCATGATAGTGAAATTCATGATAGTGAAATTCAAAAGTTATTGTGAAGACCTTCAGCTTTATCTCTTTAAACAAGGTGAATGGTCAACCAAATGGTAAATGTGGTTCAGTTTAAGTAAGTGTAAAAAGGTATAATTGACCACACACACCCAATCCCCACTTCACATGTATACTGATGGGATCTGAGCTTATCTGTAACTAATCTGGAAAATAATTTAGGCTCACAGTGGATAGTACAATGAAGATACTGTATCAATTCAATATGTGATAGCTGTTAAAGAATACGTATGAAGTGATTGCAGATACGTATTCTGCTACGTTTCTTATCAGCATTGTTCTATTTGTTCAACTGCCTATAAAAAAGATTGAGGAGTGAATTTTCACTCTTGTTATCTTTCTAATAAAGATATGATTCCTCTTCTCCTTATCCGTCCTCTTCATATTATTTTCCAAAAGGATGTGAAAACTCAGCGGAAGGAAAGATATGAACTTGTGAAATGCAGTCTACATCCACACATGAAACACACAAGCAAAGTCCTTGAACATCCTCAATAAAAGCTAGTATTTACATAATTAGGTAGTCTAAGAGATCAGCATCATCAATGCATCAGAAAAAGCATAGCTATTCATTTATGGGACTGTGGTTTAAGCTACACACCATTTTAAAAACTTAGGTAATGTTTTACATTGAGCATGCCCTTAAAAAACTAAACGTTTGTTTCAAGAAATACTTTCTAGCAATATACAGTAAATGGTAGATATAAAGAATCTCATCTGAATCAGAATCATAGTGACCAGTCAAAGATGAAAGACAGTTACCATTCATATTCTCCATCCAGATTGGGCCTGCAACATTTACTCTAAATTTCGAAAGTATGTATTTGGCTCTCAGGAAAATCTCTCAGTGGTTTAATGCTGGAGCAATATGTATCCTTCCTTAATAACTCTTGGAACATTATTATTATTATTCTTTTCCAGGAACATATACTTTTGTTTACAATGAGTGAATAAAAAAAAAAAAAAAAAGTATGTTCCGGCATTTGCATGTCACGTTTGAGAGATTTCATTTATTCTGAAGTACAAAAAGGAGCACGGAAGCCTGCTACGATCCATAACCGATTGAACTCAGTGTCTCCTTGGATTTCTATGAGAAGAGGAAGGTAGATTATTCACAAACATAGCATTGTCTCCTTTCCACCAGGTCACTATTGCAGAAGGCAAAGAAAGAAGACTGTATAACTTATAATGTTTTTTGGGAGGGAATAAAGTTTCAAAAATTATTTTTTGGAACATGGATATTTTGCTGAATACAATTGCTTTCCCCACATTTAAAAGCCCAGTGACATCTTCTCCCTCTCAAAGGCTAGCTTTCTGTTTGCAGGGACAAAAATTCAGCTGAAACTTTTTTATGTAGAGAGACATAGAGGCAAAGCTCCAACAATTGAATTGCTTCCTGTCATTCAGCTATTAAAAGCATGGCTGCCCCATGCTGGAAGCAAAAGGAGACTTGCTTCCCTCTGTGCTTGTAACGCTAGAAAACTTTCAGACTTGTAAAGTGAACTGAAGGGTGTCTGTCAAAAGAGTCTCCTTCTGTCCCCTAAATAACTTTCTGGGGTTTCAAGCACAGCTGCAGAAGTTTGCTTTAAAAACAGTCAGGTATTGATGTGACTGTTTATCCTATGCACACATGCAGTGAGGTTAAGGCTAAAGTTAGTTATACTGTGGCAGAGCTGTCAATACCGTTCTAGTCTTATCTTCTGAAAAAGAAATATTTATATTTAGCATTGCTTGCTGCAACATTCGAAAGCCAGGTATCAATTTTTAAATATTTATATTCTTAAGTTACATGTGTGAAAAAAATGAATTATTTAAGAATAATTAGAGATTCATACTACTGGATTGTACATTCTTATCTAGTTTGCAAAAATAAAAACAAAATTTCTCCCACAAACACTGCCTGTTTATCTATCTATCTATCTATCTATCTATCTATCTATCTATCTATCTATCTATCTATCTGTCTAGAATAGCTATTCTTAGCACACCAAGACAAAGTATTGGTTATTGAGTTAAAGATGAAAAGAATGAGAAACTGCAAACTGGAAGATGAATGATGGGTGGGCACATTTCTTGGACCTGTACCATCATGTCTACAATATTGAAAACAGAAATAATAATAATAATTTTTTTTTTTTGCAGATTACAGCATTTCTTCAAAAGCAGATGTTAGATTTGTAGAGTCATGGCTGACTATATTTATTCTGTCATCTCTTGTTTGCAGTCTTCTAGAGTCCTATCCTCTTGTAAATCTTTAATCTCTTTTTGGAAATGTTGAGTAGTAATACATGAGGAAAATGGTGTACTGTAACTTGTAGTGACTGTCTTTTGATAGGTCTGTAAAAGCCATGGTGAGGCATACTTGGTAATGTAGTCAAGGCAGCTCCAGAACTCAGAGCATTGAGCATCAAAACTGTCTATATAGCTCAACTATATAGTGATTAGTGCAAAAATGTACTTCTTCAGCAGGATTTTAAATGATTTCCATTCACTGCTGAAATGTCCTGAGGACGCTGTTCAGCACTGAATATAAGCTGTTGAATCATGTTACTCTGTTTTTTAGTAACATTTTGTGCATCATCTATGTGCCTTTCTTGCAAATCGGAGTGAAAGGATTGAAATTGACGCTCACTGCCTCTGTTATGGGAATGCTGGTCTTGAGGAATTCATGAGAAGATCTTCATCTTGCCTATGGTACCTCTCCGTGTCTTCATTCTCTTTGCATTGCTGGTGGTTTGTGCTGGAATCTGTTGCACGGTAAGAATAAATAACAAAGGACAATACAGCCTCTGCATCACAGAG
Source organism: Python bivittatus (assembly GCF_059951505.1). NCBI lineage: Eukaryota > Metazoa > Chordata > Lepidosauria > Squamata > Pythonidae > Python > Python bivittatus. Next base: position 56,133,275 of record NW_028277112.1, on the reverse strand, counting down.
ATCAAGCATTTTATTATAGCTTCCGCGTTCTACTTATCAGATCTACTCAATGGTCTTAAAATTGTTGTGTTTGTATTTGTGTCTGGGTATTTACAATGGATGGAAAACAATTTCCAGAACTAAAATGGTCATTAGGGCAGAAAGATGTACAATATCTGATAAGATTAGACACATATTGATAATACTAATGAATGCTAATTACAGCAAGTAAAATATGTGTTTCATCCTTCAGATATATGCGTTTATTATTCTAAACTGACCCTGCTGGCAGTTTCCACACTCACATATATACTAGAAGTAATAGCATTATGGTCACTATGTCATATTGGTTCCCCTCACTTCATAGCATATGAAGACAGAGGGGCAAAGGGGTAGATTCCCCAATCTATGATGGTTTCTCTGATACTTGAATTCTGCAAAATCTCATTATTCGGGTTCCATATTTTGCCAACTGTTAGTAACTAGGAATTCTACCCACTATGTAAATAGATGAAAGGATATCATATCTCATAAGGAAAACGAAGAGAGAAAAAGAAGTAGAACTCAAACGGTTAGCTCCTGTAATAAATCAAGTATTGATAAGGAATTTTCTACAACACTATCCTTCAAAATAAATAGAACAGACTCAAAAGATATATTCTACTGCTTTTGTAATCTTATCACGCATTTGTCAGCATTGCATCATAAGTTATATAAATTATATGCCAGCATTGCAAAATAAGTTGTTATAGCCATACTTGCTTTAGTAGAAGACCAATCAAAGTCTTGTTGCTGGAGTGACCAAGTCAGATCCAGAATGACATCTGTCAATGAATGATTTTTGAGAGGCACAGCAACATTATATATTATTCACTAAAATGTCAATTTCATAAATTTGGCCAACAAGCAGCCTACCTCTTTATAAATGTGTTATATCTATTTGTCTTGGATAAGCATTTTTCCATGTCCCCATGGTACTATACAACTTCATCCTCTCTGAAATCCATTTGTCCTGCACTTTATTAGTATATGTTTCTGCAAGGATATAGATTCCTCACTGGCTCCTCATAAATCAGAAAATGCCTTGGCTTTTCCATCAGGTCCTGATGAATTTCATGAATGCTATGAACTACAATAATAATTTTAAGAGATCAATAAAATGTTACAGTGTCAAAGAATTTAGAAAACCTTGCATCTTTCAGACTGTCACCTCTAAGTTCAGTTTCTTATTTTTACAACCTCCTAGGTTCCTCACCCATTCCTCATATTTAATTACCCCCAGACCAACTGATAACTTCCCCTTCTTTCAAATAAGCTGAACTGCAAATTGTTTGGTTTCCTGAACACCTGCACATTTCAAGCTGTCAAGTCAGCTCAACCACAGGCTCAATTTAATAAAGATGAAACAAATTGAAATGAAATGGTCAAATAAGACCTCTTCTAAAATCAGTGCTAATTTGATTATAAATTCTTTATGAACACTGTGGAAGTAGATATACATATTGGAGTCTACAGCATTAATAAAATGATTGGACTTATTTGCTGCTTAAAAGACTAAGACACATCATTGAGATTGGGGAAGAAACAGACATGACTTTGACATTAACTGAGTGGGTTTGGACTTCCAGTTCTTTGTCTTTAAAGATCTGCCTTGCAATTGCCAACCTAAACAGTATCCCAGATTTCAGTAGTGAGCTTTGGAACTGTTTTAATGCTCTGAAAGAAATTAATGTTGAAACAAATAAGGCTTCTCATTTAATTGCAATCTGCATTTAGTTTTCTCAAAAATGCTTTGAATATGTCTCACTTGCCTTGACTGACCCATTTTTATGTAGCTTTGGCATTCCAGTGAAATGCCTACTGCTGTGCTAATATGAAATACTAAGAAGCTCACATGATAACTACTTTTACATGTGGTGGAATGGATATGGAACACCACCATGGCTTTAAATTGTATGTTCATACTAGGCACCCAAACATTTCTATACAGAATACAGAATTAAGAGAATGATGGGAAATGTATGTGAAAAACATTATTTCTTCCTGAATGATCACTCATCCTGCTGCCTTTCCATCCAACTCTGTGAATTTTTTTCACCACAGCTGGTCACTGTAAGAACTATAACTGTGAGAACTGTTGCCTGAATTTGCTTTCTTCCTCCTTTCTCTATCTCTTTTTCTTATGTATCATGAGTTTGAGATTATAGACAGAAGGCAAGGACTATCTCAGGGATATTTGTAAGCCACGCGTTATTATCCCATCAGCCAAGAAATAATCGGCTAGCAGACCAAGCTAAATCTGGGATAGGTCGATCTCATATTTCTTAGCCAGTTGGGCATCTAGGTGGGCCGCTGCACTGGAGAGGATATATCAGATCTCTCTCACCACTGGCACTACTATTTTTCGAAAGAAAATCACCTTCCCTCACCTATCAGGGAAACTTTATGAAGACATGTAAATTGCATGCAACAAGCTGGGGTGGGGATTTACTTATTTATTTGTGTGGTTTTTTTCAAACATTTTCAGGCAATAGAGTCTGTTTGTTTAAAAACAAACCAACCAATCCTGGTCTGCAAAATGGTGGCTATCTTTTTTGTCTGCTTGTTTGTTTGTTTTGCAGGGCAACAAGCCCTTTCCTTTCAGCTGTGGATGCCTCTAGCTGTGTTCAGGTGAACCTGTGGGACTTTTTTGCCTTTGATCCACATGGATTCCAAACAAGTTCTCATGGAAACAAGTCCTCCACAGAGAGCAGTTTGAAAAACCCTATACTACTTCAATCCGACTGGGCTCTAGGCAGTTTACAGATATTTAAATAACTAAGAAACAATATATGACACACAATCAGTAAAACTAAAATAGAAGTATCTACAATTATATAGACGCCTGTAGCTCCACTGTCTGTTCCCAAAGCCTTTATCAGCCTTTGGAAGGCCATGAGAACGGCAGCCCTCCGTGCCTCGGCCAACTGTTCCATAGGTGGGGAATTGCCACAGAGATCACTCATTGTTGGGCGGCACCTCCTGGCAGAGGGAAGCCTTAGTAGGCGCTCCCTAACTGTTTGGATCAGTTGAGTAGAATACATGGAAAAGGTAGTCTCTTAGATACTCAGGCCCTGAGCCAAATAAAAGACCAGCACCTGGAATTGCACTTGGAAACTGTAATCGTATGTGAGAAAGACCTTGAGAGACAAGGAAAAGAGATGCTGCCTAGGGAACGGTCAGATAAAAGACAACATAGCCCACAGCTGCATAACGGGCAGAAAAAGAGCCTCAGAAAGGACCCATGGTAACTTCTCCATCTGGAGATGGAGGGAGATTTGCACTTTCAGACATGCAAGATTCTGTTAATGTAGCCTTATAATAAAGTAGAATTAGCTCATCTGGTTGTGTTTCCTGTCAGGTCCACCTGGGAAAGCTGACAAACACAGTGATAACCTGTGCAGCTCCAACAGCAGTAGTGTGACATGAGTAGCCAATAACCTCATAGACAGAAGTATTCTGGACCAGCTGAAGTTTTTGATGGTCTTTAAGGGCACATATAATAAATCAGAGAAATCCAATCAGGTGATGATAAGGACATGAGTGATTATCCTCAGTGCATACCATTCTAGGTAAAATTGCAACTGGAGTACCAGCCAAAGCTCGGCAAAGGCTCTCCTGGCTTCAAGGAGGAACCACCAGTCCAGGAACATTCCCAGATTGCAAGTCTGATCTCTCTGGGGAATCACAATCTAAATAATAGTCAAAGATGGTAATCCAGAATCAGAAGATTTTTGAAGTAACAGCTAGGGAGTTTTTCTTGGGTTGAATCTGAGCTTGTTTTTCCTATTCAGATCCTGCCAATGTCAACCCTTCTACCACATTTTCTGTTGGGTCTGGGGTCCAGGTGTCTGTTGGTTTGGGGCAAAGTATCAGTACAACCAGGTTTCATCACCATACTTAACCCCAAACCAACAGACCCCTGGAGCATTCCATAACAGAGTGTCTCAGGGCCTGACTTCTCCCACCACAACCACTGACTGCTGCAGAGCAGGACCATCACAGCATGGTGCCCCCAACTTCCAGCTCTTGTAGCCGGCTCAGAAGAATGCTGTGGTTGACAGTATTGAAGACCACTGAGAGGCCCAAGAAGACAATGTTCCCTCTATGGGTCATGCAGAATCCTTTCCATGCCCAGGTTTGAAACCAGATTGCTATGTGTCCAGATAATCTGCTTCTTCCAGAGTCCCCTGTAATTGCAATCCTACCACTTTGGGAACAACTTTTCCCAAGAAGGGAAAGTTGGAGATAGGACAGTAGTTACTCAAATCTGTAGGATCCAGGCCTGGCTTTCTGAGGAGTGGGTGGACCAGTAACTCTGAAAGTCCTTTCTTTAAAGAAGCATTGATTACAACCTGGATCCAGCTTCTAGTATCCCGAACTGCTTTCATCAGCTAGTTGGCAAGGGCAAGGGTCCAAGAAGCAGGTGGTGGAACTAAGTTCAGAGATCACTTTCCCCACTTTCTTGAGATTCATAGGCTCAAAAGCCTCCTAAGTAACTTAAGTAATCATTTCTGTCATCTCACTCCTTGTTTTCTGCCAGGAACATTTCAAGCATATCTTTACCCATTTCTTTTCCCAGAGCTCCAAGGAGCCACATGGGATTGGTGGGTAGGAAAAATCTATTTCAATCCCTGACTGGTGATGTGTGTGTATGAAAATTACCCAGTTCCAAAAGTCTGGCCAAATCCAAAATCATTCTGCAATGGTATCAAGCTGCTGGGGAAGGAATGCTGACATGAAACTGGGAGGACAGTACAAGTGAAGCACCCTCAGTTGTCTCTTTGGCCAAGCCTCAAAAGCCTAGCCTCACATCTGCCATCTGCAGAACAGTGCTTCTCAGAACAGCCAAGGTATCCTAACGCACAATCACCACACCATCTCCCATGCCCCATGTTCAGGACTGACACAAGACATGGAACCTGCTGGACAAGCTGGACTCTCCTTTTTCATCCAGCAAGGTCTCCGTGACACATGTCAATGTTGCTGTCTTACCTGCAATCAAGTAATGGATGAGGCTGGATTGATTTCAGATATTTAAAAGCATCAGCACTCAAAAAGCATCAATTTGAGTTTGGGGCACCCAGCAATCCAGTTACCTGATCCCTCATAAACAGTCTGGGAAAGAAAAGGAATATGTGTGTGTATGTGTGTATACACATTTTTATATATATAAAAATTCCCCTCTCACCCCTACGGGTGGTACGTGTCTTCCTCAATCTCGGGTCCTCTACCAGAGGCCTGGGAGTTTGAGGGTTCTACGCAGTATCTTAGCTGTTCCTAGCACTGCACTCTTCTGGACAGAGAGCTCTGATGTTGTTCCTGGGATCTGTTGGAGCCACTCTCCCAGCTTAGGAGTCATGGCCCCGAGTGCTCCTACCACCACTGGGACCACTTTGGCCTTTACTTTCCACATCCTCTCTATTTCCTCCTTCGGGCCCTGGTACTTCTCCAGCTTCTCATGCTCCTTCTTCCTGATGTTGCTGTCACTTGGCACTGATACATCTATCACTACCACTGTCTTCTGGTCCTTGTCTACTACCATGATGTCTGGTTGATTGGCCAGTACCTGCCTGTCCGTCTGGATCTGGAAGTCCACAGGATCTTAGCCTTGTTATTCTCCATGACCTTCTGTGGAATCTCCCATCTGGACTTGGAGGGGGGGGGTCTAGCCCATACATGTGCAGATGTTCCTGTACTTGGTTGTGCCATTCAGTATATGCTGTTCCTGCCTGCATCTTACACCCTGCCACTATGTGTTGGACTGTCTCTGAGGCCTCTTTGCACAATCTGCACCTTAGGTCCTGTCTAGTGTGGTAGACCCCTGCTTCTATGGATCTGGTGCTTAGTGGCTGCTCTTGTGCTGCTATGATCAGTGCCACAGTGCTGTCTTTTAGTCCGGCCCTTTCCAGCCACTGATAGGATTTCCCAATGTCAGCCACCTCAGCTATCTGTCAATGGTACATCCCATGCAGGGGCTTGTCTTGCCATGGTATTTCCTCTGCTTGAACTTCCTCCCATGTCTGCTGCTGCCTGAGGCATTCTCTCAGCAGCTCATCTTTGGGTGCCATCTTACTGATGTACTCCTGGATACTCCGGGTTTCGTCCAGGACAGTGGCTTTGACATTCATCAGATCACGCCCGCCCTCTTTGCGGCTGGTGTATAATCTCTGGGTGTTGGACTTGGGGTGGAAACCTCCGTACATTGTGAGGAGCTTCCGGGTTTCACATCGGCAGCCTCCATGTCTTCCTTTGGCCAACTCACTATACCGGCAGGGTATCTGATGACTGGCAGGGCATATATGTTGATGGCATGGATCTTGTTCTTCCCATTGAGCTGGCTCTTCAAGTCCTGTCTTATCCTTTGGTGGTACTTGGATGTTGCTGTCTTCCTTGCCTCCTCCTCATGGTTCCCGTGTGACTGTGGGACACCAAGGTATTTATAGCTGGTCTCCATGTCTGCTATGTGGCCCACTGGTAGTTCCACTCCATCGGTCTTAACTACCTTCCCTCTCTTTACTATCATCCTGCCACACTTCTCCAGTCCGAATGACATTCCAATGTCCTCGCTGTAGATCTGTGTCAGGTGGATCAGTGAGTCGATGTCTCATTCACTCTTAGCATACCGCTTGATGTCATCCATGTAGAGGAAGTGGCTGATGGTGATTCCACTCTTGAACTTGTACCCATATCCAGATCTTGTGATTATCTGGTTGAGGGGGTTTAAGCCTATGCAGAACAGCAGTGGGGACAGTGCATCACCTTGGTATATGCCACACTTGACGTGTGCAAGCTGTTTTGAGTTGACTTCCAGTGCTGTCTTCCACAGTCCCATTGAGTTCTTGAGGAAGGTCCTTAGTGTCCTGTTGACTTTGTATAGTGCCAGGCATTCACAGATCCATGTGTGTGGCATTGAGTCGTAGGCTTTCCTGTAGTCAATCCAGGCTGTGTTCAGATTGGTCTGCCTAGACCTTGAGTCTCGGGCGACTGCTCTATCTATGAGTAACTGGTGTTTTGAGACTCTGGTGTGGTTCCCAATGCCCTTCTGAGCTGTGCTTATGTACTGGCCCATATGGTCTTGTAGCTTGGCAGCTAGGATGCCTGATAGAACTTTCCATGTTGTGGGGAGGCAGGTTATTGGCCGGTAGTTGGATGGTGCTGTTCCCTTGTGAGGGTCTTTCATGATCAGCACTGTCCTTCCTTGTGTTAGCCAGTCTGGGCGGAGGCCTGCTGCTGGTTAGTTGGTTCATCTGTCCTGCTAGGTATTCATGCACTGCTGTTAGTTTCTTTAGTAGGTGTGGATCATGTCCGGGCCAGGTGCTGTCCAGCTTTTCATGTTCTTGACCCGCTGTTGGATGTCTGCTACTGTGATGGTGACTGGTTCTTGTTCTGGGAGATTGCTGTGGTCTGCTTTCAGGTCCTGCAGCCACTTTGCACTGGTGTTATGTGTCTTCTCTTTCTTTCTCCCATATGTTCTTCCAGTACTGTTCAGTTTCCGCTGCTGGTGGCTCAGCTATTACTGTGTGGTTCCACTGCAGTTGGGAGTACACTTTGGATGGTTCTTTGGAGAACAGGGCATTTATCTTCTTGGCCTCTGCTTCTCTAGTGTATCTCCTTAGCCTGGCAGCCAGTGCTGTGAGCCTTTGTTTAGCAGTTTAGATGGAGTCAGGCCCATATATTTTTTCAGTAGCCGAGTCTTATCCCTAATCTCCACACACTTCTGTAGTTCCACCAGCTGACTGACTTCTCTCTGAGTTGCCTTGATCTTAGCCTCCAATCTCATTTTCCAGGGTGAGTATGTACTGCTGTTCTTGATCATGTAGCTAAGCATTTCCAGGATTACAGCGGCTGTAGCATATACCAATTCATTGGTTTCAGTTATGGTGGTAGTAGGGATTGTCTGGAGGGCTTTGTTGGCATCTTCTAGCATACTATCTGATGGTACTTCTCCACTGAGCCTTGGTAATCGGACTCGAGGGTTGACTGTAGCTAGTTTACCCATGATTGTATGCCTCATATCAGCTGCTGTGCTCTGTAATGGAAGGGGTGGCAGTGACATTCCAGCTTCAGGGGTTGGCTGGCTGCACATCTTCTTGTTCTTCTAGGTCTGCTTGAGTCCAGATTGTAATGTGGAGTTGGTCTATCTCAAGTTGTGAGACCAGCTTCCTCTTCACTATGTTGTGAGACCAGCTTCCTCTTCACTATGTTGTAGCGCTGGGTAACTAGTTGTTTCTCAGTTAGTGTAGATGTAGGCCTTCTGTCAATCCATAGCTCCCTCATACGTTTCATATATCCCCTCTCATTAGGTCTGCTGTTGTAGTAGCATTCCATCAATTCCAAGTTCTCTTGTCTCGTCCATGTATGGTTTGTTCCAGTAGCCCACTTAACATCAGATTGTCCTGGTTCCCCAACATCTGACGCGGACCTTGTTAATCCGGGCGACGTCCGAGCCGGCATGACTCTCTTAGTTCGTGTCACTCTCATATTTTTGAGGTGGGCAGGTGAAGCGTTAGGGGGTCTTTGTCCAAGGACCCCTACTGGTAAGGTAGGTACCAGCCGGGATTTGAACCCCGGTCTCCTGCATCAAAGGCGGTGTTCTAACCACTACGCTACCCAGCCACTATCTAATATATATTGTTAAATGCCATTATATTTTCCTTTTCTTTCCCATTTCCCCCATATATTTTCTATATATATTGCTTTCCAGAAATATGTATCAAAATACTTGTTACTCTGTTAGTCAGTTGCTCCATGTTTTGAAATACTGACTTCACATTGGAGATCACAAGTAAAAGAATAAAATGTCTCCCATTTTATGTCCTGGTTAGCAGTTAGCTAGCAGAGCTTAGGAAACGACAGAGCCTCAGTCAGCAATTTCCCCATCAGTTGTATAACTGGGGAGCCAATATGGTGTGGTGGTTAAGGTGATGGGTTGGTCCCTGGGAAATTCAAGTTGCCTCTCAGAAATAGAAGCTCGCCGGGTGAGTTTGGGCCAGTCCCTCTGTCTCCACCCGACTGACTTCATAGGGTTGTGATTGTGGGGAAAACTAGGAGGAGGGAATGCTACGTATGCTACTGACTTCCTGGACAAAAGGCAAGATAGATATCTAACAAATAAATAAATAATTTCTCTGACCAGCTAATTACATTAAGCAATTATTCATTTACAAGCAAGATGATAAAACAGGGTTATGTTTTGGATTCTTGTTTTCCCCTTTGCTTCATCTTAGGTTCTTCTTGGGGTATCTGTATTCCTGCCACAAAAAAGTAATAAACTTTGTTGAAAGAAGTAGAAGACGTATAGAGAGAAGCAGATAACTCTCCATTATATTGGTCTGTTTCTCATTAAATGGGACAACAAATCTGTATAATTTGTAACTACAGGAAGATAAATGCTATTCATCGTGAAGCGTTCATATACACAGAGATAGGAACAAAGAGGAGAAATTGGATGACCAACCAGCGTAATCCAAAAATAATTTGTCATGGGCAACTGACTCATGTAACAGCACCACAATATTTACTCAAGAGTATGATACATCTGCAGGCAGATGTCATGGTGAAATGAAAGTGATTGCAACATGCTAGTCCACAAAACAAGTAATTTTTAATAAAGCAGAGAACTTAAATTACTATTAAAATAATATAGTACTTAGTAATGAAAAGTAATTCTCATACTGGTTTTTGTTTTTTTTTGGACTGGGCTTGCATTGTGAGGTGCTGAACAATGTGTTATTTTATTATGCCAGGTGGTAGAAAAGCTTCTAAACTGCTTGGGCAGTTCAGGCTGGGGATGAAGAATGGAAGCAGCCACAAAAGACGTTCTCTATTTCAATTTTTTCTCTGTTTCCTCCCATAATTACAAGCAGTCAATATCTGAAGGATTTTGGCTTACACCAATAAAGTATTGCCTCTTATTTTCCTCTTCTCCACATTTGCTCAATAAACTTGATCTTAGGGATCATGGAGCTGGCCATTCTGGCAATGATGTTCCCACCACTATGAGATGCGCCACAGAATTCCTCTGTAAGATAATGACATTGAGTTTATATTGATTGAAAGACAATTATTGTTTCATTTGACTTTCTGTTCCCATGAATGTAGTGTGAAGCGTTCATCTGCAAATAATTTGAATTAAAATACGTTATAATTAATACAATCAAGGAGCAGCAATTATGATTTGGAAGTATAATTTGTATCGCGTTAGGCAAGATAATTGTATCTTCTGTTCTGAAAATCTAAACTGAAGGTTGGAATAGTTTTACCATTTTTACAGAACAGCTTGTTTTTTAAAAAAAAATAATTAAATTAAATTTATTATTCTAGTTTCAAGAAAAAAGAAGAAAAATAATGCTGATATAAATACACATTTAAAACACTATAGGAAATACAGTAAGGAAAGAAGAAAAGAAAAACAGTGTGAGCATTTAAATACAGTTGGTTAACTAACAAATCTCAAATAACCAGCAGATTTAAAATATCACATCACTAATATATTTTCACACAACTTATTGGAGTACAGTATTAAGGACATTTAATATCCAAATTCTAGTCAAAATGTATCCCCATTGAACTGTCAAAATATTTAGTTGGTACAATTAAAGTCTTTTTCTAAGAGGAAAATGAAAAGCTATAGCTAATAAACAAAATATTTTTAAAAATACTGTAAGTAATATGTAGGCTATATATCAGATTGAAATATAAACTCTAGAACGGAAATTAGGGATGTGCCATATTGAATTCTCTAGAGGAATTTTATAAATGATATTATAAAGTATACGCGTAATAGGAATAGCATATACTACAATGAACGCTTTGTTTTATCTGAATGTTTTTTTCAGGGGAAAAATAGATTTCGTGATATTGCAGTACTCGCAACGTCGACTAATTTTAAGAGACGTATCTTTAATTGGCAACAGTAACTGGGTATATGGAAACACGTTTTAAATTTCCGAGAATATTAGCAGTGTGGTATTGCTTTGTGCATTCTGGGAAAATGCAGTGGTGGTTCCCAAGCCCCTTCACTTCTGCAATCTGGCCTACATGAGATATGGCGGGGACATTGTCCTTTTCACAGGGAGGAGAGGTCTTTTTGCTACTTTCTACTCTCCCTCTGATCACCAGGGTGATTGCCAAGATCAGTGCCACGCAGACCAAGCACCCTAGAGGCTCCAGCTATGCCCATATGGCACATATGCTTGGCGCAGGAGACTTGAAAGCTGGTCAAGACGATAAAAGCATTATTCTCTGATGCAAATGTGTCTGTGGTCTCTATTTTCTTTGTGTCTTTGTCTAGAATAACTGTCAAGGAAGAACAGAGCTCTTTGAGCTTTATGAGATTTCCAAATTCTTGCTAAGGGGCTGTTCTGGTTTTATGCTGACATACAGTTGTAAATAGTTTTGAATAAGCAAAGAAAGACCAGTGTGTCCTCCTTCTATTCTGACAGTGCCCTTCCATTGCTTTTCCAGAACAACATTCATCCCATAATTTGAGCATACCCTATGCCATAATTAGTAGAGAGGAAGTCAATATTTTCCTTAACCTTTGTAGTGGGAGGATCCTCTTGCATTTCTAGAATAAAGACAGATGCTCTTTGAAGGGAAAAGCCAGCAAAGAAGGAGGAAAGCGCCAGCCTAAGAGTGAGGGCTATAAAAATGCATCACGTGCTTCTTGAGCCTGGACTCCCTCCATTTCTCTCGAATCCTCACTCAGTGAAGCAGAACCAATGGACAGCAGAGCCTCCCTCTCTGCTCCAGTCTCAGTGTAGACATTCGCCTTCCACACATGAAAGGTGGTTGCTAAAATATATAGTATTCTACTATACAATAACATACATACTATACTGTACTATACTATAGTGATTGTTTCTTCCTTGCTCAATTGACTCTTCCCCTCTTCCCCTCGATTCTATTTTGTTTTTCCCTCTTCCCTTTCCTTTCCTTCCTCTGCTCCATCTCCATTCTGTATTTTTCATACTCTTCTTTGCTGTTTCTGCTGGAAGAAAGGAGGGGGATATGTGTGAATGTACATATATCCTTATTGGAATATGTGTGTACGTGTTAGAGAATGGTTAGTACCTGTGTGAGAAACCAATTAATGTATGTAGATGCATATGGGGGCAGGGTCAATGAATTTCACAAATGGGTGCTTTGTTTTATAGGGAATTAGTTTTAATCAACAGCTACAAATTCAATTAGTATACTGTTTATTTTTTGTCCTGTCCTTTATGCAAAGGACCTTTATCGGGGAGCAAAAAGCTTCAGGACTGATTTGAGCTGGAGTAGGAAACCTAGGTTGGCAAAATGGGGAAGTTGGCAATTGAGCAAATGTTAGTGCATGTTAATATTTTTATTCCTGTCTTATATTCCCTTTGTTGAAGAATTATTTTTAAAAAATAGGATTATGTTTTCTGGGGTGTTTGTTAAGCAAGGTGTAGCTTTATGAAACAGCCCATCCACTTTCTTTCCTCCAGTAAACATTCCAGAAGATTACTGAAAAAGTTTTATTCTTGGAGGACCTTCTCAAAGGCCACACTTTATTGGGATTTTAACCTGCCCCAGAGTACTATGGGAGATCCTGGCTATCTGCCTTGTGTTCTGAGATTAACCCTGTGTAGAGTTGTGCAAAGAATAGGAAAAAATGATGGCTGGTGTGGGTCTTCCGGGCTGTGTGGCCATGTTCTGGAAGTTTTGTTTCCTAACATTTTGCCAGCACCTGTGACCGGCATCTTCAGAGGGCAGGAGCACAGACAGGAGCAGTTCTCTCTGTGCCCAGAGTGATGTGACTCTTTTGTGGGTATTTATAGAGATCTGAGGGGGGGGGAAGGGGGGGATTGTGTGTGTGTGTGGGGGGGTTGGGTTACTGAGTGGCTGCTTGTTTTGGTGTCAGCATCTGTGTGTATCTTCCTGGGGATTAGGCAGGGTTTTTTCTTCTATTGAATTGTTAACGAGGGGCTGCTGGGGGTGATTAGCAAGTTCATTGTGTGAACTGTTCACATGTCCTGGTGGTTGAGCTGAGTTCGCTGACCTTTTGCAGGCTGTATTTTTCAGGATTGGTAGCCAGGTTTTGTTGATTTTTAGACTCTCCTCTTTTTTATTGAAACTCTGCTGGTGTTTGTGAATCTCAATGGCTTCCCGGTATAGCCTGGTATAGTGGTTGTTGGTGTTGTCCAGTATCTCTGTGTTTTCAAATAGGATTTTGTGTCCAGTGTGCTTGAGAGCATGTTCAACTACTGCAGATTTTTCTGGTTGCTGTAGTCTGCAGTGTCTTTCGTGTTCTTTTATCCTGGTATGGATGCTGCGTTTTGTGGTCCCGATGTATACTTGCCCGCAACTGCATGGTATGCGGTATACTCCTGCGGCGATGAGGGGATCCCTTCTGTCTTTTACTGATTTTAGCACTTCTTGTACTTTTCTGGTGGGTCTGAAGATTGTTTGGAAATTGTGTTTTTCCATCAGTTTTCCCATGTGGTCTGTGACCCCTTTGATGTAGGGCAGAAATACTTTGTTGGTGGGTGGCTGTTTTTCTTCTTCAGTCGCATGTTGTTTTCTTGGTTTGATGGCTCTTTTTATTTCATTCTTGGAGTAGCCATTCGCTTGTAGGACCCAATTAAGGTGGTTGAGTTCAGAGTTTAGGAATTGGGTTTCGCAGATCCGATTGGCACAATCCATGAGGGTTTTGATAATGCCTCTTTTCTGAAGTGGGTGGTGATTGGAGTTTTTGTGTAGGTACCGGTCTGTGTGGGTGGGTTTTCTGTAAAACTTCCAGAACACGGCCACACAGCCCGGAAGACCCACACCAGCCATCGTATGCTGGCCGTGAAAGCATTCGACAATACAGTAGGAAAAAATGTTTTGGTTGGATCCCAGAAAAAAGAAAATCATATTCCTGGCATTTGTGACTTAGTCACACAAACTTTCTTTGAATGTTTTGGGTTTAATTATCCAGGTGTCATGTATGTGAAAAAGTCAGTTGTTTTGGAGATCGTTTCATTTAAATACAGTTCTAAGTGCAAGGTCTGTGTTTTAGAAATAAATCCAGTGGAATTTGGTGAGATTACTTCCAAATAAGTATTCACAGAATTATAGCTAAAAGCTGGAAACGGCATATTTTGTTACGTGTAAATCCCATAGCCATCCTCAGCATGTTTTCTCAAAGACCACTAATTTCAAAAGAACTTCCTTCTGTGAAGATGTGCATACAATTGCCGCCTTGAGGGGAAAAAAAAAAGAATTCTATTAATTAAAACCAATGCAAATCAATTGATGAATGTGCTGTTAATTTAGTACGACTACCCAACCTGGGCTACAAAAATCCAGACGGCCACTAGAAGGCGGCAAAGGAAATTCAACTCAGATTTGTTATTTTAGGGAGAGAGTATTAGGGCAAATATTCCAAATTTAATATAACAGGATCAGGCCTTCATCCTTTTCTGAGCAGCATATACTTGATAAGGACAAAGCCTTTTCCTTCCATTCTGCTTAGCTGTGTCTCATTATTGCCAAACATTGCTTCACTTTATTCTGTCTAGACTCTTATTTGAAACCAAAATGAAATTAAGATCAGACATTAAAATTAACCCCTCAGATGTGTCCTTTTGTAATAGACTTTTAGAGACGTTTTTATTTGGCCTTAAGGAAAAGCTGACTCAAAAGATTGCAGTCTGATTTTCAAAAGAAAGAGCACTTGAAATGTTGGATTGTTCCAGCATTTATGAACAATCTGCTTGTGTGCAATTTTGAAGCCTGGGATTTTTTGTTACAAACTCCATTTAGAATTGTTTCCAGGGGTGAAGAAGTTTCAGCAAATTATAAAATAATTTTTTAAAAAAGCTGTGTGAAATGCTTGTCTTTAATAAAAATGTATATTATCTTCATGAAGCAGCAACCTTCTACAAGCTTTAGAAATTGTACAAATTAACAGAATTTACATATATTTGTTTTTATTATATTTTTCCTGGTGTAAATGTTTTAATGCAAAATTTACTAGGGATTATATTCTTTTCTATGATCTTTCTTCCATTTAGAAAGCCTTGTCCAGAACACCAGATATTTGATACAGATTTTTATACTGATTTATATTTGATACAGATATTTATTCTGATACAGACATTTATACTATACTGACATTTCTATTATTATCATTCCCATAATCTATGTTAAAAAATGGATATGTTTGCGATATTTCCAATGTGATTGGATGACTGTATGTTTTGCTAATTTGAATGTCAGCTTAAGAGTGAGTTTTCAGGCCACTAAACTGAACCTCTGTTTGGGGTAGATAGCTCTTGGAATGACCTGATAGATAATTGCCAATCTGGGTCTTTTCTGTTCTGGAAGCTATTGGCTCACATATTGCAAGAAATAGTAGAACAGGGTCTTCCATCATAAAAGTGATGGAAGACCCTGTTGGACCAAGAGCAGTGTCCTCTGTTATTTCTGACACAACAACAGTTGTGCTGATTGAGGCTAATGAGGAAAAGGCAGGGTAACTACATAACTGTAGGTGGAGCCAAGTATACAATAAGCAGAACTTAGGATAAGTGGAGTCAGGGGTCACAACAGATAAAACAACTTGAGACAGATGCCTTCAGTATCATGAGTAGGGCAAGGAGAATCGACTCCTTCAGACTCAATTTTTCTGCTTAGGAAGTGGTGGAGGCTGCATTATTTGGCAAGTGCTAACAGAGAAATAAGGCTGTGTAACAACTGAACTTGGCAAGAACCCTGCCAAGATACATAACAAGCCCATAATGAATGGGGAAGGGTCCTCTTAGAACCAAATGCATAGCTTAATACAGTGTTTCTCAACCTTGGCAACTTTAAGATGTGTGGACTTCAACTCCCAGGATTCTGGGAGTTGAAGTCCACACATCTTAAAGTTGCCAAGGTTGAGCAACACTGTCTTAATCAATTAATGAGGTTCATGTGAGCCATACAGGGCAGATTAATTTATATTCATGTTTGTAACAAATGAACACAACTGTGACATTTGGAAAGGCTCTTTCAGACCATGAGTCCCTAAGCTGCAGCTTATTTAAGTGTGTGCCTAAATCCAGCTGTGAATAGGGGAACTCTACCCAGAACAGAAAGACCCTCAGAGTATGAAACCATGGAGATCAATAAAGCAAGCTTTCATCGGGGGAGCGGTAATGGGCTGGTATGACATTGGAAATAGCCTGGAGCCTCCCTGAACCCTCCAAAAAAGGCAGGGAAATGGATTATTGAAACTTTCATAAATCTCTCAGAGGACAGAGTTTGCTTGAGTGTGTATGTATCAGAAGGTCTGCTTAGACTTTCCAGTCGATGTTAGGTGAGGACGAGATGGACAGGCAGCAGGCCTTCTCTGTTACAGCCTGTACTTTGGAACTCCCGGTCACTGGAGGTTCAAGCAGCCTCTTCTCTCCTGGTACTTCATAAAGCTATCGAAACCACATCATTCCACTGTGCTTTTAACCAGGACTGAATGCTTCAGGTGGGCATTCACTGGGGATTTCTATTAATTGTTTTAGTTTGAGCTAAGTTTTAAACTGACTACAGCAGTGTTTCTCAACCTTGGCAGCTTGAAGATGTGTGGACTTCAACTCCCAGAACTCCCCAGCCAGCCTTGCTGTTGAGAAACACTGGACTAGAGCCTGAAAACTGGGACAGGTTACAAAACCTGTGAAACAGGTAAATAAATAACACACACACAAACAATATCATGAACAGCATGAGCTAATCATGCAATAAGAGAGTCCATCATTGGTTTCCATAGATGTAGAAAAGAATAATGGATCCATGTAGCAATGCATGGAGAAATAGATCTACATCTTAATAACCCATCAGGAACGGAGCATTGACTGCTATGGAAGAGTACAGAGTTTATCTGTCCTGCAGGACTTCAACATGAGCAAATCTGCCCACATTTTTACACAGCGAGCTGTAAGAGTTAACTCAAAGAGTACTTCAAATGATACCTGCATTACAGTGCCATTTCATAGTTTAATGAGTTCATTTTGAGAGAAAGGTTTATAACTTAGTTTTATACTACGGTATGAGTCTTATGAGTCTTATCAGTCTGGAAAGATACAGCCAGCTATTACAAGATAGCTAATCAATGGCGCCAGATAAATGGGGGGAGGAAGGGAGGGGGGAGATAATGTAAATACCATTGTGAAGTTTACTCAGTAGATATTTTATCATGCACTATTTCTCACTGTTACCATTTGGGATTGCTTATCCTGTATTTGATACTGAAGAAATGTGCACGATGTCTTTGAAAAATCCCCATCCCAAATTGTATTTCTTAAAAAACTTGCTTTGGCAGAATTTGCTAAATCTTTAAGGATGGTCATGAAGTGAGTAAACAATTTTTCAGAAAGACATATTCCACAACAAATTACAGAATGCAACTTTGTGCTTTGTCCTTACTCTCCATGGATTGACATGCCATGTTGGGCAGGAATTAAGACAGCAAATTTCTATTTTTCTATTTCTGTCTTCCTTTCCACTCTGACTCCCATATTACTCTATTTTATAGCTAGGCTTTTTCCCCTGGACTGAAGTCTCTTATTTAAAAACAAACCAAAGTATATCAGCCATCTGATTTTTATAAATCATTAACTCCATATGTTTAAGGGCAATTTCTGCCTCTGTTAACTTTCACTATGCATTTAAATATCCACTGAAATTGCCTCTGTGTTTTGATTTTCACAATTTTTTAATTTAACTCTATTAAAGTGCCTTTTGTAATTCCTCCTAGGAAAAATGGGCACCATCAGTTAAACTCAAGCTGTTGTAAACAAAAGAACAAAATGGCTAGACTTTAAAAATACCCCAATGTTTAATGGAAGCATTTTTTCCTATTTTCTATAAAAGTATAGAGACACAATGAGATTCTAATATTTTGAAACCACCCCCTGAAGTATGTTGTATTCAGCTTTTCCATCTGAGAATGCTCATGACAACTAAGGAGAAATATTTAAGTTAGAAGCTTCCTCTTAAATTAAAATAAATAATAAAAATAGGAAAAGGCAGAATGGCATGTGTGTGTGTGTGTGTGTGTGTGAATACTATATCTATATATGTAAATGTTAATAAATTTATTTGGATATATCTATATCTATATCTATATCTATATCTATATCTATATCTATACTTATGTACAAAATATATACAGTACTTATTTTGGTAAATGTTAATAAATATATTTGGAGACAGATAGATAGATAGATAGATAGATAGATAGATAGATAGATAGATAGATAGATAGATAGATAATCTCCAAATATATTTATTAACATTTACCAAAATAAGTACAGTATCTTATCAGGGAGCACTAAAATTTTAATAATTGGGTTCTCCCTTGGATTTTTATTTTTTATTTTTTCCCTGGTAGAGCATTCCAAATCAGGCACTAGCATAGAGAAGCCATTACAATAATCTTACATTTTACAAGCATCTCCAATAGAATTGGGAGAAGATAGTAATCTTCTTCCATAGTCTGACTTCATTATATTTCACACTGTAGCAGATGTAGAATTCTGTCACTGACAGTACACACAGCATATGCTCCAAACTGGTATCTTGACTGTTTTCCCTTCAGAAATCTACTTTTCCTTCTCTGTTTTATGACAATCTTTTCAAGCAGTCAGGGCTTCCAGGCCTTGCCAAGTACATTGTGTTTCATACAAGTGGTTTTATCGTTTTCCTTTTTGGATGCTACTAAGGGAAGGTGCCTATGTTTATATATATAAGGAGAGAAAGCGAAGCTGGAAAGTTGTTTTTTAGAAGCAAACAATAAAATGGACTGGTGAGGACTGATGTTTTCTAGAACGAATTAAGATTGGATTTGCTGATAAAATATACTTGTAAAATTGAAAACTTATCAAGGGGCGAATGGTTGAAAAGGGTGCCCCAATCTCTTCTTCTCACCAAGGAACTGGTGGTCAAGAAATTAATTTCTTCTCCCACCCCCACTCCACCCCGGAGCTTCATATCTGAGCACACAGACTAAACATACTTGGCATCTTAAGAACCTGCATCCATAATACCATTAGTTGCCAAAAACAAATGACCTCACTAGCACATTCTATTTCTCCTGAAGTTAGATGTGTCTCATACTCATTTTATAAACACAGCAGATATTATGCTAAATAACACCATTCCCTAGATCTTTCCTTTGAAAATCCCTGTGAGCTGCCCCATTATTAGCTACATTATTGTCAGGTTCAGCCCAAAGAACTCCAAGAGACAATGCAAGTACAGTTCTGTTGCGTTTATTAGCTACAACCTCCAGACAGAAAATCTCTCCAGACTGAACCCTAGTTCCCAAGCCAGCCAGCCACAACACCGTGAATTCCTTAGGGAGGTGCCAGCCTCATCTTCTTGAACTTCCCACGCTCCTGTTGGGGGCTAAGAACACACTATCTCCCTGAGCGTGGCCTTCATAAGTCCATTCCATCACAATTATCCATCTGCTAAATTTTACAATTGGTTGATGGATAAAATTATAGGGGTGTCATGAATCATGGCAACGTTTTGGTCACTGATCAATGGATCATCAAATGTTAGCTATATTAGAATTATCTCCATTTTATTTCAGTTGTATTCTGTATCTGTAA
This sequence comes from Python bivittatus, assembly GCF_059951505.1. Taxonomy (NCBI): domain Eukaryota; kingdom Metazoa; phylum Chordata; class Lepidosauria; order Squamata; family Pythonidae; genus Python; species Python bivittatus. The sequence goes on along the minus strand of NW_028277112.1, from coordinate 56,113,653 downwards.
TCAAGTAATCCAGATCTATTTTTTGCTTGATTTTTATTGTGATCTGTCGACTGCACTAAATGAAATGTACAATGGATATGCTGAATTTTTGTAATCTGTCTAGGGAGCAGCAATTGCAGTTTGGAAAACTACCGCTATATCAAGGCCTGGTGCACGGAACGGGTACCAGAGTACATGATGCCTTGTTTTTAGTTTCCTATAGTGTGTATGATGCTGCAATTTATAATCCAATATTCTAGGATTTGATGATGTAAGGGTAGCATTTAAAATGCAATTATGATCTATGGAGTCTTTATATATTTTAAATAAGCCAATTTAAATAAATGAAACTATTTTAAATAAGCCAGATTCAGCCTGCCTGTGCATTCATTCTGAAAGGAGCTGCTGAAGATCCCCACCCCTAGTGAGCTGAAAAAAGTAGAGTCCAGAGGTGTGCCTTCTTGATGGCATCCTCACATTATAGTATAGCTTGCCCCGTGAGGATCAGGATAACCCTAACTTGCTTGCCTTTTACAAGCCAGTAAAAATGTTCCTGTTCACAACGCTTTTGGTGCAGGTGATGGACCTTGGCTGTCTGTATAAACTGTTTGGAAGTTATGATTTTTGTTATTTATCCTTATTGTTTTGATTTGTACTATGTGATAAACCATGCCAAATCTTTGAAAGTAGGAACAGCTATAAATATTTGTATGAATACCTATATATCTATATAGGTCACCTGTTCCTAAATATTTGACACAAATCTTGATTCCTGTAAGTTTGGTTTATTCCATGGTGCTTTCTCAGTTCTTGCATTTTGGTATATCCCCTTCTATTTCTGATAATTGCGGTTCTCATGGAATCAAATGTATGCATGTATGTTGGGGAACAAATCAAGAAAGGAACATTGGAATAAACAAGGGGCTTTTTTCATACTTGGTGGCAATGTCATAAAGCTCAACAATTCTGGAAGCTGACTCACCAGAGAATGAAACAAATCTTAAATTTTTTTTTCCTGTCACCTGTTTTTTCTCTAAGCATCTTATATTTCTACAAAGTATATAGAATTGGCTCTGTGTACGATAACATCTGTTTATTGTATGCTTCTTACTGGAAATTATAAATAACTCCTACTTTAGAAGAATGGCAAAATAAGCTGTGGGAGTATGCATCAATGATAAAAATAACTTTGTATTTAAAAAACAAGTCTGATATGGAATTTAATTTAATCTGGAAACCATTTATGGACTATAATTCTGCACATAGACTTGTACCACTTCCAAAGTTTGGGTTTCTTTCAACATAAGTCCTTAAAACATTATGTTTCATAATAATAAGGTCTGACTTTCTTAAATTAGATAGAAACTTATACTAATTATTTATTCTGATTGATTATTCTTATATTGGTATATTTGATAACTATTTATTTGATTTCAATAATCGTTAAAATTGATATAAGATATAGTATTAATCAAATGTTACTTTGAAAAATTTTGCTCAGCTTTACCCAGCATGTAAATCTATTCATTTTTTTTCATTTTTTTTTTCCTTGATTGTGCTTTTAAGTATCTGATAAGTTAAAATAAACTGGGAAAAGAGGGAATAAATGAAGGACTTTCCATTGTGTAAGGAAAATCTCTTTCCCACTCAAGTCATTGGCTGCCGCTGAATAGTACAAATATTAATCAATTTCCAAACCCAGAAATTATGTTAGCTATTGTTCAACTAGCATTTTTATTGTGGGTATATATTAAGCCTTAAAGTCTGTCCCAAATGGCAAGAAAGGACATGTTTGTCTCAGTTCTCTGTGGGAATGGATAGTTCTCATAACATAATACAGTACATATATAAAACAGTGGCCTCTTCTTAATAGTAATTTTGAAATGAAAATAATTTCCAATCTGTAAATTAAAATACAGATTGAAAGTAATCCACCTAGAGGGTCTCTTTTTTTACTACCAGCATACCTAAACAAATGACTTACAAAACAGAAATTCATGTAAAATTATATTCAAGACAGGATGTGTATGGGAGATTCTGTTGGGTCTGCTGCTAAAACTTTAACTTAGCTCCCCTTTCAGCCATTAAAGGGGCTGGCATTATTTGTTTTATCTTTTATTTGTTGTATTTATATCCTACATATAGGAGTTTCCCCTAATTTTATCCCTACAACAAGGATCCTGTGATATAAGATGCATTAAGATAAACCATAAGTGGCCTAAATTTGCTCAACATTTGAGTGAAGACATGAAATGGATTTCCCTGGACCAAATCCCAATAATTTCACCCACTATACAACACTGGATTCTCACCACACCATGGTAAATATCTCACAGTGCCCCTGACATAGCACGAAGATGTTCAGATAAGGTGAGAAACCGAGGTGATAACAATTACTAAAGCAATTACTAATTCCTTGCTCCCGTGGATATTAGTCTGTTAATGTTTACCATATACATTTTCTCCTCTAGATCAATCAGAAAAAATGCTCAATTTCCTTAAAAATTGTAGCATCTAGTTGGCAAGAATAAATAAATAAAAAGAAAGGAAATGCTGGAGGAAATGCTCTTCCATCTTATAGTCCTGGGATCCCTTTTATGTTGGAGAGAGACAGATTTTGTACTTAGTTCAACATGCGACCTTAATTATTTCCTAATTAGGGATTTCAGTTCCATTTCTTTGTAGGTGGAAAAACATCTTGGCAGGGAAATGTTAAGAAAAGATTTCATGACATTGTTGGTGTTTAAAAAAAAAAATCTAGAGAAAAAAACATGTAGAGAAGATGTAACGAGTAACCTACGTACTTTGACCATTAATATCAACAAGGGCAAATGTAGTCTATTGTTCTGACTGGTAAAAGGTTTAAAAGGATGAAGATGCAGAGACTGGGACTTTCCTCCTTGGAGGAAAAGCAAAATATGAATCAACTAACACAGAGTAAAGTACTTTTTTGTTTCTGTTCTGTAAAAATGTGTGTCTAAGTGTCTTTGATATATTGTGTTGGTCCGCCATCTAATGGTATAGAACAGATAACAGTTTATATGTGTTTGTAAGGGGAGGGGGGGGGGAGACAAATCCATTTAAAAAGTGCTGTGCATTTAAACAACATTTGCTTTGAAGGGTTGTTTGTGCCCCTGGCTGAATATATTTTCTGCCTGCAAAACCTTTCATATTTAGTATTTAAAGGCCTCACAATTTCTAGATTTCTGAAACTTTGGAAAGCTGCTGTGTAAGCAATACTGATGAAACATAAAATCAGAAAGTGCTATTATATAATATTATCCATTATCTAACTTGATACAATACAGTTTTTGATGTTCTCTAATCCAATGCTTTTTAGATTTTAATCCAGTGTTTTAATATCTGGAAATCAGCATACTTCTGATAAATAATACCTTGTAGTGTGTAGCTCTTCCTTAAACGGGACCATGGTGAAACTGACTATTGTAAATAAGCATTTCCAGTTTAGGCAACTTATTTGTGAATAAGAACGTTAGAAGCAGATTTATTGTATTAATATGCAGGATTAAGCTTTGAGTGGTATTTTAGATTTCAATGGGGAAGAGATACTGAGCGTAAACACTACAAAGGAATATGTAGTGAGAAGAACAGGTTAATTTATCTGCTCCAATTTTCCTGTCCAATTCATTAGATACCTCTATTTATTGCTAATCTAACTGACAAATTCTCCTATTTCCAATGGAAGGCATTAAAAGAAAGATGTTTAAAAATGTAATCTGTGCAAGTTATTTAAAAAATGTATGAATATCCTGCATAGAAAAGACATTAAAATTATAAATGATTACTTCATCAATGAATAATTTAACAAATATTCTTATTACAGTTGTACCCAGTTTAGGACTAGGAAGGGAAGTTGCAAAAACTTTGGGGATAATTCAGTGTCTTGAATTATTATCTCTGCTGCTTTTTTGCTGTGCATATAATTTTATATAAGGGAGAGGATTCAAACATATAATCCACTTCCTTTCTGATGTGTCTTGTCACTTTTAGAAGGCCCTTTTTGTACATATTTATAGAAAACTAATGAACTTAGAAGCCCTTCTTGGGTTAGTACAGCCTTAGAAAGATAAAAAATGAAAGTCTGTAGCAAACTTGAGCTTTGAATGCTGGGCATCACATTCTAAAAAATAGGCAGGACAGGACACGAAGTAGGTAGGCCAAGGACACAAACTAAATTCTGTTTGACTTAAATTAACATTAAAGTAATTAAATTCAGTTCATAATGATTATTATCCCATTTTTGAAAAAGGCAAATAATAGTAATTGAAAAACTGGGCAATACCATTCAAACAATTTGAAAACATGGCTTTTATATACTGAGTTGTCCACAAGACCCCTCATTTTCATTGAAATGATGAAAGCAAGGTTATACCATCATACCTCAAGCCCCAGCCTTTTTGTACTTGTGTACAGCATCATGACGCATGTACGAAACCATTTCACTATTAATAACATCCTATGAATATACAGTAGGAAGCTCTCATGACAATGCAAACTTTATGGCAAACCTTCTCTGCTTTTTTCTGTGCATATAATTTTATATAAGGGAGAGGATTCAAACATACAATCCACTTCCTTTCTGATGTGTTATAATCCAGCAAAGCTTTAATTCTTGAATTCTTATTGGTTGTATAAACCAGACTTGAAGTGTATTAATTTTAGACAACTAACGGTGGGTACAAGAGAAGTAGCCCTCAAGCAGCACGATTTTTCTGAGTTATCAATTGCTGGTACATCCAGAAATTTGTAGGAACAATAACAACAAAGTCTTGAGGTATCTTGTGGCAGAGGTCTTGGGTCATTTATTATACCATATGATTTTGTGATCAATGAACCATTCACTGGCTGCATGAAGCATTATGCTATGGTGCAGGTACACACAGACACACATGTTTAGGGGAGACTGTAGACAATGAGACTAGAAAGAAAAGAAATGGTAAAAGCACAGACTGTGACAATTATGTTAAAATATTATGACAGTTACATTAAAGTATTCAGTATATACAAACTCATTTCAGTAAACAGTGTTGATGATGAAATAAATACCTTTAACGAACAAAACTAATACTACTTGTCAAATTATAGGCTAGAGCAGTGGTTCTTAAAGACACCTTTCAGGGGGGTCCATGAATTCAAATATATAAATATGTTAACATTTCTTGGTTTTAATTTCGAATAGAGTACATATCGATAGATATACTGTAACTCACATAAACCAAAGCTCTTTGGGGTCCTCAATCATTTTTAAGAATGTAAAGTGGTCCTGATGCCAAAATGTTTGAGAACCACTGGGCTAGAGGAACAATACTGGAAATGAGCCATTTTTTAAAATATATATTTTTATTAAAGTTTATATATATAAAAACTAATACAAAACTAAAAGGCCTACGAAAGAAAGAAAGAAAGAAAGAAAGAAAGAAAGAAAGAAAGAAAGAAAGATGACTTCCCCCTCCTTCCAAATAAGTATATGCATTAACAGCAATTTAACACTTTCTCTAATATTACTAAAAAAAAAAAAGCCCTCTTCATCCCCTTTTTATCCCTAAATAACTGAATTATGAAAAATATTCAATAGTCAATCTAATCAGCAAAAGCATTAAGAGTGCCAGTAATAATAAATTATATATTTTAAACTTAAACAAATAAGTCTATTTTGCATTTTAACTTCTAAATTTTTTCTGAAAAATAAAAACTAAAAGATCTCTCCCTTTAAGCATGCAAAAGACCAATTATAATCACATATGTATTTTAAACTAAATCAAATAAATCACTTTTATAGGTATAAATCATTGTCTTACAGTCAGAAAAAGAAAATTCAATAATAACAGTCCAAGGTCAAAACACAGACAATTTAACCTGGATCTGATAAATCCACTTTGAATTCCTTTCTCTTCTTTTTGAAAGACTGTTTTCAGTGTCTTTTCCAAATAAAACCCCAAATAGCAATCTCTTATCATTCTCTCCTATCTTTTGAGAAAAGGTTTCAGAGATTTGCTGTTTCCCTTCTGTGGGTCCAAAATAGGATAATTTTCAAAGTCACTCTTCTGGTCCATTACAGCTTCTTCCTTCATATCATTCTCATAATCAAGCAACTTTGAGTCCATCTTCAGATCCACAGCATCATTTTCCATATCTTCCATGTCTCTCTTACAATCTGGCATTTCTTTAAAGTCCATTTTAGAATCCTTATTCAAATCGTCCTCCACTGCTATTTTATTCAGTAAAGTCTTTTCTTCTACAACCTCTCTTAGTCCCAATTTTAAAAATAGTTCCTGGGCACCTGGATTCCAAACAGCTAAAACTTCCTCTTTGAAAGACGGATACTCCTCCATTCTGTTAAAAGAGATATATTTCCTTTAATTGGTCTTCATTCCCTTGGACCTTGAAAGCTCAGTCTTATCTGGTGTTTATTTTCAGAAGCAAAACTTTCCCAGGACAGATTTTCTTGCAATTAAATCCAAATTCACTTACCATATTTTCTTAAACATTTAAAACAATCCTTTAAAAAGCTGTTTCACAATCATCTAGCCTCTTAACTGTCCCCAATCAACATTCTTAATTCCCTTTCGCTGTTTCCAAATGTTAAAATATTTCTTTTTGATTTTTAAACTTACTTTAATCTTCTTTCTCCCAGGGTAGTAGGAGATTCTCCCAGTGTACAGCAACTTGTCTTTCAGGAGGTTTTTAATTGCCAAATAAATCACAAATAGCAGTTTACGATGATAATTAAAAGCGGAAGTAAAGCAAATCTAGTGTCCTTTTGAAGGGTCCGCACCACGGCCTGGGCTCAGTGTTCTTCTCTTGACTCCTCCATTGTGTTAAAAGAGATATATTTCCTTTATATAGAGCATTCCACCCACTTTAGATTACTAGATTGCAATCTCTTCACAAGGATTCTCTGTAAGGAGTACCTGTGGGTGATCCTGTCAATCTCCTTTATCTGGAGATGATTCTGAAGAGCTGAACCTATGCCAGCTCCTCTAATTGCTGTGGGTGTTGGCTCCACAAAAAAAAACAGAGCCATGTTCAATTGGCCATTTCTTCCCCAGAAGCCCCGAAATGAGCCATTGTTTTTATATCCACTTTGTGGATCGCAGAACTCTACAGAGTAGGCTCACAATACAACATGGACATTAGGAGCTAACCAAATTCTCCAGACCAGTTAACTACTGAAGCTAATTTTGGATCCATCAAATATAGCCTGGACTAGTTTAGTGGGAATCAGAATGGTTTCCAGTGTCTCTGACTTATTGATCAGCTAGACATGTAGGCTTTCTAAACCATATAATTGGTCAGTGTATGAAATTGGAATATATAGATTTTGAACTTCACCTGACTTGGTTCTTTTGTTATTTTTCATTTTTCACATTAGACAGCATGACCACCATATGCCTTACCTTCTCAAAGTAGCACTTATAGATCTGGCTCTCATTCTTACTGCATGAAAAACATTGTGGAAGCATCTGTAATGTTTGCTCTATCATATCTCATTCCCCCCCCCAAAAAAATGATACATGAAAAGATTATTTCTCTTCATGATGAAAGTCAACAGTGGCTTACAGAATGTATATTCCTGTAGCCCATAGGCAGTATGGCCACATCTAGACAGTACCAGGTTGAGAAAGGCTATTCTAAACAGAAGTTCAAATAAGACAACAGATAGATGTGTTAGTGCTTTCTCTCCTCTCATAATTTTCATGAATGTAGCAGTTGCCTTCCTGGTGTAGGGGAGGGATCCATCTAGTCCACAATTGCTTCTCCAATGCATCTGGTACTAAGAAGCACCCTGACTTTGAACATATTCATTCCACAGAGCACTGAGTTTGATGTAGGTTTACCTAGTTGTTGTTGTTTTAAAGAAAACTATGTTGCTGGTCAGTTGGACATATTTTAATGGAGAATATATAATGAGGAGCCCTGTGCATTGCTCCTATACAGAAACGTGTACGGTATACTCACTATGCTTTTTTGTGTTTTGAAGATCATCCTAAGGACCACATTAGACAGCATGACCACCATATGCCTTACCTTCTCAAAGTAGCACTTATAGATCTGGCTCTCATTCTTACTGCATGACATCTAACAGAATTTAGTCATGATTTTATATCAAAATGCTTCTCTGCCAATGCTGTGAGGCTAGGGTGTCAGTAAATAAGAAGAAAATAAATTTTAGTCTTTTTTGTCTTCAATCATTCAGAGTAACATTGAAATAGCATAAGGTAACAAAGAGATTTCACACTTGGCTAACTTTCATACAAAACCTCCCATAAGATTTGGGTACTTTCATTTGTCACTTGCCTGATTCTAGTACTGCAAAGAACTGGGCTGGATTTACACAATTGTTATATCCCCTCAATGTGTGAAATAACTAACTGCTGGAACATGAGGCCTATTCCAATGCATCTTCCTTGTGTCCTTGTCCTTCTGTGTGTGTGTGTGTGTGTGTGTGCACACCTTCGAGTCAGTCTTGACTCCTGGTGACTGCCTGGACAAGTCGCTGCAGTTTTCTTGGCAAGTTTTCAGAAACGTTTTGCCCTTGCCTCCTTCCTAGGGCTGAGAGGGAGGGACTGGCCCAAGGTGACCCAGATGGCTTCATGCCTAAGGTGGGACTAGAACTCTCGGTCTCCTGGTTTCTAGCTTGATGCCTTAGCTACTGCATCAAAATAGCTATTATTCCTCTAGCATTCTTTTTTTTCCTGACTGATTTTACATTATGGTTTTGTTTTGTTTAAAAGCAATCATATTTTTCATGCACCATCAAGTACAACATGTTTCAAAGTTCAAGAGAGGTTCATTTGTGTCATATTGAAAGAAAACGTTGCACGATACTTACATAAGCAGGAAGCTTAGGAATTTGGTTGTAGGGCAGAAATTAGGAAGAAGTTCTGTAAAGTAATGCTCAGGGCCAAACTGGAAAACTAAGTCATAAGTCATATTTAACCCTACTAATTGAGGAAAATTCCTCAGTTAGAATACAAACTTTTAATAATAACCCTACTGAGAATTCTTCTAATATCCTCATTTAATTAAGTTAGCAAAACTTAGGTCTCACTTAAATCAGAAAGACATATCGATAGGTTGACTTAAGTTTCTTTGTTTTTAAAAATGGATGTAAGGGGGGTCTTCCTCTGGTCAAAACTCTGAAGGTGGAGATTCCAGTAAAACAAGCATGGTGTACTTTTCAAATGTTCCACCTGTTTTTGGTAACTGCTCATTGATAGGGCATAAATTTTCTATTGCAGACACCAAGCCTTTTAGTGCCATGCATAAAAGAGGTACGTATAGCCTGCTATTTGGGGCTAAAACCGCTAGATGGGAGTAAAAGAACTACCCATTTGTTGGACATCCTCTAGTTTCAGATTTATTCTGTAGTTCAGTTTCTGATTCCCCTATCTCACTAAACAGCATATTCATAGCATGTTATGTTTAAATGGCAATTGTTAAAATCAATAGGTCATATTAGCACTGTTTAAGTACCTGTCAAAAAATTGTGACAGTTCAATTTCGTTAAGCATCTCTTTTTCCCATGAGTTTGTGATAACTTGAGTTTTACAAATTAGGTGATCATAGGGTTTCTATTGAGTTAAAAAGATAATGATGTAGAAATAAAAATACCTTTGCTGCTTTTTTGCATAGTAAAAGAATAAATATTCTGGTCTGTTTCTGACATTTCAAATGATAGAGCTAGAATAGAAGGAAGGCAGTTTCCCAACTTGTTCTAAGATAAGAAAAATGGATCTGGCTGGACCATTTCTGGTGCACTTTGGAGCATTGCAATGCAAGTCCATTTCTTTCTGCCACTTTCTCAGATGAATCCTCCATGCTCCAAGATTAAATCAGACACTAGTTCCTGCCTGGGGTTAGTAATACAAACTGAACCTCAGTTTCTCTTAAACTATGGTGTGTATCCATTTGTGAGGCAGGATCTTTTGTGCCATATCTTGATTACATTTCTGAAATACAGTGAGAATGCAGAATATGGATATTCTGAGACTAAAACCATAGATATTACATTGAAGTGGGAGTTCTAGATCTAATTACCAGCTATAAAAATACCATTTTTGTTTCACTCCAGGTTAGGCTGAAGTAATATTGGAGGAAAGCCTTGCTATGAAATAGCAGTGAAACAGGCATCTAAAGCTGTTATTATATTTGTGATCTGGATTATTTATAATTTGAAAGTAATTCTAAAGAGTCTACTATGGCATCTTGTGACTGCACTGTATAAGCTTGACATTTTAGCCAAGCCCATCATTACTTCTTGGGGTTTATGTTGGTATACCCCTCTCTGCTAATAAATAACAGTCTTCAGATATGTTATTTGGTGAACGTTGGCATAGAAGAAATCTTGGTAGCGTGGAGTTGTCATTTTATTTTCCCACCTACTGTATATCCAACCTCGGAAAAACTTTTAATGGAAAATTGGAGGATTCGGAGCAAGAAGAGCTGTGTTTGAACTTACCAGCTCACAATTAGTTTGAACTCATGAGTGGAAAGTGAGAATTTGATAGCCACGAGGGGGAGACCTTGAGGCAAGGCTCTGTTCCCTCCCACACGAGTCCTGTGCTTGGGTTACTTTCCATCACAGTATCATTGTGTGCAAGGGGTATAATGAGGGGAGGGGGAGTTTGAGCTGCTGCATGAGATCTAAGGGGAAGCTGGGCTCATTCAGCAACAGGCATTTGCTTCTCTGCACATAAAGGAGCATGGGAACTGCCAGAACACTCTCCCCTGAGCTGCAGATCTTCCTTAGTTTCCTGGTAGGCAATCTTCCTTCATGTTATTGGCCTCTGTAATAATAGCTTATTCTTATTAGCAATAATTCTGACAATAAAAATCTGGCAGGAATGTTTTAGAGCAATACATCATTTAATTACATTATTCAATCAACTGAGATAACACATATGTGCAAATAGAAGATTATGAATTTTATCTAAATTGCAAACTACTTTACAAAATTGTATTTCTTTAAAAAAAAATTATAGGTGCTGAACAATAGTACTATAATGCTAGTGATAGTAATAAACAAGATCTGGATTTAGTCAAGCGCTCCCACAAATTGGAAGGCAAGCTAAATTCCCCCCGTCAATAAACACGATCTAAAAATGCTTGAGTCTTTTGAAACTTTTCCAGAATGATTATATGACAGTGATGGAGGCAGTAAAAAGCAGTTTTATCCAACAAATAATAAATTCAGAAGTGAAACAATAGCCACAAAATATACTTAATGTTTAGCAAAGATAATGGAGTACTTCATGTTCTATAGGCATGGTGATAGTAGAATCAACAGCAACTGTCCATTTAAGTAATCATAATTCATATATCTGTTGAGTCTTTGATATTAGTTGCTATAATGTAAATACAACCATCCCTTTTTTCATGCATTTTAACAACTTTTTTTTTCATCCCATTAAACCAAAGAACTAATACGAAACTCCTTTATTATATACCATGTTTCCACATCAAGAACAGACCAGATAATAGAATTTTACCAGCTCTTAATCTGCTATTAGATGTCCTTTATATCACACTGATGTAAAATGGTGACGGAAATTTCATGTTTAATGATGAACAATATTATTTTCAGACATTTGTAATGACTTTACAGACATATTGTTGTTGAATGACAAGGATGAACGAAAGATTAGTTTAACAGCAGCAATCCAAGCCAAAAGGGTTTGTTTTCATGGAAATAACTTGCCTTGGCTGAAATTTGAGATTAATGAAAAGCTGGTAACCTTTTAAGGGAAGGAAGGAAGGAAAGAGTGAGCTGCAGTTAGTTCATGCATCACCTTCATCAAACTGAATTCAGTAAATTATTCTACAAATCTTTAGCACTTCATTAAATGCCATCAACATCTGTGCCTGCTCTACCATTAAAAACAGTGAAATGTCTGCCTCAGAAGGCAGATACTAAGGGCTGACAGTGGGCCATTGATGGGCAAATCTGCCAATCCCACATCACCTAAGCTAGCCTGATCTTCTCAGGTAAAACAGGATATGCTGTGTTAAATTAAGATCTGGCAGCCAAACTGGTCAATGGATGTATGGAACAAAAAAAGAGGTGGCAACGTATCCATTTCTAACTGTCCATCTTCCAAGGAAAGCTAATGATTCTTTGCATGTGTGTTTAAGACACTCTGGGGACTGATTTGGCTGTTCTACCACTTGCCTCTTATTCTTAGCCCCCATCCATGTCAGGAAGAGAAGGGAAAGAGACAGATCGGGAGATTTCACTCTGCATCAACACAGTTAGATGGACACAGTTATAGGAACTAGGAACAAGAGAAAGGGAAAGGCAGTTCTTAGCAGCAACAATTCTCAATATATATTTGACAGGAATATCACTTATGCCTAGTTTGGTGCTTTGATGTGAATCAGAAATTTGGAAAACAATACCAAAAGAACATCAAGAGAAGCTATACAGTGTATCTAAAAAGTGGTATGTTGACTCAGCATTCATTGTCTGAGTTTTATACATTTGTTAATTTGCTTTATTGTTAATTTTTTGGTGTTTATATTTTGTGAACCGCCCAGTCTCTAGACGTTGGGTGGTATATGAATGTAATAAATACACAAATAAAATTCTACATGTCCTTCCCATATGCGAAGTGTCTTCTTTTACTCATTTCACAGTTCCTTCATTAACTGAATACTAGAATATGAATACTAGTATATAAATAGTAGGGAATAAGTACAGTTTGTGCCCAACGTGAAGCTGAGCTGAATCAGTAGATTAAAAATATTCCTCTTAACCAATTTTTGCCTTCTTCCTACTCTGGAATCTCTACCATTTTCTAGACCTTTGGAAACTATTAAAAACCTGGTTGTTTCCCCAGGCCTTTCAATAGGGTGGTTGTGGAGCTCCTTTCTGTTCACTTTTGTTTGGTTTACTTTGGGTGCTTGTTCCTCTGACTGGCCAGGATCTCTTTTTATATGTGTTTTTTTTTCTTTTCTCTGTAAGCCATCCAGAGTTGTCAAGCAGCCTCAAAATTGGATAAAATAAATAAATGAAATAGAAATTCTGCCTCCTTTGAAAGAAGACATTTTACTGAAACATGAACTTCTACTGTATCTAAGAATCTTTTTATGTTTCATATGGCAGGCTCTTTTAGTAGAAGGGTGGCACGATTTGGATAACACGGATTACGACTGCTGGCCCCTGGAGAAACCGGATGAGTATAACATGCTGGACTGTGGAGGTATGGACATCTCTGGTTTGCACAGGGTAAAATAAATCGACTGCAAATAACATTTAAGGAAACACTTCAACTCTATCTTTTAGCTGGCTGCAGATGCATGCATCAGCAAGAACATCTGTTTCTAAGTAAATTATACTAAAGGCAGTAAATAACACCACACAGGAGAATTACGTACTTGCTTGGCATTCAGATATATTATGGAGAATTTGGCTAAGGTGAAGAAACAAAAGATCTGTCTGAAATTTATTCTGTGTAACATTAAAAAGAACAGGAGCCACCCCTACTGGTAGCACTCACAGTCATTCCAAGAAATACTGCATTAGTGAAGTACCTATTACCTTGGAGTCATTGGTCAAAATCAGAGCAACTATACACTGCATTCACCTTTTCTAGATGTCCCTGCCTTGCACCAGTGTTTGTCTGTAACTAACACATTATGTATGAACAACACACATTCTTTTTTCAATAAGTACATATGGATGCATCTGGGAGCCAAGTTAACTTGGAGAGATTTCCTGTGAAGGTTCTTTGGTGTTTCAAAGGACATGTCTGACATTCAAATGTTATAGGTTTTCTAAAGGAAAAAATAAATTTGCAACTGCTCTCAGGTACATAAGATCACTGGAAAATGTGAAGCATTTGTTTAAAACAATACTAACCTGGAGGATGCTTCTGTTAGAAGGAAATAAAGCAGCTGTGCATTCATGTATACCAGTGTTGTCCAAACTTGGCCACTTTAAGATGAGTGGACTTCAACTCCCAGAATTACCCAGCCAGCTGGGGAATTCTGGGAGTTGAAGTCCACTCATCTTAAAGTGGCCAAGTTTGGACAACACTGATGTATACGCACAGATAGTCAGGGAAAGCCTGCAAGGCAGCTGTCCCAAGCTTTTGCAGGATGTGGCGACTTTCAAACCTGGAGGAGGAAGGTGCTTACCTTCTGCTAACATCTTTTGCCAAACTCTCCTTTCAAATGCTTTGCTTTGCTCTGCCTATCTGTCCCTCCCTCCCTCCCTCCCTCCCTCCCAATTTCACAATATCAAAACTGCAAACCATGAGCAATTGTTCCTCCTCCTGAGTAAATTCAAGGCAATTCAGGAATATGTAACCATGGCAATTGGATGAGAATTAATTAGGACGTCACTCTGGATAGAAGAAGATACTAATTTAAGGAAAAGTGCATGAAGATCATAGTGAAGTCTTGCCCACAGAAGACAGACATTCTTGTTCAGTCATTCCCAACTCTTTCTGAACCAATGGACATCATTTCACAGAATTTTTGACAGTGATGGCCTCTTTGAGTTTTTGCAAGCATATACTTATGTCATCACTCATGGCATCTAGAGAACCTGTCTTCTGTCAGCCAGTTTTCTCAAACATCAGGGTCTTCTCCAATGACTCTTCTTTTGCATGATACGTCCAAAATATCTTAGCTTTAAGTTCATTAATACTACTTCCAGTGAGCAGTCTCTATTTACTACAACTAGTACCAGAATTTAATGTGGAAAATAGTAGTATATTAAGTGCTACTATTTTAATTCTGCTTCTAAGTGGCTGTTCCTTCCTGTTCTGCCTGGGATCACTAAAGGGTCCTAGGCAGAAAGAAATACTGGAGAATGTGGGATTTCCAAATTGAGAATCTATATTATTACAAGCATACCTCAGAGATATTGCCGGTTCAGTTCCTGACCACTGCAATAAAGCGAGTCACACAATTTGGGCGACCTTGGGCCAGTCGCTCTCTCTCAGCCCTACAAAGCAGGCAATGGCAAACCACTTCTAAAATCTTGCCAAGAAAACTGCAGAAACTAGTCCAGGCAGTCACCAGGAATCAAGACTGACTCGAAGGAACAAAAACAACAACAACAATAAAATCCTCTTATATTACCTGTGGTCTTCTGCAAAATAGGAACAGCAACTTTGTGAGGTGGTAAATTCATTTATAGTGACAGGGCTGTGGCAAAACCCACATTCACCACTCTTGAGAAGCAATGTTGTATTCAGTTCAAAATAATAATACTTTTCTTTCTGAGACACGTCAATCAGATTTTTTTGGCTAGAACATTGTTGACCTTCTTGAAGAATCTATTTTTTAAAAATTGCAGATTATATAAAGTCCTACCTATAAATCATCCTATCAATCATCCATTTGTAGTCAATCAATTTTATTTTTGCAGCTATTATTATAATCCATTATAATCTTAAGAAAACAGTGCTAACAAAAGCACGCCATAAAAATCACACTGGAAAAGTTTTGAGATGTAAAGACAACTGCAGTTGACAAAGCAATATCAAAGTTTATCCTTCCAAAAGTAGAACCCATTAGTCTGATTTTTTCCAGTCAGTTACCTTACCTCAAGTGCTAGAAACCAAAAGCAGAAATGAAAACCATTTTCTCAGCAACACAAATATGTTAACCTGATCTTCACGTGCTACTCAAAAGAATCTGGTTAAGACATTATTACTCATGGGCCATATAGTTGTTTGGGTTTAGTTATTTATTTTAGTCTTTAGGGTTAAAGACACTGAAACGTTAATCCAGTTTTGAACTATGCCTAGATGAAACCTTTATTTCTAGGTCTAGAGATGGCTTGGGTCCATAGGCCTCCAGAAAAGATAATAAGCGGAGAGTCCTTTGATGTCATCTATGCCGTCTTTGCTTCTGATTACTTCTACCATTATGCTGTGGAAAATGGAATTTTCTCCCACAGGTCAGCATTTGCAGATAAAGTTGAAGTAATTTATACTCCTGCTTCAGGAGATATATAAGGTAGTGGAAGGTGTGTATGTTACTGCTCTAATAAACAGTTGAGGCAATATAAAAATGCTATGTGTGCATTAGGATAAGACAGCATTTTTCAAATATTTATTTAAAATTGAAACAATCCTCATAGTGGAGTCTTTGGGGTTCTCTGAGCTTGGTTGTTTTCTTGCAAATGTCTCATTACCCAGCTAGGTAACATCTCCAGTGCTAGGATGTTACCTAGCTGGGTAACGAAACGTTTGCAAGAAAACAACCAAGCTCAGAGAACCTTAAGGACTCCGCAGTTCAACCCTGAGCTACACATATTTTTATTTATTTTATTTATTTTCAGACTTGTACACTGCCCATCTCCCCCGTGAGTGACTCTGGGCGGCTCACAATAATAAAAAAGAAGAAAAAACACAGGTCTCTCCAGACATGGATACAATCTATAAATAATTAAAAAACATGTATTAAAAATGCCCTAAACTTCCTATGATTTTAGCCCTAAAAAACCTGTAAGATGCTGGGGAGGGGGGGGACAACCCCTCACCCCACCAGCCATCTTCACAGGTGTGGGCCCCCCTTTGGCCCCCAGGCCTTCTGGCAGAGCCAGGATTTGATCCCTTTCCTGAAGGCCGTGAGGAAGGGGGCACACTGGACCTCAGGAGGCAGGATGTTCCATAGGGCGGGCACTGCAGCAGAAAGGCTCTCTGCCTATTCTCTTCTATTGGTACAATCCTTACCATTATGAACAAAACAGTACAAATTATTTTCTCAGTTATGGACAGATTTCCTCCATACAACTGAAACACAACTGTGAATTCAGTCTTCTGACATGGAAACTTCTCTTTTCTGATGAAAAAGAGTAATATCTGGCTTTGGTCAGCATTTGGGCTCTTCAGATCTCCTGCAAGCAAAAGCTGTATCTACTATTCATTAAAGCAGTCTAACGTTTTTCAGATGCCACGGATAGTGTTATCTTTTTTTTTTTTAGCCTCACGAAGAAGCCTGAGCAAAATTGGACTGCATTAATGAATAGTAGGCAAATGTTTGCTTTTGTGAGATGTAAAGGACTTCCAAATATTTTCAGAGCATGTGTAGCACTACTGTGCATATGCTGAATAAAACAAAGAAGTGAGAATACAAGGGTTGCTTGAGGAAATCAGTATTTGGTCATAGAGATACAAAAGTTCCCTGTACAAACCTTCCTGACAAATTTAAGGATCACAAAGCATTTATTTATCAACAGTCTTTCACATACAGGTAGTCCTCACTTACTGACAGTAATTGGGACCAAGAACTACATTGCTAAGTGATGCGGTCATAAGGCAGGATGTCACATGACCACAATGACTTATGACTGCAGTTCTGGCAGTCCCAATTGCCATTGTTAGGTGAATCCCACACAGTTGCAGCCTCCCACGGTTACATGATCGCCATTTGCAAACTTCTTCCAGCTTCTCTGTTGACTGTGCTTGTCGGAAGCCAGCAGTGAAGGTCACAAATGGTGATCACATGACCACAGGACACTGAGATGTCGTAATTGAAAGCAGGTTGCCAAGCACCTGAATCACAATCATGTAACCATGGGGACTCTGCGACGGCTGCAACTACAAGGACCAGTCCTAAGTACCCCTCATTCAGTTCTGTCATTAAACGAGGACTATCTGTACTTCCCAAACATTGAAATGTATGTCCCAGAACAAAAGAAGCAGAAGTCTGGAAATGCATAATTTGAGAAATAAATATACTTATATCTGCACATTTTCTGTGAAAATTTTAGGGAAAATTTTTATATAAAATACATTTTGAAATACACATTATTGTGAATGCTCATGATTTTTTAAAAAAATATTGCAGATTTCTGCATGAATGCATATAAAATCTGTAAAAAAGTATCTAACTGCCTGTCCTCAGGAGATCACACAAATATTTTGGAAGAATTTGTTTCTATATTAAGTCTTCATTGCACTAATACAAAGTTGTCTGTGTGCTGCTTAAAACAAGTTAATGTAATGGCATGATAGATTTCAAGATAATCTTTGCCAATGTTATTTTTGAAGTGATGCAAGGGCTGCTAAGAAGTTTTGTGAAGAACAGGAATGTCCTCCCAACTGGAAGGATGCTAATGGAGAAAACTGCTGCGTCCATCACGCAAACATTCACTCCTGTCCATTGGCTTTCATGGTTAGTATTAATGATAATTTTGTTTAATATAGTTGTGTTGCATAGTTGGACAAACTTTTCTCCTGACCTCAGATGCAGTAGCTGTTTGGAGAAAGATGATGAAAGCAAGAAACAAGGCTCAACCAAGAAGGTATTTTTCTACCTGAGGCACAGAACAACATGGGCCTTCCTCATTCCATATTCAGTGGGCCCACTGACACTGACACTTGAATTTTAAACAATACTGTTGAACAAGAAAGGGTTACTCTTTGGATAGGTGAACCTAAGACCTTAACATGTGCAGAGCAGGCTATGTGGTCCTCAGTGTCTGCCACCTGAGAGAGTCATCTCACTATGTCTAATGGTAGGACCAAGTGCCTTGGACAAATATGATGGGTGAGTGCTACTGAATTATCATTCTTGCAGACCTCCCTTTTGCTTCTTCCTTTGTCCTCCTTACTGAGCCATCTTCCTGTTCTTTTAATGTGTCAAGAATAAAGGAAGACTACTGCTGGGAAGTGGTTTAAACATAAATAAATAAGAAGACACTGTAAAAGTGCCAATTTTTGAATAGTCACAGTCAAGGGGGAAAAAATTATCAATTCCTGAATTCAGAAGTTTGCTTTACATTCATTTAGATTGTGAGAAGAATAAAACTGTTAATATATACAGGTAGTCCCCAGTTTAAGAACGAGTTCCATTCCCAAGGTCTGTCCTTAAGTTGAATTTGTATGTAAGCTGGAACAGTATTATTGTATAATACTGTATAAGTAGTATTGTGTAATGTACTCGAACCACTGTGTGTTTAACTCGAATCACTGCGTATTAAATTTGAATTTTGCTACAATAGGCTCTGTTCTTAACAATGTATCATCTGTAACCCAGATGTTCTTAACCAGGGACAACCTGTAGTTAGAAAAATAGCCAACTTTATGAAGAATTATATGTATGGTGGAAGGTATATTAATTTATAACTCTAGAAGCTCAGAGTAGGTTATGTTGTACCTTATGGGAATTTCCTCTGAAAAGACACACTCCATAAGCATCTTGTTAAGGATAATGGAAGGCAAGTGACATTGTGACATCTACTCTGCCTCTTTTGTACTTGCATGGGTATCACAAGTACAAAAGGGCAAAACTTGTGTTGTGATGTTCATGATGCATATTTCATAATTTGGGCATCCTTGGGGTTAGGTATTAATGCATATAATGGGTTCCTGGTGTCAGGAGTGGAAGATAGGCTCTCTGTATTCATCAGACTGAATGGCAAACATATATTTTTATTTCAGAAAGCACTATCTTAGTGCACCATATTTTACTTTTTGCCCTGGTGACCACAACTAGTGGCTGAATTCACTCTTACATGTTCTGTAGTTTATCTACTTTTTGTACTCCTTGGGCAAACAACTAAGTTGTTAGTTCTGCTTAAACCTAAATGGAGTCTTTTTGGAATCTTACTTTGATCTCAGATTCTAACTTTCCTTGGCATATTGTTTCTTTTCACCAGTTGTTCCCTCCATTTAAAATTATTCAAAGAAGGGAATCATTGAACTCTGTCACATCATGGTCTATTGTGCTTAGAAGCTATTTCCAATGGAGGGGAAATGTCTTCTGTGTTGATCTTACCCAATGCAGGGCTTTTGGGACTTTTAGAGCTTGCTCGGAGATAAAGGCCATAGCAATCATTTTTTATGCCAACCAGAAAAAAACACGCATCAGATGTGCAAATACAAGCCCTTTTTTCTGAATGCATGTGTGCAGGTATGAAGTGGTTGCAAAGCAGTCAGAATATTTGATTGCCTGCAGCGAATGGCCACCAGATTGCCCTGGTGATAGGCAAAGTCTTACCTCATGGTCAGAGCACTACTTTAAAGTATAATTCCAAGTTGATTTTTGAACACATTGATCTGGACTATACCAAGACTTTGTGCAGCAAATGGACCTTACCCCAGCCCACAAGCTTGAACTTCTTCTACCAATACATAATAATAGGAAACAAGAGCTTTTGGAGATAAAGCCTGTTATTATCTATGACCGAGGCAATCCATAAGTACAGAAATAGTAAATTAGCTCTTGTCTAATAGCACTTCAAAATAGCACTTTTCCTCCACTAAATTTTGCTCTGGTGCTACAGGAGTCCAAATCTCTTCTCAGCCAGTGATATTAGCAGTTGGCCTGGGAAACTCTAATATTCTTTTAAGTCATGACACCTACCTGTTTGGGGAATAACAATGCTGTGTTGTTCCACAATCACAGTGCTGGCATCCATTGTTCATTTACAATTTCTGGATGCTTTAAAAATGCTAGGTGGTTTCTCCTCCCCAGCCCGTTTTTTGTTTTGTTTTTTTACAAATAAGATGTCTGATTTTATTGCACAGTCGGAAGACTTGTGAGCTCCTGAAAAGGATGTCCTATGAATTTAGCCATTAAGTTATTAAAGTTTCATTCAGGATCAGATATTTTATATTTCCTTGCTTAGATGGAACTAAGAATGAAGGCTAAGAGAGCTATGGCTTTGTTATATGAAATACATTTGTATTTCAAGAACTTGACTTAGCTAAGTAGGAACTATTTATACCTGCATTTTTTTAAAATCATAGCTTGCAGGAGGCATCCATATATATATATATATATATATAGATGTCCAGATGAACGTCTGAAATTAGCAAGAAGAAATAAGACATTTTTAGAATGAATATCTTAAGACCTTTGTCCTGCACATGGGATTACGATATAGTGAGTATTAATTATTTTTCCTGGGAAATGAGAGGCTTTGAAAAATACTGATTCAAACTAGAATTATCAAGTTAAAGTCTATAGAGCTATCAGAATGAGCTGAACATCAAAGGAAAATCACAAAGAAATTCTCTACGTAGGAAGTCTCTAAGCAAAATCTCCTTCTTATGCTACAGTCTCCTAAAAAATTCATTAGAGAAGCAGTTCCATTAAAATTAGTGGAACTTACCCTCCGATTAGACAATCATATATAGAGTTATGGATGAGCACTACTGATGGTGGTGACTGAACCAACAGAACATTTTAACAATTATGCTGCTCTTTGTCATGTGCCTCATCCAGTATTGTTCCCTTGGCTGTCTAAGGATGATTGCCAGTGTGCAATAACCCAGAAGTGAGGTTCAGATTGATATCTAAGAAGAGTCAAAAAAGAGGGCAGACCTTTCTTCCTTCACAAAATAAGGACAACTTCATCCATTATTTCACACAAGGGGCATTTCTACACAGCCATCGTTTTCATCTCCGAAACATTTTCGTGCCCTCCATGGGAGTATTCTCAGTGCTGCTGTTTCTGTAATACTCAGGACTCCCCTGGAGATGATTACGGTGACCAGAGAGCATAACAGTTGGCATTCAGCTAGCACCCTGCCTATTGTACTTACTGTTTTCTTGTCTCACTCAAGTTCATAGAAAGTGGGGGGAGTAATTCAGTTTTAAAAAGCACAGTGAAATGGTGCTGAAATGCTGTAGCACTGTAATGAAGCAAAACCAACAAGCCCAGATGAAATTCTAGTCACTGGAAAATCACCACTCTCTTAGTGCAGCATTAATACTGCCTAGCTCAGTGTTTTCTCCAGCATCACACTTAAATCAGGAATGAACTGCCTCAAGAGCAGAATTGTGGCCAAAGAGCCTCAATACATATGGAGGAGCTCAATTTTTACACAATTCAATCTGTCTTGGTATTTCTTGGGTCTGACCCTGATTTCTAGCTTCTTGTCTTCTTAATAGACTGATAAACTTTTCATAAGGGAGAACCTGGATAATCATAGAGAAAGCTATATCACTTTGTTGTGGGAAAAGTGTTGAGTTGCATGTTGGCAAAGTAGGTTCAGCTTCTTGTTTAGCTGTGAAACTCAGCAGGCAGCTTTGGCTAAAGCACAATAACTGACTCCCATTCAGTCCACTGAAAGAATATATATGGCAGGTTGTGGCACTGGACACATTACTCCTACTCTCAGGCATTGACCCATATTTTGATCATGTCTTCGCTGCAGACCACCACAAGAACACTTCCCTGTTGTTAGCACATTGGCTGGTATAGGAAAAAGGTCTTAATACACACTTACGTAAGTAGGAGTCATCCCCACGAGGAAAAGGCTGATCAGCCAGCTATCACTCAATGTGAAGAAACTTTCTACTAGTGTACATTAGTTATTTCAGTGTATGGAAAGTGGGACACAAATGAACGTTCCTTACATCTCAGCCTGAGTCTTTTAAAGGTTCAGCTTGTGTTACCATATAGGATTTCCCCCACATATCTTACAAGGCAGAAGTACCAGTGAGAATTAAAGTAGGTTCAAGTACCGAGTTACCTTGTACACTGCATTACATCAGCTTAATTGGCAGACTGCTTTATGTTTAATAGTTCAGAAAAGTAAATGTTACAAACTGCACAAGCCATTTCAAGTTTCTATTCTGTTTTATTGCCACTTCTTATTTTCTCCCTCTTTGGTGCAATGATTTGTCAGAAGGCTTTAGATGCTACAAAAACAGTACATATCTTTTTATCTGAATAGTGCGTATTAACTGGGGATCATTTATCTAAAAGTAATTCATAGTTTAAATTCATCATTCTTATTCATGAAGTCTGAAATCTGATACCTCTCCATTTTTGCTATCTGCCTTACACTAATTTAGCCTCTAGTTCTAATGCCCGATGGGTTTTTTTACCATCTCTTCTGCAGTGACCTAAAACTGTACAAATTAATAAAATTAATGATGTTGAGTGTAAAAGTTACACCAATAATGTTCTGGTATACAAAAAAAAAAAAGCTGAATAAATAGTTACTGTAATTGTGTAACTCATTTTATGTTCCTGGGAAGTTAGCCAACATTTTATGAAAGGCTGGAATATATATTCTCATTTTTAATTGTGGCATTCAACACACAATGCTTGCCTGTTGCTGGATTCTCCATAGAAGAACCTTTAAGGGAAATTCATTCTAATCTATTTGGCAAAAGGCAAAAGGTGGCATATGTGGACCGTGGATCCCAGATGATGGTCAAATATTTACTCATACCGTGTCTACTGCAGGAAAAATGACACAGACAAACTGGACTGCTAAGGTAAGAGACGTTTTGATCATCACTATACTCTCAATTTCCCGGCCTTGGGTGAAAGGCTCTTTAATCCATTTTGCATTAACTTGAGCTCCTTTCCCTAATTTCATTCATTCACATAAATGATGCTCTGCTTCTCTTTGGAGCTGACTGCATTTCGCTTCCCTTCCCTTCTGGGGTTCAGCAGGAATTCATTAGGCTTCAGCAGGATTTCAGGAAACTTAGCGACTGCATAGCATAGTGGATTGTTTCCATAAGTTGCTGCATCACGAAGAAGATGGCCATGTTTATGTCTAGCTATCTCAGAGCCTATCTGAGGCAACAGTTAGTAATAATTTGTTACACATAAGGAATAAAGTGCTAAGTGTAGGCCTAGTAGTAGCATTATGGAGGACATTAAAACAAAAGCGAAAAAACAGCAACCCTAAACTGCCCTTGGAGTAAGGCAGAAAGAAAGAATCAGAATTACACATGTAGCAGTGAGGACAGTTGACCCAGACTCCTTTCTAACAACCTTTTAATTGTGGAATAATCCCTGCCTCGTTCACTGAATTTGGGGGGCAGTGATATCTTTTATTTGTAGTTGTGCCACCATTCCTTCCATCTTCCACAAAAATCTGTAAAGGGGGAAAATACCGAATAGCCCATGAATGATGTCTGTGACCGATAGCCTTAGAAAGCATTAACATACTCACACATATTATATTATTTTCCTGATTTTTTTAAAATATCTTTTTAACTTTGTATTGGCATATCCTTCACTTTTGTTGTTGCTGCTTATATTTATTTTTATTTTATAAAAGCACCCTTAGCAGAACTCTCAGAATTAAATATTTAAAGCCTTTCAGATGTATAGCAAATAGTGCGTGAGCCATTTTTGATGCTATGGAAAATATACTTTTATCTCAAATATTTCATCTCACAAAGAGCAATTGTTTTACATAACTGACTTCCACAAAATGATGGTTCCTCAATGTAGATCATCATCAGATCATCGTGGAGCCTGGAATCAAATAATATTTATCAAACTAAATAAATAAACCTGACAAGATTCATTTGAATCAATGTGTGACTAATGAGGCAATATAACTTTAAATAACAGATGCTGCGAGAAACCACAGGGAAAGGATATTATTTCTGTGAGATTCCAGAGCATCTAGATGGAGAATGGCATTCTAGATTAGACTGGTCTTTCTGATGCTAAAGCAGTGTTGTCCAAACTTGGCCACTTTAAGATGAGTGGACTTCAACTCCCAGAATTCCCCAGCCAGCATGGCTGGCTGGGGAATTCTGGGAGTTGAAGTCCACTCATCTTAAATCTGCCAAGTTTGGACAACACTGTGCTAAAGGCTAGCCATCCTTCTATATTTCTTCTTTGTTTGTTTTGTAGGTAGTCCTGGTACATGTGGGTGTGACGTCTCTCATTGCACATGTCAGAGTGGGGAAAATGCAGGCTGCTTTAGAGGCCCAAACAATGGTGCTCCCTGCAGTAGGTATGCTACAAAATTCAGGCAAAGTTGCTGCAGAGTGATAAGTATCTGCAGGATTGGGGTTAAGGGAGGCAAGTGATGAAACAAGTGTTGTGATGCAAGCTCTGCTTCTTATGAAAGGGTGAAGCTTGCATCATGACCTCATGACACATACTTCATCATTGTGATGTCATTGTGATACAAGTGGACATTTAAATATGGAAACAACCATGCTTAAATTGCCAGAGAATATTGAATGCTCATTAGAATGGAGGAGGAGGAATCTTCACTGTTGCCAAAAACCCAAAAACCAGTACATAATAAAATTCAATATTATGAAGCAGTGTGTGTGTGTGTGTGTGTGTGTGTATGTGTGTGTGTGTGTGTGTGTATATATATATAATAAATAACAAACAAATCACAAAATCCATTGGCTTTATCAATCAACTGGCTGTGGATTTTGCATATGATATAGCAGCATTTAGCTACATTTAGAGTAACAGTCATGGCTGTTTGAAAGAAAAAAAATGTAAGTAAAATTGATCAGAATGACTGGGAAATTTGCTGAAATGTGGGGTTATCAACTTTAACCTTGTGCCAGCATAAAACAGCCAATATAATAAAATGTGTTGAACAGTTTGCCACATGGGAAAAACCTTCGCCCAAATTGGATACGTTCATATCTCCCTTCTAGGTCAGCAGGAGGAGAATGCCCTCCTATATTTAGGGAATGGGAAACCTTGCTCAACTATTTGTTGCGTTCCAAGACTGATCTCTAATGCCGGAATGCTTGGCTTCTGGCAATTGATGCCATGTTGGATGCTGACACCATATAAAGCAGAATCACTTCCTCTGAAAGACATGGATACTTCTTTTATCTGAAGGAAAATAGTCTTGCTGAATTTCTTACCCCCTTTAAAGTACTTAAAAAAAACATAATAAGCTCTACAGTCTTCCTTTTGTGAAATGCAACTGAAGACTAGAGAACAAGATGCCACTTGCTTTTATTGTACTAATTCAGCTTTCCTCAACCTTGCCGTCCCAGATCCATTAGATTACAATTTCATATTGTAAGCTGCAGGGTGGAGTTGGTATGTAGTCCAACATATTTATAGGGGCAGGGTTGAGGAAGATTAAAGTAGTTTTCAAATGCTGAAAGACTTCTTTCATACTGGACAGATGTTTGTCCAATAAAAGTTTTTTTTTAAATGTAACAATTGAGAATATGGACAGTAAACTGAAAATGCCCAGTTCAAATCTTACACACTATTCACTGGAGAGTCTGAGGAAAATCTCTTGCCTTTGGAATCTCACTTACTCCTTGCTCATGTAAGACACAGCTGGCCAGTTATCAAGTTCACACTAACACCTGGTGACCCAATCTTGCCCTACATTTTTTGAAGCATTGGATGCTTTTTGAAACACCCTTCTTTAAAATTACTTAATTGCCATAAAGGCTGATTATGTTTCCCTCTCTTCCATTATTGATACTGACAGTTCTTTCTCTTTGCGCTCAGTCTGTGGGAATGACATTTGCGAAGATGACGAGAGCTGTTCCATATGCCCAGCTGATTGTGGGGAATGTCCACTGACAACTGAAATCAAGATAGCCATTGCTTTACCAATATGTTTAGTCTGCATTGGTTCCATTTTGACAATCATGGTACGTAGCAAGTAAAATGTTATCACTCATGTTCTTTACTTACCTGCTCTCCTTCCCACTTCCCTCATTCTTCTCCAGTTCCTATTATTGAATCCTCCTTAATATTATAAATTACAATTTATTGTTCTATTTCTTTGCTGGCCCATTGGATGCACCCGGGTGAGATGCAGCTGCGATGGCCTTACACTCAGAGATACATTTTTGGGACAGGCAGCTACGGATAGCCTCCCTAGAGAACCTGACAGATGGGTACACATTTTGCCATTTTGTTCACTATAAAATTGTCTCTCTGCTATGGATGGGTAGACAGAGACTCAGCACAGCAAATAATTACACGTGCGTTACATTATGGTAGGAGAAAAAGACTGAGATTTCAGCTTTTCAAGGAAACGCTTTTTTTGCTTTCAGGCCCAACTAAATCATCAGAGAGTTGTTAGGCATGAGGTTTGCTGGAAAAGAATGGCAGCGTGAAAATGTTTGTACAAATACCATTTCTTAAATTATTCAAAATTGCTTGCATTTGACAATGTATGAGTTATCCTCTCCCTTGCTGCAATATTGCTGGATTCAAGGGAGCAATTCCTAGGAATGAATTTGCTCTGCTCTTTCCTTTAGTGGTTCCAGTACCAAAACCAAAAAATGTTTTGGGATGAAAGCTGGATTATAGATTACAACTGCATCAAACAAGGTATGTAAGTATAAATTTATTACTGGTGCCCTACTTCATGAATCAAGAAACTGACAAACGGGGAATGGGCCGGTATGGTAATTAGCTAAGGCAACTTTCTACCAAATTCCCTGTTGTTTATCCTAATGAGAAGGGAGAAAATGTTTAATGGGTCAGTCTCTTGCAAATCCTTCCACCGCTGTTTCAAAATGTTGGGAATTTGAATGTTCCCATGTGTGCATGGGAACATTCTGAAGAGCAAGGAATCTGGCCAGAGCAATAATGAACAAAGCAGGTTTCATAACTGTACCAGGAAAGAGATTTCTTTATCAGAAATGCATTATAGGGATAAGTAGTGCTTAGCCCTTAGCTAACTACTGGGATGTAGGGAAGAGTCAAAGAAGATGTCCTCTGTGTGTGTGTTTGACCTGAAATTAGTAATCTCTTAGAAAAAGAGCAGGCAGAGTAATAGACAAGAGGGAACACAGAATAAATCTTTAACTCTTTATCTACACCCTTTGTGGTTATTAGGTCTTGAATGGTCAAGGCCTTAGATTCATATCTTCAACAAAACAGGCATGCCATGGTTCATGCTGTTGTAGCAGATAGTTTGCCACGTCTTATGAACTAACATATTTATTATAACAAACTGTTGTGGCTTACAGCCCACTTTATCAGAGACCTTTGAGTGTTGGATGGCTTGGGAGGGTCACCTTTTTCTGCAAAGTTGTGCAGGCTGGGGAAATTCAGTAGGTGATGGAGCGCCACTAAACCAGATATGGGGTAAGCCACCCTCCTGACTCCATAAAGTAACAGGGAAGATATATCAGTTTTAAGTACTGTATATCATTTTCCATATGACTATCTCATCCAAGACCTCATATTATTATAATATACTAGCACCACTTGGAGTATTAGACTTGATTTATTTTCTGCTTTGTTAGCCCAGGGTGGATTTATCAGCTTATGATGAAGCAAGTATTTGTTCCAATGCTGGCCCTGTACAAAAGAAAGCTGGCTAAAAAATGCATTCTATCTACAGTAATGCTAACAAGATCAGATAAATATTAATGTGGCAATCAGCCTGGATTTAGTAAATGCTCCAAACTGAAGAGCATAAATTAGGCATACAAAAGAATGGTAAGCAAAACAAATTATAGCTTCATTCATTAAGAAATATTGGAAAATAAATATAAATATGCAAATATGAGAGAAACAATAACCACGGAGAGAACTATATACTAAAAAAGATGGAAAACAGTCAGGAAGATATCTTTTAAAAAAATATGTAGAGTCAAAAAGTCCATTCATGGGAGTAAATGATCTTAAATACAAGTGTTTCATCTTTATGAATGAGACAGTTGTCTTATACAGAGTCAGGAGGAGTATGCAGGAAAATACTGTAATTCAAATGCATACACAGAATAAACACTGATATAAGATATATATTTATTTCTCAAAGTGTAGCATCCAAATAATTCAGAATAAGTAAACTGGACATATTATCAGGCTGTTGAAAAGCTGCACAAAAGCTCTACCATTTCAAAAATCGTTTCCACCCTTTCCTATGGATGACCCTTTCATCAACAGACTACACTCTATTTAAAGTGGAGAATATGGTACATCGCCAGTACAACAAACAACTTGCAGTGATATGGATGTAAGATTACAGTAATTTGTGAGTATTCATGCTGATGGTTCTATAAACTATTGGATTTCTTTTTCCTCCCCTCCTTACATTAAAACAAAATTAGGGCACGTGCCAAGAACCGCCATGGGGAGCGCCTTGAGTATCCCACGTGCACCCAGCATCTCCAACACCAGCTGTCTCACAGGGTTGAGCTCCTGTACAGCACCTGTCAGTGCTTCCAAGGTGAACTATTTCTCGCCCACTGGGATCTAGTAAGTATTTTTCAATCACTCAGGCTATCCTTAGAGCTTTCATGGATCAAAATACTACATCCCCTCAGAGAAGATCATTTTTGTTAGTTTACATCCAAAAATATGTTCATCAGATCTTTTTCTCGGGTGCTACTTCTAACACATCTGCATGCAGATATACAAGCGTAATAAGATCATTTATTTTCTGCTGCCCCCCTCCCCATTTCTGTGTACTGTAACTGATGAGCCAAGCTTTTGAACACTGGTTATATTTCCCCAACCTTTGGGGCAAGATTTCGAGGGCACGTGGAAGACTGCAGGGGAAGAAGAGGGGAGAAAGTCTTATTGTGTAAATCTACTAGCGTAACATTATATTCAACCGTGAGTCTCCCACAATTCATAGTTGAGATATAAAGACATTTAATGTAGTATAGCCGCATGGATGAAGCTTATTGGATAACAAATAGTTATTCTTTTTCAACCTAGCCTGTTTCACAGGATGAAGAAGAAAACTGAAGTGATTTCAAGGTAATACCTTAGGGTACTTGGGTTTTATGATTGTTGGGAGTAAGACAAGCATCTCTGTATTCTTTCAGTGATGGCAGAACAGTCGCCATCAAAAAAATAATGAAAAAGACATTCACCCTTACCAAGACCATACGTAAAGAAGTCAGGCAAGTAAGGTAAGGTATACATATGGATTCTGTATATATTTCTAGATGCATATCTACAAATGAACTTAGTAAGCATCCTGTGTGACTTTACATTAGTTTTCCTCTTGCATGAAATGTGCTATATATTTCACTTATTAAGCAATTGATCATAGCTTGGGTATATTTTTCTATATCAGTAAGAATTCAAAGAGGGCACTGACTGAGTAAACTTTTTCTTTTTCAAAACAAATTTCTTCTTAACTC